>NC_079320.1:14825625-15185000 GCF_029931775.1 Euleptes europaea
GAAGATTAAGAAGAAGAAGCAGCAGTAGCATCTGACTTATGGTGATCCTATAGGGTTTTCAAGGCAAGAGATGTTTGGAGATAGTTTGCCATTGCCTGCCTCCATGCCATGACCCTTGTATTTCTTGGAGGTCTCCCATCCAAATACTTGCCAGGGTCGCCCCTGCTTAACTTCTGAGATGCTACAAGATCAGGTTAGTCTAGGCTATCCCGATCAGGGCTCTTTCTGATTAGGGGCTGTATAATGCTATCTAAGCTTGAGCTCAAAAGCCAGCCCAAACAGGAAGGGCTTGCTAAATTTCCCAAAGATGCTCAGGCTTGAGTCAGTTGAAACAGAAGAGAGTTCCTGAATAGCAGCCTTTTCTGGCTAAGCCTGGCACACACAGATGGTATTATTAAGAGGGTACCCTCCACAGGTTTTGGAGATCAGAATACAGGTACATGGGGACAAGCAGTTTCTAAAGTATGTTGAACCTACTCTGAATCTTATCTTACTTATCAATTCCAGCATCTGCACAGATTAAAATACAACCACAACTTTTATTTTGTTTTTTAAAATATCATTAAAATAAAAAAGGAGAGAGAAATCTTTTCTTTCCTTTGCAAAACAACAGAATGCTTTGTGAGCGGAGGATTAAGAATGGCAAAAGTATTTACTTCTGAGGATGGTTCAGGCTCTGTAATGAAAGAATTAAGCACACACAGAAAAATTAAGTATCCCGAGGGTAACACATGTGCCAAAAGTCACATCTCCTCCAATGCTGATGTTTTCCTAAATCTATCGCAAATAAGCTTATTAAACATAAGTTCTGCTACTTATAAACACACACACACACGAATGCAAACAAAACATCTGACTCATCTTCATACAATAAAAATATTCCTTCATTTTAGCCTATTTAGCCTTCCAAAGCTTCCCTCAAAGGGTAAATCACCATAAAATCTGTTTAAACAAGGTCTGTTTATAAATCCCTCTGAAATAGGATAAATATCTGGGACTGAATCAGTGTTCCTTGGGAAAGAGGGGGAAATGACAGAGGTGTGCGTAAGAGGAAGTACACTCTGCACAGCGGAATGCTGCTCCCACTCCTCCAAATCTGCCTTCACCCCGAATTATCGCTGACTCAGTATGGCAAAGCAAGTCATACCAGAGAGAACATTTTTTGCAGCTGAGGAAGAGAACAAACCAACCAACCCCCCAAACGGTCTTTTCCCAAGCCGCAAAAAAAAATAAAAAAAATAAAATAAGACAGATGCATAAACGGATGTTCCACAGTAGGGACCCAAAATAAAGATCCGTAAATAGGATTCCTGGGGCAATGAGGGAGATTCATATTTCGCTCTCTGCATTTTAATGGATATTCAACCAAGCGATGTCCCGGTGGCCCAAATCCAGCTCTAGCAGCCCAGCCAAATCCTCATTCCTGAGTGGGTCACAGCAGCGCTGTGGACTCTGAGGTGGGCTTAGCAGGAGTCCTCCCCCCCACACACTCTGAAGTCTGAGCATAATCCAAAAACACAACATGGTATATGAACTAGCCATTTACTAACCAATACTAGGCACATTTAACTGTGAGTTAGTTAGGGTAGTCAACTCCAACTTGGGAAATGCCTGGAGATTTGTGGGGGGTGGTATCTGTGGAGGGTGGAATTGTGGGAAGGGAGAGAGTTCAGAAGGGGTGGGATGCCATAGAATATACCCGCCAAAGCTGCCATCTCCTTGAGGAGAATTGATCCCCGTAGTCTGGAGATCAGCTGTAATTTTGCAACAACTCCTGCTCCCCGGGGAAAGCTGCTATTTGCCCCTCTGGGGAAACTTATGAGTAGCCCACCAGTAACATGTTAGCCCATGTAAGTTTCACCAATGGATCATGTAGTGCCCCCCCCCCCCGGCCATTCTGTGATGGGGAAATGGTGCAAGAGGGAGCTTAAACCCATCTCCCCACATGCTGTCATCTCAATCTAAATTGGATACACGCCTGAGAATTAGGTTTCAAGCCTGAAGAGGAGAAGACTGAGAGGGGATATGGTAACCATTTTCAAGTACTTGAAGGGATGTCATAAAGAGGATGGTGCTGAGTTGTTTTCTGTTGCTCCAGAAGGTTGGACCAGAACCAACGGGTTGAAATTAAATCAAAAGAGTTTCTATCTAGACATTAGGAAGAATTTTATAACAGTTAGAGTGGTTCCTCAGTGGAACAGGCTTCCTCGGGAGGTGGTAAACTCTCCTTCCCTAGAGGTTTTTAAGCAGAGGCCAAATGGCCATCTGTCAGCAATGCTGATTCTACGACCTTAGGCAGATGATGAGAGGGAGGGCATCTTGGCCATCTTCTGGGCATGGAGTAGGGGTCACTGGGGGTGTGGGGGGAGCTAGTTGTGAATTTCCTACATTGTGCAGGGGGTTGGACTAGATGACCCTGGTGGTCCCTTCCAACTCTAGGATTCTAGGATTCTAACTTCCTTCGCATGCCCGCTCAACAGAACCTGTGGCAAGCACATGGGGGACACAAGGACTTGGTAACACATCCATTGGACCCGAATCAATACACGTAGGATCTGTGAAATAGTGCAAGTTAATATGAGTTTGAGGGGAGGGGGAAACAATTGTGATTTAAAATGGTAATTTTATTTAAGTACACCTTTTTCCTCTAAGCTATTTTTTTTACTCCTGCACAGACTTCTGCATACTCCATCGATTTATTAATTAACGGTGCAATCTTATGCAGAATTACTCCAGTTTAAACCCACTGAACTGGAGTACCTCTGTATAGGATATTTTTGGAATGTATTCAGCGCGGTGTAGTGGTAAAGAGCGGTGGTTTGGAGCGGTGGACTCTAATCTGGGGAACCGGGTTTGATTCCCCACTCCTCCACATGAGCGACGGAGGCTAATCTGGTGAACCCGGTTGGTTTCCCCACTCCTACACATGAAGCCCAGTGGGTGACCTTGGGCTAGTCACAGCTCTCTTTGAGCTCTCTCAATCCCACCTACCTCACAAGGTGCCTGTTGTGGGGAGGGGAAGGGAAGGGGATTGTTAGCCGGCTTGATTCTTCCTTAAGTGGTGGAGAAAGTCGGCATATAAAAAACCAACTCTTCTAGCCGTGTTGCTCTGCAGCAGAAGAGCTAGACTTGAGTCCAGCAGCACCTTAGAGACCAACAAGATTTTCGGGGTATAAACTTTTGAGAATCAAAGCTCTCTTCACCAGATACAAGTAGGAATGGAGATCCCTGAGTCCTTCTATCCCAATCAGAAGGTGGAAGGGGTGTTGCAAAGGAAGAAGTCAGGATGCAGAGGTACAATTCTGCTTGATTAGAGCAGGGAGGAAGCTTTGACTCTCAAAAGCTTACACCTTGGAAATCTTGTTGGTCTCTATGGTGTTACTTGACTTGAATCTAGTTCTGTATAGGATGGTACCAAAAAACCCATATTATTAAGGGACTAAAATTACTTTAATTGGACAACTGCTCAACTTTAATTGGGAACTGCTCTACTTTGAAAGGGATATGTACCATCTACGAACAAAGATGTCACAACCTTACAGATGTCACAACCTTCACAAAGCAGGCCAAGTCTATTTAAGATCATATGCAATTTTAAAAGGCCAGCCTATGCCCATTAAGATGAAGAAGAAGGATAATAAGAAAAAGGAGAAGGAGTTGGTTTTATACTCCTTTTCTCCATCTTAAGAGTCTCAAAGTGGCTTAAAATCAATTCCTTCCTCTCCCCACAACAGGCACTTTGTGAGGTAGGTGGGGCTGAGAGAGTTCTGAGAGACCTGTGACTGGCCCAAGATCACCCAGCAGGCTGGAGGAGTGGATAATCAAACCCGGTTCTCCACATTAGAGTCCGCCGCTCTTAGCCACTATGCCACACTGGCTCTCAAGACAGTGTGCTATTAGGCTAAAACTTCAGTGGAATCAGGAAGAGCTCAATTATTTTTGTGGAAATCCCCTCTCTTTCCACTCATGGATCTCGTAGTGATTGTATTCATATTGCTGTAGAGTTTTCTTTATTCATCGCCTTATTATCAGAGCCCTATTAGGAGAGTTCTTTCCCGTTGCCTCTGGATGCCGATAGGAAATGTGTATTCCACTGATTTAGAATGAGTTCTTTGTGCTTTGCTTGCTTGTTTACTCTTTTTCAGATTTTTCATTCTCTAGGCTGTATTGATTAAACAGAATGGATATTAAATGCTAACAAATAATTCTGCCTTGCACACAAGGTAGATTTTGTTTTCCAGGCCCCACACTTCACTGCTAAATAACCTTAATGCCAAGGACCTCTGCTATTAGCAACGGCTTTTGCCTTCTCTTACATAAGCACCCTTTCAATCAACCTCTCAGGTGCAACTGTGTGATAAATAGCCCTCTTAGGTCAAAGTTCCTATTGGTTAACAGCGAATATAGAATATTTTCAAGGCCAAACCATTGATAGTGCTCTAAGCGGGACTGTTAACATTAAATGAGCTATGGGGCGTGAAAAATCCATACAACTCGTACAGATGGAAATAGCTACTAGCCCATTACAATGGGCTGTATCCATCCAACCCCAAATATGGCAAAACTCACAGAAAGAGTCGTCCCCCCACCCTTTCTCCCAATAAGCCCCCCCCCCCTAGATTATGTGCCTGGAAAACAGAAAAGGCATGGGAGCAAAATGGAAGGGAGAAATTACCAAAAATGCCTCACCACTAATGGAGGTACCCTTGTACTGGTGGAAAACAGTGGCTGAATACAACCCCATACCTAGTAATGCACACTTACATGTCTCAGTAATTCCCATTGACTAAAGAACCAGATCCTGCACAGTGCACAATCCTAGATTTAGGAATGTTTTCATTTGCCACACCTTGCATGTCCTGCCTTTCTTCCACAGGATAACCTTGTATGTTTAGTTTCAGAGGGTAGACGTGTTGGTCTGCTGTAGGACAGCTAGATTCAAGTCCAGTGGCATCTTAAAAACCAACAAGATTTTCGTGGTATGAGCTTTCGAGAGTCAAAGCTCCCTTTGTTAGATACGTTTGGGTTTCATCTCACTTTGCTCACATTTTCTGAAAGTGTTGGGCAAACGGCAAGGAGGAAAGAGACAGAATGCATGTCTAAATAACTGATTTCTGCAGTACCGGTTGGATCACTACAGCACAAAATCACCAGTGCGAGAAAGGTCTTGACCTCTCACCTGGGACAACATCAGAGAACATCACCATAAGAGAACCAGATATACGCATTGCATGGCCTGTGCTGGCCTAATGCTTCTTTCTAAGAACATCATAATTTGCTCCACCAAATCTGAACAAATGTGAACTGAGTTGAGCACACACATGAAACTGCATTATACTGAATCAGACCCTTGGTCCATCAAGTTCCATACTGCCTATGCAAGACTGGCAGTGGCTCTCCAGCATCTTGGGTAGAGGTCTTTCACATTATTCATGTTTCACCATTGAAAAGAGCAGCACTGTCAGGAGAAGCATATAAACTGGGACCATAGTGTGAAGATGAATCCCAGATTCACGGACGGACGTTCGGGTTGGCTGTCCTAGGTGAAGGGAGGGGTTTGTGAAGGCAGTGTAGAGTGAACAGAAAGAGCGTTCGGTGGATGGAGGTGAGAGGACAATGGTGGGAATGCCTTGGTGGGGAACCAGCGTGGTATAGTGGTTAAGAGCAGTGGTTTAGAGTGGTGGAGTCTGATCTGGAGAACCCGGTTTGATTCCCCACTCTTCCACATGAGCGGTGGAGGATAATCTGGTGAACTGGATTTGTTTCCCCACTCCTACAAACAAAGCCAGCTGGGTGACCTTTGCCTAGTCACAGCTCTCTTAGAGCTCTCTCAGCCCCACTTACTTCAAAGGGTGTCTGTTGTGGGGAGGGGGAGGGAAGGTGATTGTAAGCTGGTTTGAGTCTCCCTTAAGTGGTAGAGAAAGTCAGCATATAAAAACCTACTCTTCTTCTTGCCAGAGCAATGGAACTTGCAGCCCTTCTTCTTTGAAGGCACCAACTCCCCCTGTCAAAACAACAGCCAAATCATACGCGGCTGTTCACCAACCTCCACTAGGCGGGTTCCATAGGACGTATTATTATTTCTACTGATCTTCTCCCAAATTCATCTAGAATCGACAGAGAGCTGATCTTTAGCAACGCTAGATATCTCAGTGAATGTATTCATAATGCTTGGGAACAAAATGATAATTCAGAAGATTTAATTCAACCACGTATCTGGCAAGAAAACTACAATGTGTAATCTATCAGAACATCCTTTATTTAGAAGTCAAGCCATTCAGAGGCAAAGCTCGCTACAAGAATGCAATATTAGAGCAAGAAATTAAGCAGGATAACAAAAGGCGGCAGGAATGCAGAAACTCAAGTTCATGGTGTATGGAAACTCTGATTTGGAATCACTTCCCTTGGCTGCTGCATACAGAATGCAAACCATAATGATCTGAAATTGTGTACCATGGTCAACTGTGATTTGGTTTGGCATCCGTTATGGACCATTCTATCCTGTTACGCAGAGCAAAGCAGTCGCCCTCTCTTTCCATGATCATCCATACTCTACTATTTGAAGAACAAGAGGCATTTCCTTATAGGCTATGAATGCCCCCTGTGGTGAAATGCCTTATACTCCAGAATTAGTACCAACGTTCACAAACAAAAATTGTGATAATTGGATCTGCACTCTGTACAGGCTTGAGTTTATAAAATAACTTTTTTTGCTGATTGGCAGGGGGGAAAGAGAAGGAGGAATGAAGATGAAGAACAAAGCCATTCAGTGCTATAGAACTGTAGCTGACTCTAGCCAGAAGAAGGATAATAGGCAGCCAGTGTCCCACCTAAAGTCATAGCCACACCTAAGCAATACAGCTTCAGGTGGACAAGGGACTGAGTAAACACAAAAGCAAACAGGAAAATATATAGTGTCTGCCTGGGTGGAGACCAAGGTGCAGATAATAAAACCTCTGAGTATGTTGAGGAGCCAGTGTGATGTAGTGGTTTGGAGTGGTAGACTCCGATCTGGTGAACTGGGTTGGTTTCCCCACTCCTCCACACGAAGCCAGCTGGGTGACCTTGGGCTAGTCTCAGTTCTCTTTGAGCTCTCTCAGCCCACGTACCTCACAAGGTGTCTGTTGTGGGGAGGGGAAGGAGAAGGGAAGGAGAAAGACAGCATATAAAAACCAACTCTTCTTCTTCCTCTTCCTCTGAGCTATCTTAGCCCTTGGTTTCTTTGGCTCTTAGATATTCTTATCTAAGATACTCCATTTTAGATACTCCATCTTAACTTGAGAATGGCCATGCTGTTGCTGACCCAACCAGGGAGGGGGCACCCTAAATGCTAAATAATGTAATGAGTGATCTCTAAATGCTTGCAACTTCAAGATTTAAGCAACCAATCCTTATTTAACATTTTTAAAAAGCATGCTGAAAAATAAACAGAGACACAGAGTTTGAAAGAATGATTTGGGCAGTTTTGAACTGGACAGAGGAAAACACCGTTTGATTTTTTGGGAGCTGGTTGTCAAAAAGCAACCTGAAGGGTGGGCTGTTGTGGCTTTGGGGGAGTGATGCTGATTTAAGAATAATATTGATGTCCTCTGTGCCAACTTGCTTCTTATGTGCTGTACCTGTACATTTGTAAATAAATACTACCCAAAAAAACAATAACCCAGGCATCCAATACTTTACCCTTATATGAAAGAAATCTCTGTAAAGCTATCCTGGAACATCCCACCATTCAGGGAACTGGGGAGCATCAAATACTATTCTCTTTTTTGTAGGTTGTCTGTATGTTCATTACTTAAGTACAGAATCTACTGTTTGGCACAAAAATGTAGCACCGCAAAACCCTGAGCTTTTCTCTAGTTTCCATGGAAAGCACGGAGACATATGGGGTTCGTGGTAATCAGCTATTTTTATGGGGAGTGCATGCAATTTTACTGAGAGTTTCACGCCTTGCCGAAACAAAATACTGAGCGCTGTTGTGAGACTCCCAAATCCTATCTCACAGAATCCCTAATTATAAAGTAGCATTGTTGAGTTTATTATGATATGCAGAACTGCACAAGCTGCAGATATTGCTGAATTCATCTGTTCCTATTTGAGACAACAGATAAGGGATCTTCTAAATCACAAAGTAATTAACTCGATTGTGATCTGGCCAACACAAGCACTTTTCAAAAGAGGTGTTGTACCATTTGACAAACTGTACTTGGAAAAAACTTCACAAATTCTAGAATTTGGACCGCTATAAAATGGCTGCAAATTAACCATTTTTGATTTGGAACATATAAGATACATAATTCACTTGCATATATCCAAAATTTAGGGAACTAGTTACCTGATCTGAAGCATTCAGAAGAAGAAGACGACAAAGAAGAGTTGGTTTTTATATGCCGACTTTCTCTACCACTTAAGGGAGACTTAAACCGGCTTACAATCACCTTCCCTTCCTCTCCCCACAACAGACACCCTGTGAGGTAGGCGAAACTGACAGAGAGTGACTTGCCCAAGGTCACCCAGCTGGCTTTGTGTGTAGGAGTGGGGAAAACAACCCAGTTTACCAGATTAGAGTCTGCCACTCATGTGGAAGAGTGGGGAATCAAACCCGGTTCTCCAGATCAGACTCCACCGCTCCAAACCACTGCTCTTATCCACTACACCACGCAAGTTTCATCTGAGATTACCAGCATGAACTTGTAAATGTTGAACATTCATCACATTCCGGCCATTTTTTTCTTTAAAGCCCTCACTTTACGGTCCCATTTTACTATGTCTTGTTAGTTATCTGTAGCCAGCCAGATGCACATTAAGGATTCTGCTGAGCGTGGCTACTGACCTCAATTTCAACAACATTAGGCCTTTGGGTGACCTGTAGAGAGAGGCTGTCATGTCATCGGGATGCAGACTTTCTCTCTTACAAGAAGTGGCTGCAGAGAAAACAGGGGACAACATCAAATCCAACAGGTGCATCTTTCTTTTTCTTTTTAATTGAATAGATCACTATCATAAATAAACAACCACGGAATATAACAATGTCACTGAAGCAAGCAGGCCTAATATCTTCTAATGTAATAGAAGTGTTGTTTTTTATATGCCAATTTTCTCTGCCTTTTAAGGAGAATCAAACCAGCTTACAATCTCCTTCCCTTCCTCTCCCCACAACAGACACATTGTGAGGTGGATGAGGCTGAGAGAGCTTGAAGAGAACTGTGACTAGCCCAAGGTCATCTAGCTGGCTTTGTGTGCAGGAGTGGGGAAACCAACCCAGTTCACCAGATTAGAGTCTACCGCTCATGTGGAGGAGTAAGGAATCAAACCCGTTTCTCCAGATTAGAGCCTACCACTCTTAACCACTACACCACGATGGCCAATATTGGGCTGGATGATCCCAACAATACTTTCTGCTAATGGAAGGGACTTCCGCTAATTTCTGCTAATAGAAGTAATCCCAAAGGTGTCACCTGTGGGCACCATGGTGCCCACCAATATGTTTCCTGGTGCCTGCTTGCTCTTTCTAAAAAGCACCTCCAAGAAAAAGAGTCAGTCACACGCACGCATGAAGCTGCCTTCTACTGAATCAGACCTTTGGTCCATCAAAGTCAGTATTGTCTACTCAGACCGGCAGCGGCTCTTCAGGGTCTCAGGCAGGGGTCTTGCCAATCACCTACCTGCCTAGTCCCTTTAACTGGAGATGCCGGGGATTGAACCTGGGACCTTCTGCATGCCAAGCAGATGCTCTACCACTGAGCCACAGCCCTCCCCAAAGCCCTCCTGGCTTTGTGCCACCTCTTGGGAATAGGAGGTGCCTCAGAGGTATCCCTTTCAGAAACAGATGCCCTATCATAAAAAGATTATTGGATTGAAACCTCCCAACTCTTTGCCATGGCTCCTCTCGAAGCCATTTTGTGGTAGCACCCAGCACCTTGAGTCAAAATTCCAAAAATACCTATAGTTCAAAAGCATTAAGGACCCCTATGCTAGTGGAACAGAATTTCCAAGCCTCCCCCCTCCCACTGCAGCCTATTTATCTCCTCACAGTGCTCCTGGGGGACAGCAGACCCCAGGAAGAACAAAAGCAGCCCCCTAGGGACCATATGGGAGGAAAAGCAGGTCTGCAGTAGGAAGGGTGAAAGTGGCAAAAAATCGCCCCACTTCCATGACCAGAAATTATTGTTGGAATTCAACCTAAGAGCAGAAAATACTTGTCCTGAGTTGTGGCATTCTGGCAAACTATGAATTGCTGCTACAGGCAAATATCCTCCAGCTATATGGGCCAATAGAGCAGCCCTAATAGCCCAGACTAGCCTGATCTTGTCAGAGCTTGGAAGCCTAAGTAGGGCTGGTACTTGGACAGGAGTCCACTCAGACGGGGCTGTTACACAGAGGAAGGCAAAGGCAAACCATCTCTGCTCATCTCTTGCCTTGAAAACGTCATGAGGTGGAACTTCATGAGGTTACCATGAGTTGGTCACAACTCTACGGCACGCTTCACCTTTTGATATGGGCCGACAGGTTTTGGGTTTTTTCAGACCTGTGTTCTTCAATGAACCATGGAGTTCTACAGAAGCTTCTCAGGGATTCAATGAAGAGAAGAACAGCAGAGGAGAAAAAAGCTACCTAAAAGACAGCTTGACTGTTATCACATCCTCTGCTCATCTCGTGCCTTGAAAACTTCATGAGGTGGAACCTCATGTGTTGGTTGCACCACGACGGCACACTTTACAGACGGGTTGTTGCTTTTTATATATATGGGCCAACAGGTTGCTGCTCTTTTTTTTCCAGACCTGTGTTCTTTAGCGAACCATGGAGTTCTACTGAAGTTTCTCAGAGATTCAATGAAGAGGAGAACAAAGTGGAGCAAAAATGCTACCTAAAAGACATCTTGACTATTACCACTGCCTCTAGTCTTTCCCTGCATTTTAGTTGCAGGAGGTACTGGAAGAGTTCTAAGGTAGGCCCATCATTTTGTGCAAGGTATGGTCAAAGCTGGCATGTTTGGCTGTATTGAAATCAAGAAAGGACTTAGTAGGATTTAAGCAATGCAACAGTTGTGAGCGAACTTTCAAAGCTAAAGTACAGATTTCAGAGGTATTCAGTGTTCTACTCCAAAGCTTCTTAAACTGTGGGTCGCGACCCCGTAACTGAATGTGGGGGTCACGAAAAATTTGGCAATGGCAAAATTATATGTATACCAAAGAATTGTTTTAAAAGAAATTTCTTTATGATTCATTATCAGTAAATGTTTGATTTGTATACCTATTTTATATACCTGTATACCTGGAGTTGCGTAAAAAATTCTCGGGTGAAAAGGGGTCACGAGTGGAAAATGTTTCAGAAGCCCTGTTCTACCCTATGCAGTTTCACAAAAAAGTAATTAATGAATATTCCTGATCTCTCTGGCAAAGCCCGAGGATGTAGTGTCTGGATCTGGATTTATATCCCATTGCCAACTATTCATACTATGTTGACTATGAAAGGCTTGGGATATCCCAAATTGAATGGCCTCTGTAGGACAAAGATTAGCACAAACCTCTAAGCAAATGGTTAGACGGTGCTAAAGTTGGGCCTTTTTTTAGGCAAACAAAATCCTATTGTTCACATAAATCAATCTAGGGACTCTAGCTGTTGTGAAGAAACCAAGAAGCTCTCTTTTGAGTAATCCAATGAATTCAAAGCTCTGTTTGTGGAGAAAGGTGAATATTATTTCCCTAAAACTATTCTTTCAGTTAAAGAGTTGAGAACACTTCCACTTTCACACTCAAGTTAATTTGTCAATATACAAGTCATAGAAAGCCATTGCTCAGGCTTCTTCTCAAGAACATGTTTTCCTATTTGTTATTTCCAAATTAGTATTCTTTATGGTGATTGGCCAGTTCCTACAAACTTACTTGTATAACGTAACCTAAAAGCTAACACTAATTCCCCCCCCCCCCGCAAGCAAGGCATAAACTGGTGCCAGAAATGTGGGGAACATCTTCCTCTACAATATAAGGATGCGAATAAACCTAAGGGAGCTTTCTCTGAACCACCACCACCAACCTCTGTCTGTATGCTTATATGTGTGTACAAAGAAGAACTCTGTGACTGTAACTTGGTGAGCCTGAGGTCTTTTACGCATGGCTGTTTCACTCGCTGTCACCCCTCTGATGACTTCAGGTCTTTGTTTGGATTATACATGCCGTTTCCAACCATCAGAGGTCTCCTCAGCTCCCCCCACCCCCGTGCGCGAGCTGTTTCCCTGCGTTTTGCCTGCATTTTCAAATTCAAGGTAAAACAAGTCCCTCAAAATGCAAGGAAACACAAGGGTGACCTCTGAGGGTCGGAAATTGCATGCATAATCCAAACAAAGACCCAAAGTCTTTGGAGGGGTGACTGCAAGTGAAACAGCCATGCATAAAAGACCTGAGAAAGCACTACACCATGCAAGTGCTCTCCTCTCTTACTGACTGAATATTCAATGCATCCATTCTAAAGATCTTTTGCATGCAGAACGGGTCCTGATATAGAAGCAGATTTGCATGTAAATGCAGGATTCTGCTCATGGACTGCCCTGAATGGGGTAGGAGGCATGACTCTGTATGTGCCACTGAAGACAACAATTTGTGCAAGCAGAGCAGTTTGAGTACCCAATGTGTATTTAATATTTTCTTGCCTGGCAAGTACAAGCAAATCTGTGCAATACAGGCCAGGTTTGCTAAATTAGGTGCCATTCATTGCATGTAAATTGTTATTCTAATGAGCAACTTCTCTGGATTTATGTGTTATTGTCTCTCGTCTGATGCAGCTGCATAGGCTCTTTGCCACGTTCTTATGGCATGAATGATAGCTGGAAGACTTTTTTTCTTAATGCGACTTGATAAAAGTATAATCAAATTAATGTTAAAGACAACTGTAAATCAGGCATTTATAATGCCATAAAATATCTGTGCACACACTGATGACTAAAATCTAACCCCAAAATTAATGCAGACATTTAAATAGCATTATAATTCGCAATTAAGCCATGCTGATCTATTTCAGAAATAGCTAAGAAAGGAATTTATTTACCAGTTCTTAAGAGCTGTGGCACATCTTAATGAGAATGTAATTTCTCCCTTTTCCCCTCTAGTTGCTTTAGCTTCTTATGTTCGGGGGAGTAAATATATTTCCATTGATTCCATAACATATACCCAGCGACTTACAGTAATATCTCTACTGTAGATCATGCATAGAACATTAGGTGCCACAATTGCTCCAAATCAAAGGAATTCTTTACCAGAGTAGTAAGGTTTTATCCTTCTGAGAACAGATGAAGATTCTGTCATCCCTTGTTGATTTCCAAGGTTGCCAATTACATATGAAGTCCCTCATTTTTATTTTGACACCGTTAACAGATACTATAGTTTTATGCATAGGAGAGAACATCCTATTTCATTGAACACTGACATGATGATCTTTGGATTAGGAAGAGAATTCCCTCACCCTAAGAAAACAGTGTTTTGATTCCTTCAGGCTTGTTTTAAGTGACTCTTCTTGGCTACAATCCAACTTAAATGCACTTTGGTTATTTACCACACTTTAGCCCACCCTTCCTCTAAGGAACTGAGTACATGGTTCTCCCTGTAAGAGAATAACTGGCCCAAAACTAACCACTGAATTACATGGCAAGTGTGGGGGGTTTAACCCTGGATCTCTACAGGTTTTGTTCAACATGTCAGCTATAGATGCATAGATTGGCTAAGATGCACAGATTTCAGTCGACTTAAGGGTTCCTAATTTTACTGGATAGTGGCCCTTCTCTAAAAATTCACTGTCATGTTTTTTTTTCATTCTCCCATTCATTCCTCAGTACAAAGAATGGGAGATTAACAAAGGGTGAAGACTGATGAGCGATATAGAACATAGAGGCTGCTTTGAAAGCTGCCTCATCATGTTTAGTTCATGTAATACTGTCACATGTGAATTCCGAAAAACCTGATTGGCTACTATCTGTGACATCCACCACCACAACTCCATTTTGTAACTTTTTTAAAAAACAAAAAATAATTAATGTTTAACTTAATTAATCTATAGCACTCAAAAAAATGACAGCCAACCTGAATTTTTTGAGGAGGGACAAAACTAACTGCTGAACCAGTAGCTGATATGTCCATCTCCCATGTCAGTTGTGAAGTTAGGAAGACGTGCTGAGTAAATTCTGTTTATACATTATATATCTCTTCACCAAAAGCATGGATCAGCACAATTTCTTTGTTTTTAAAAGTTTACCCCTTTAGATAATCTGTTTTATATGGCCCCTGATAAGAACCCTTCCCAAGATGCCATAGTAGGAGGAAAGAAAAGGTCAGGATTCCTACAGAGGAGCTGAAACGTATGATACTAGCATTTAAGACCTGCCCGGTGTTTTGTCCCTACCGAGAACCAGCTGCAAAATACAGATTTAGGAGTAGGTACAAAATACGGAGCCAACAAAAATGTTTTACTAACCCGCCCACCTGCGTTCCACAGGGCAATTTTCCAAGGGAAGTGCTCGCATATTATGTATATCCTTTATATTTTTTTCAACTTCACCGGCAGTGGTTGATGGCGCAGAGTGGCCGACATGGCAAATGTTCAGCCCACCAGTTATGCTCCTTCCTCCAAAACCTCTCTGTGCCCCGCTCTACACAGGAGAGGCAGGTGGTATCGAGACACGGGGCTTTTTCAGAGGTGGTGTCTTGCTTTTGGAATGCCCAGGCCTGGCACCTACCTTACTTTCTTTTAAGCCCAAGGCCAAAACATTTCCTATAACCCAGTATTTCAACTAAGATGTTCCATCTTTTTCTCTTTAAAAAAAAAAAATATATTTCATGGTCTGCTTCTAGGCTGAAGATTGTTTTATCAGTATTGTTTTGGGCTGCCCAATCTTTGTTTTTGTGCTGTTTTTATGTCTGGTCTTTTTATTAATGGCTTCTTTGGTGGTGGTGGTCTTTTAATTGTTTTACTTCCGATCCTCTCTGAGCACATCTCTGGAGAGGTGGCACGTATACTTTCTAAATAAATAAATAAATGTCACTGTATGAAGAATTGAGGCTCTCCTGGTCTTCATGTGGCAATTGCCATAAACAGTGGAGGGGCTCTTGAGTGAGCACATATTCTAGGATAACAACTGAAAAGTACTTCTTTTGCTAGATGGGAGAGCTGTTTATGCATAATACAAAGAAGGAGAATGTCATAATGGTAACATCTAAAGTTGTGCAATATGTGCTTGCTTTCCATGCGGGATTCAGCAGTCTCCTTAGATACACACTGGTGGAGGGAGAATTTGTGTAGCCCAGCATGATGTAACATTTTAAGGATGCAATCCTTCCGTGGTAGAATACCCCAGTGGCCTGCTTCTGAAAAAGCAATCATAGAACCGTAATTACATGGGGAAAGCTACCTCAGCTCCCAGAATCTCGTTACCATGCATCAAAGCAACGAATGCCCTTACTGAAAGTAAACCTTTTAGGCTTAGCCCATGGATCTAGTGATGAGATTGCTTCAGGAGCATGCAGGGTTTGTGGCCTAGCCCTGATTCACAGGATTAATATAAACTGCCTTATACTTAGGGTTCCCATTTCCCCACTTATGGCAGGAGACCTCCAGGTAATTGCAGCTCTTGATGTTCGCTTGGTTTGGGGGGCGGAAATGGGGACCAAATGGTGGGATGTAACCATCCCAGGGAGAAAAATTTAAAAAATGAGGCCTTATCTATGTTCAGGAAGTTCTGACCATAGACTTTCTGGTGAATCCCAGAGCTACCTGGCGTTCTGTGTTCTACAGCAGCAGCATTCACTGTCCCTTTAAGAACTGCGAATGATGCTGCTGTAGAACGCAGAACGCCAGAAAATACTCATTTTCTGAGTTCATTGTGGATACAATTTGTGGTTTGTGGTTAGATGGGATTCTTTATATGTTTAGACATTGTATATTTTGCAACATTTGTATAACATTGTTGCAGCGTGTACTTTTGGCATATTAAATTGTTGGGCTTGGTTAGGACCTTTAGGATTTAAGCAATTGCTTTGTGTTATGAGCATAGCTGCTGTTTGCTTTTGATAGACCACCTGGAGGTTGGCAACCCTAGTCACCCAGCAAGTTTGCACAGCAGAGAAGGGCTTCGAACCTGGGTTTCCCAGATCCTAGTCGGACACCTTAACGACTACACCATACTGGCTCTCTCCATCTAGCTTACTGCTGCCCATTCTCGGTTTGCGCTGGCCCTCGAGGGTCTGTGGCAAAGAAAGGCCTTTCTCAACACCTTGTAACATATTTACTGCGACTGGATAAGCCAATCAGGGACCTTCTCCAAGCAAAGCCCACCACTCAGTCAAGCGCCACCACAGTGCATCCATGTGGGAGCTGCTCCTGTGGCAGCCTCAATTCGTACAATTACAGCAGCTCTTTCCTGAGTTCACCACCATCACGAAAACTTCATGTATCCAGCCTCCAACATGGAGGTCACACTTCATAGAAGTGTCACTTCCATTCAATCCCAGTCAGACCACAAGCCTATTAACAGCTCTCCATGCTCTCCTGGAGGGCACCCTATTACGAATCAAGCCTTCAGGCAGTGATGAAAGTAGAGTACACATTTTTCAGGAGTTCCCGTATTAATCTATTTCCACTCTAATCTCAGCAATGAATACAGACAGAATGTTTTGTCCGTATTCTGCCTCTCCCTGTCCCTGCCCGCATTTGCTGCTGTTCATAAGGAGCTTGAACATGAAATCTAAAGAGTAATTGGTGCGAAAGGTTTTTGTTTTTTTAATGAACAAGACTTCTAAAGGTCGCATTATGGCAACCCAAATTAATTCATTATCAGTGGCTTGCATGGTATTAAAAAATAAGTGTACTCAAGTTACCGTAACATGGGGATGGAACATACAAATATTACAAACCTAGCCTAACTATCATGGATTTGACCGTATTCTATGGGGTGGAGGGAAAGGGTGTCTTAGAAATATATCTTTATTGGCCTAAGGCAGAAGGTAAATTACTTGTTTAAGTAGCAAATATCACCACAAGGTTTTATTGGAGAAGGGGGTTGAGTCGATGATTTACATTTTCATTAGTTTTGTTTCTGTACTGCTGGACATCGTTATCACTTTCTAATTTCACATCATCACTAGATCTCCCACAGACAAAAGGGGGTAGAAATAAGTATTTTGCATGCAAATGGACATTTGCAAAACCTAAGCAGGCTTTTATATATGCAGATAATTCCCTGATTTGCAGGGATAAATGCCAGCCTGAAGAGCAAAATGAAGGATTAAAAATGAATTATTTACATGTCCCACTCAGGAGTTCAGATATAAAATTAAGTATAAATGTGGTAGGAAATCTTAGACATCTCTAGCAGAGAAGGAATCCATTTCAGACAACATGCTGGAAAAAAATAACAGCAAATAAGAGTTTGGGATCTCTGTCAGGAAAAAAAATCAGCTGCATGGAATGTCTTTTTTAAAAGTAAACAATTACAATTCTGATGTTTTTAACCAATCCTGGCCAATTCAGAGAGTTTATACTACCTGTAAATTGCATGGGCCAGTTTTGCATGTCCTTTTCCCATTCATACTTGTAAGCCCCCAGGTCAGAGCATCCACAATTTTACAAAATCCCAACCACAATTTATGGGATTCCTGGTTAAAGCCAGGGAGCCCCCCTCCCATTGAAGGTATTCATATATCAATGGACTACCCTTGGAAACTGCTCAAGGTATGTATTAAAGGAAGAATGAAAATAATGATTTGCCTGCATTATTTGTACAAGAGCTCAACCTACTGAGAGTTCCTGGAAGAACTGGTTCATATTTTGGTTTCTGGATTTCCAGATAAGGGATACTGTGGAACACAGGCAGGATGCTGCTGCAGACGTCTTGTTTGTGGACTTCCTAGAGGCACCTGGTTGGCCACTGTGTGAACAGACTGCTGGACTTGATGAGCCTTACTCTGATCCAGCATGGCTTTTCTTGTGTTCTTATGATACTCAACCTGTTCTTTTAAGAATCTCTTTCTGGCAGTGGGGGAATGACTCCCTGCACATGTGCAGAGGTATTTGTGTCTGGCACCACTTCACATGCTCTAAAACCTTGCACTGAAAGTAGTTTCTATATCTAAGACTAAGAGCTGTAGAAATAAGAATATGCTGTTGAGTCACAAGTGACTCATGGCAACCCCATCAATGGGATATCCCAGGATAAGCAGAGGTGGTTTGCCATTGCCTTCCTCAAGGTGGCAATCCCTGTCTTCCTTGGTGGCCTCCCATCCAAGTACTAACCGTTGTTGACCCTGCTTATTTTCAGAGCTGTGACAAGTTTGGGCAGAATTACTTTTACTTCATAAGCTCCAGAGCCAAGTCCTGAAAGTGAACAGAAAACAACAGGTTCCTTCCAGGACTGACGCTGAGCCCTGAACTCACCAGCTGCAAGCTACCTCTTGGGCTAAGATGTTTTGTTGGCCCGCATCCCCAATGGTGACAAACCACACATTAGCCAAACACCCTTGCAATACCATGCCACAGAAACTTGGCCAAGAGTTCATCAAAACAAAGTGTATATACACAACATTCAGTTGTGGCACCTTACAAAGTAATGTGGGCATAAGCATACATGGACGGCAGAGGCAGGAAGCATTATCCTGAGTTTGCAGACTGCACATAGGAGTAAAAAGGACAATATTCCCAACAGTGAGGCCAAGGAGGGCCATGAAAATGGCACAGCCTGTGACATATCTCTACCATGCTCAATTGTATCAGTTCAACAACCAATCTCAACAGCAGTAATTGCTGGTAACCCAATCTTCCTAGCATTGCCCAGTTAATTTAACACTTGTAGCAGGGGAGGGAAAAGTATGGCCTTGTCGAGACCAGGAACCTCTCCCTGGTTCAGGTGTTAATTTAACAGCACAAACCTAGGCAGATTGTGTTACCATCAGTTACTGCTACTGTGAAAGGTCACTGCACTCATATTGTACAAGCTGCGCCAAGTATACTCTTGCATTTCACGGCATTCCGATCCTATAGTTTACCATTTTTCCCCTACATCCCTCTACCAACAACAATGGCACTTCCTAGGGTTGCCAGGTCCCCCCCAGCCACTAGCAGGGGATGGGGGTAGGACTGCCAAATCCAGATTCAGAAACCCCTGGAGATTTGGAGATGGAGCCTGGGGAGGACAGGGACCTCAAGTGCAGTACAATGCCACTGAGTCCACCCTCCAAAGCATCCATTTTCTCCAGGGGAACTGTTCTCTGTAGTATGGCTATAAGCTGTAATTCCAGGAGATCCCCAGGCTAACCTGGAGGCTGGCATCCCTAGCACGTCCTTCATCTGATGAAGCAAGGTCTAGATCGCCAAAGCTTATGCCCTCAATAATTCTGATAGTCTTTAAAGTTATATTTATCTATTTCAATAATTTTATCTCACTTTTCTCCCCAGCGCAGATCCAAAGCAGCTTATAGCATTTTGAAGCTGGAGGGTGAGAGATTCAAAACAGATAAAAGGAAGTATTTATTCACACAACTCATAGTTAAAGTGTGGAATTCCCTGCCCCATGATGTGGTGATGGCTGCCAACTTGGAAGGCTTGAAGAGGGGAGTGGACATGTTCATGGAGGAGAGGGTATTCATGGGTACTAGTCAAAATGGATACTAGTCATGATGCATACCTATTATCTCCAGGATCAGAAGAGCATGCCGAATAAGGTGCTGTGGAACACAGGCAGGACAATGCTGCTGCAGTCATCTTGTTTATGGGCTTCCTAGAGGCATCTGGTTGGCCACTGTGTGAACAGATTGCTGGACTTGATGGACCTTGGTCTGATCCAGCATGGCCTTTCTTGTGTTCTTATTGTTTGCCTGTCCTCTGTTTTATCTTCACAACAACAACCTTGCGAGGTCGGTCAGGCTGAGAGAAAGTGTTTGGCCCAAGATCACCCAAGATCACCCAGCAGAATGGAGATTCGAACCCGAGTCTCCCACATCTTAACCATTACACCACACTGGCTCACAAGTCTTGTAACTGTAACAGATTAATACGCCTCCTTTCCAGAATATTCTGCCATGTGCATTTATACTGCTATACACAAAGGGACTTTGTGGTGACGCTGAAGCTTCTAGCCGTTCTTGGCTAAACTATATGGAGATTTAAGGCGAAGAAAATGATCTCTAGCAACCATTGGCTTTGGTGCAACTTATGAACACCAGGACAAACACAACCCACCAGTGGCTTGTCTGGGAAAAGGAAATGGAAAAAAAGAGACTTAAGTTACTGCACTTTGTATTCCCAGCGATGCATTAAGAGTTTGAAAATGTTGTAAAAAACATCACTTTAAAAGGGTTTTTGGATACCACGGCTTATAAATGGTTGGAAGACGTCTTCACATCTAAAGGGGCCAAACAAAGTGCGAACAGTATTTTTCACAATGTTTTCAAACTCTTAATACATCACTGGGAATACAAGTGCGGTAACCTCCTTAGAAAAAGAGGAAGGCCAATGAGGCTAAAGCAACTGGGAGAAAATTACAAAAGGAAGATTGCCAAAGATTTGTCCTTTTCAGATGTTACAATCATGCCTAGCAACTGCACATGCACTGACTATGTGGTCACCATAACGTATATTTTCCATGCATAAATAGCTTCAGTATGCACAAACGGAGCATTAGATTTTTTCAGGGATTCACATTCATACATACTGAAATTATAAATACGTGCGTTGTCCCTGTCACCATTACATGACAACTGTACTAGAAGGATCTAGGGTTGCCAACCTCCAGATGACGCCTGGAGATCTTCCAGAATTACAACTCATCTCCAGACGACAGAGACCAGTTTCCCTGGAGAAAATGGCTGCTTTGTAGGGTGGACTCTATGGCAATATACCCCACTCAGGTCCTTTGCCTCTCCAAACCCCACCCTCCACAGGCTACACACATACACAACTCTCCAGGAATTTCCGAACCTGGAGTTCACAACCCTAGAAGGATCACGGTCATCATGTGTGGTCCCAGTATGTGTGGTTGCTTGGCACACATTATTACAAAGCAATTTAAGGTAGGATGAAAGGCCAGAGAAAGCGAAGGGGAAATGTGGGGGGAGGGAAACAAAGGAGAAAGCTATACATACACCAATATTGCAACTTTTGAAATAAGGCGCATTGAAAGTCATATATTTATTTGAACTAACAAGCTTAATGCCTGCCTTAAGACTTCTAATGTGTGTGTGTATAAACACACACATTTCTGCAAATAACTATCTGGATCCATTATTCCAATTATTTTCTGAAGAAAATTTCTCACAAATTCTAGGAAATTGCTAGCCTTGCTTATCTGTTTCCCAACCTGTATCTGCAAACGAGAGCTGGTGGCTAAGAACACATGAAACTTCAGTGTACTGAATCTGACCAGACATTGGCCCATCAAGGCCAGTACTGTTTTCTGGAGAAAATTAGGTTTTTGTTTTCTACAACTAAAAAGTGGAGTGGTTCAGCATTGTCTACTTAGACTAGCAGTGGCTCTCCAGGATCTCAGGTTTGAGGTCTTCCATATCACTTATGGTATTATTTGACCCTTTAAACTGGAGGTGCTGTCGATTGAACTGTGGATCTTCTGCATGCAAAGCAGATGATCTACCACTAACCCACAACCCTTTTTCAGAATAGCTACTTCCTACCACAGAAACAAAAACACTCATAGTGTGTCATAAAAAGATTACAGCAATACATGCACATACTAGCTCCCATTGGAGGCCTCTTTGTCCCTCTGTTCTGGGCTCTGAAGTTTCAAGTGCATTTGAAGAGTGATTAGGAGTGGGATACATCCTCTATCTTACAGTGCACTGAGTACAATTCCTTCTCTCAGAGCGTTGTGTGCTAATTTGGTATAAATGTACCTGATCTGGACAGTACAACTTCTGCAGCTATGTGTGACACCCTGATGAATTGCAGACAAGCTTTGGGTTTCATTATAAAACCTGAATCCCTGCCAAAAGCCTCAGAAATGGGCTCAGAGCAGTCAATCTGCCAAAGGCATGTGGGTCATAGCTGGGTTTTTTGTATTAATGTCATCAGAGGCCATCAAGGTTCATGTAGACGTTTTGAGGCTCCAAAAAGTCCTAATTCATCTTCAACATTTATTTTTATTTGTGTTATTTATCTGGTTTATATCCCACCCCTTCCCGACAATGCTGGGCTCAGAGCAGCTCACAACATATTGCAACAGTTAAAACATAACAATTTACAATTAAAATTCTCAGCCTCAATTAAAATTCTAATGATTCTCTTAATCATAAATAATGAGGGTTGTTAAAAGGGGAAGAATAAAGGAAAGAGAACAATCTTAATAATAATAAAAAAGGATAACAGTTAAATAGGTTGGGAGGCCAGCCAAGATGGAAACTGTCACTGTCCTCAACCGTAGGCCTGGCAGAACATTCAATTTTTCTGGGATAGGCGACATGTGTCCAGACAAAAAAAATAATATATATCAACAACAGGCATTTCTCAGTCCCATCTTGTTCAGAACCTTCTCCATCTATTTATATAATAAATTTATAGAATAAGAGCTCCTCCACCCCTCTCAACTGTTTGACTGCAGGCTCATAGGTTGCTATTGCATGCAATAGCCGTCAAATACACAGGGCCTCTGCTTGATCTCTTGCAACCTGTTCTGAAGATATTGAAGATGTTTCGACCCTTGTGTTTTCATACAATGCCTTTAAAAAAAAGAAAAGAAATATGGATGCAAGTCACCCAAGGAAAGCAGAATGTGCATTTCCCTTGGAGCACCCAAAATAAATTCGTCATAAAAATGTATATAGCCTTGTAGATAGAATGTTCAAACAATTTCCCATACATTTTCTTGTGTTACCCGCTTACAACAGCCCAGTGTGGCAGGTTATAAGAGCATCAGATCATAAGAAAGGCCATGCTGGATCAGACCAAGGTCCATCAAGTCCAGCAGTCTGTTCACAAAGCGGCCAATCAGGTGCCTCTAGGAAGCCCACAAACAAGACAACTGCAAGGCAAGGTTAGTACTATTATCCCCCATAGTGCAGATAGTAGGGATGAAGCTGAAAGTAACAGCTTGCCTATGGCTACCCAACAAGTTCCTGAGTGAGTCAGGATTTGAGACAATGACTTTGAGGCTCAGTTTTTTCTGTTTGTGCCACAGAGAATGATGATGGAGGAACCATTTAAACCAGTGGTTCTCAACCTTTTTCCGACCATGGCTCCCTTCCGAACTTGGTTCCTTTCTGTGGACCTACCGGTAGAAAGGTAGCTATTTAAATGTTTTGTTTGTAAATAGCCAAGGAACAAAGAAGCATAAACAGCCACACTAAATGCACGCATGCAGTTCTTATTGGGAAACTGTAATTTACAAAAAAAATACCCCACAAAAAGGGAATACAACACACTAGTAAACAACAGTGTTCACATACAAGGGAGAACAAAGCCTCTACCACCGTTGCACAAGATTACAGCAATACAAAAATCCACACTTGCAAATGATGCATAGAAGTGCAATGAAGAAAGTCATGTGTTAGGTTTTCATGTGTTTGTTTTCTTTACTTCTCACTTCCCTCTGTGGCCCCCTAGTCTCGTGCCGTGGCCCCCCATTTATGCAATTTTTACCTGTGGCCCTCTTGGAATATCCTGGGACCCTCGGGGGGGGGGGGCATATGAACTACTGATTTAAACCAAGATATACCATGAAACGGGTACACAGAATGGTTCACTTTTCTTATGATAAGTTAAATTAGATAATATGCTTCATTATTATGTGGCAATCTGAATGTCTTCCATTATACTTCAAGTTTCTGGGTCGGATCCAGTGTAACATTTCCATGGGAGCAAGGATCTCTGCCCACAGAGCATGACTTTCCTGGCTATCCTGCCCTTCTGCGGCAGTTCAAAATGCCCCCCAGATCCTGTTTCTCTTAACCAGGACCAAGATGGGGGAAGGTCACTGGGCAGCCTTGGTGGGGCAGCCACAAAAGTTGTGTTCTACCAGTGGAAGTCCTTGCACCTGTGGAAATGCTGCACTGGATCAAACCACCTCTCTCTTACACAAACAGTTATTTATCTACTTGCCTTTAACAAAACAATGAGCAAAGTCATGCCTGCCTTCAAGTATGCATTTTTTGGCCTTCTATTATTTTTACACACACACACCAAATCGGGGCAGCTTCTTGCTATTCACTTAGCAAATGACTAGGGTCACAATGCCAGGGAAAGAAGTAAGATACACCTTGTAAACTGCACCTTCTGAAAATAAGCGTAAACAACAAAGCTAGAGACAAAGAAAAAGGCTTCTGCTGTTTGACAAAAAGAAAACTGAACAAGATTCCGCTCAAGTACTCCAGCTGTGACGTTCAGTTTACGGGGCTATTGGCCAGAGAAACGCAAGTGGTAACTTGAAGTAGGAAAACATGCACTCTCCAAACCACAGTGGAGCAACAAACTATCTCACCAGTAATATTTATCACAACAAATTCTCATCAATCCCTCAGCATCCCAAGTAGCTTTAGTAGTACCCTGCCTCCTTTTGGATAAATACTTCAAAATCAAATAATGAGCAACCCACACTAGATTAGAGCAAGAGTCCAGATTGTCCCACACACTGCCTCCAGTGCAACCGAGCACAAAACTCACAAGCAGAACAAGATGGAGACTGACATTCCCTGTTGCTTCCCTCTAGCATCCAATAATCAAACCCAAACTTCCATATTCGGAAATAGTATTCTGCCTTCTATTAATGTGTGTAACCTTTTGTTAAAGCCCCCCTAAGCAGCTAGAAGCCACTAGCCCTTTTCAGTCATTATGTTTTATCATGCATACAGGGAGAACGCTCTACATGTGATTCCCTAAATACACATGACCACCATTTTGTTCAAAAAGAGCAACCCTGTTTCATCCAAAATGGCAAAATCACATGTATTGGTACCACCCCATGTAGTGTATTCTCTCCATACATGTGGTAAAACTTAATGCCTGAAAAGGGCGATTGTGGGAACAAATCACATCATTACATATACATTGTGTGAAGCAGTGTTTTCTTTTCATCAGCCTTGAACCTACTGCCCAATTTCACTGATCTCAGCTTCTCTCTTTCACTCTGACAATAGACTACATAGGCAGCAACTCTCCACTTTCTCAGGTACAAGGAGGCCTTTCCCAATTCATTCAGCAGGAGATGCCAAGGACTGAACATGGGGCCATTTGTATGCACAGCAGATTCTGTGTCACATCCCCTTCCCATTCCAGCATTAGGAAACACACACATAGAGACTTCAATCTTTCTTTTCATGGTTTTTTTAATTATTATTATTTCTACCAGGTCCGGTTTTAATTATCCATTTCTCAAATAGAAAACCCTAACCTCTTCAACCTTTTTCTCATACAGCAGATGCTGCAACCCTCTGGTCATTTTAGTTTTACAAGGAAATCACAAGAGAGGTCCTAAAATACATGTTGAAAATAACACAGTGGTCACATTAGGGTAAAGAGGCGCCTTTGAAAAGGATAGTTACAATAGAAGGGTAGCACTAGCTTCACTGGAACACTTCACAGCTTGTGATATTCCTTCATCTACTGGGAAAAAAGGGTTCAAAGGGATCTATTTTGTGGCTGTATTCAGGGAATGTTACCCGCTGGTGATCAAATCCTTAAAGGCAGTCCGCCCTCAATCACAAAGAAAATGCTGCGATTTTATTACAATCAATTTGTATTCGTCTAGCAAAAATTTTAAAACACATATAATTTATAAAGCTGAGAGAACTCAATAAGAGAATCTAGATTAAGAGGATACCCATCATTGATGTAATGCTACCATGGTGTAGGACAATTCTAAAAAAGATTATAGAAGTACATTAAAGACTTTTAAAATGCAGTGAGTCACAGTGTAACCCTAAACAAAGATTGCATCCTTATACGCCTTTTGGTTTCAATTGACATAAAAGGCTATAACTCTGCTTAGGAGCATGCTGTTAAAATATCAGTCTCTATTTTTTTGGGGGGGGGGGAGGTTAACTGTCACAGCCATTTTACTTACCTTGACAGCTCTTCTTAATAGAATGCTCCACAAAAGTGAAAATTTTTATTTATGTGTTACCTACTGCTGTGTTTTCCAGTTCAGGTATCCATTGAATGAAAAGCAGTGGCAAACATTTATTAATAAATACCATTGCTCTCCTCAGATTGTGTTCTTTTCTCTAGCATGCTCTATACATGAATACATGAAACTGCCTTATACTGAATCAGACCCTTGGTCAATCAAAGTCAGTATTGTCTACTCAGATCGGCAGCGGCTCTCCAGGGCCTCAGGCAGGGGTCTTTCACACCACCTACCTGCTTAGTCCCTTTAACTGGAGATGCCAGGGATTGAACCTGGGAGCTTCTGCATGCAAAGCAGATGCTCTACCACTGAGCCACAGTCCTCTCCATAAAGAACAATCAAAATACATGGCACTCATCAGAGTAAAAACCAAAAAGTAAAAAAGAGGTCTCTGCTCTCAAGCAACTTATAATTTAAAAAACAACATTTGGGGAAAGAAGGGAATCGAGGATAACAAGGAACAAATGTCTGCTCAGTCCCCCCATGTATTTTGACTTCATTTCAGTAGGGGGTTAGGACCAAGTTTCAGCCCAAGCCTTCTAAGGAAAGGTGGGTTGTTTACACACAAATCAACACCAGTGATTTTAAGAAGCTGGCTTATAATATAAATGGTCTGTCTAGCCCACTATTGTTCTGCTCTGACTGTTGGTGGGCCTCCAAGATTTTGGTCAAGGGTATTTCCCAGGTCTCCTGCTTCCAGACTTTTAACTAGAGATACCTGTGATACCTGGGAGGGCGTATGGTATATGACTGACCCATGGGCTCTCCACTCTGAAATCTAAAAATACTTTAGCACTACCTTCCATGGCAGGGCCTGCTCATGGCCCTTCCACATTACAATGAGGAATGTAAGCCAGTACTCCTGTTTCACCACTGAAGTTCCTTTTCAGATTTGCTGAATAAAAGAGCTATGTTCTCTGCTGCAGTGCAGATCAGCTGCATACAACTGGTGTAGCGAAGAGACTCGAAGAAGTCTTGCTCAGCTATTAGAGAATCAAGGCTGAAAACGTTCAATGCAACATTAGTTCAAAGTAAGGAAGAGAGAACCACACAAGTTGAGCTATATTAAAACGTAGCTCACAATGAGCTAGGAAATCCCTAACTTAAATTCCACGATAGCCCTCTCCAAACCTCAGCTTTCCCCTGCCTTGCATCTGCAAAATGGGGATAACAATACCACCCAACTTTACTATGTCCTTGTAAGGTCTTCTGGGGTAAATATATGCGAGGCTCTTTGAACACCCTGAAGTCCTAGAGAAATGCAAAACTAAAGTAACCATTTCAAGGTTCTACAAAGATAAAATTGGTGACTTTGGTTTTATGACTAGCAACATTTAGAAAAAGCAAAGCAAAACAGAGGATTCACCATTCACTAAAATCAGCTCTTCCTCTCCATTATTCCTTTACATTTGTCCCCAGCCATTTTGAAAAGGCTGCAAGATATAACAAGATACTGAAAAATCATGCACTTTTGGGGGGTGGGGGGGCTAGAGTTAAGCACCATTTCTTCATTACAGCAGAGTTTATATACCTCTAAAAAGACTATTTCCCCCAGAAGTCTCCATCTCTGTAGATGGTACTATACTAAGCAGAAAAATGAAGACTTGCAGCAAATATAGCCTTGTTTTGATTATTATAAAACCCAGCCTCTTTGTCAGACTTTTAAAGCAAACATGCCTATAAGAATGGTGAATACAGAAGAAAGATGGAAATTATTGGTTAAGATGATGTCAAGAGAATGATCTCAAGGCCTGTGCGGCTGCAACTGCATAGTTCAAGCTACCCAGGCCTTAACCCGGTCAGTACCTGGATGGGAGACTGCCTAGAAACCCATTTGCAATTACTTGTTATTCTGGTTCAATGGAGTAACTCCTCTTTTCTTCCTGCCCATTACCCCCAATGGCTCAAGAAAGCATCAAAAACGGTATCAAAACATTTATTCGTATTTGAATCACGTCCACAAAGCCTTTCATAAAGCCAAAGAATAGTGTTCATTTCCAGGATATTCCATTTATTTCAGTTCTATCCCAATTCCTTCCCCACCCCCCAGGCTCAAAACAGTTAACATCAGCGTAAGCAATAAAACAGGGATGATGCATAAAAGTGACCCCACAACGGTCCGAACCTTGGGGAATTGGAAAGTGGATGTACAAATTGATTTTTCAAAATAATCAGCACAAACTAGGATGCCAAAACCTCAGTTTGGATTTTGTGCTGATCTCATAAAGATGACCCTTTGGTGTGTGTGTGTGTGAATGCCTACCAATGGCATTAAATCACATTTTTATGTTCTACCCTTCTTTTAAGATGCAGGTTCTCTCACTTTATCCCCACAATCCCTTGGGATAGATTAGGATGAGCTACTGACTAGGCCAAGGTCAGGCAGTAAGCTTTATGACCCAGCAGGTACCTGATCCCAGGTCTCTTTGGTCTAAGCCCAGCCCTCTATCCACTGTGTGGTACTGCCTCACACATTTATCGATTTGTGCTACTGACATGTTCCTTTTTTTCTGGCCCTTTACAACACAGGAGACTGAACCAATGTTCTCTGAGCTCCTTATCAACTCCATAATTCTCTGAAGGGTATTAGAAATTCTCAGTAAGGTTACCAAACACAGCTGGGCCCTTTATGTGGGTGCCCAAAATTTCCCTAATGCTATTTGCAAACAACGCCTGAGCATAAATTTGCAATGCCTTTAACAATAATTTTGTCTTTCCATTATCAACCCTGTACTAGGAAACCATTAAAAATGGCTACAGATATGCCAGCAAAACACACACACATATCTCTTCTGGGAGCCGGTCATAAACAGCCTCGCACAGCAAAGTACGAGAGCGTATATACACAATTTCAAACAACAGGAGAGAGAGAGATCAGTGTTATTTTCAGTAGTCAGCATGCGAGCAGAGATAGCCAAAGGCAGCTAGGACTTCTGTGCTAAATGATTCCCCTCCCACCTTTCCCGAATCATTCTGGCACTGTTGAAGCCCCCTCTGCCATATGCCACAGCAACAAAACAGGATGTGTGCAGGAGACTACATGCCCTGAAACAGCAGAAAAGAACAGGGGTCCACCTGGGAAAGAAAAAGAGGGGCAGGCTTCTGATTTAATAGCGCAGACCACACCACTCCAGGTCATTCAATAACAATGGAACGGGGAGGGGGAACCAATCGCTCTGAATCAGAAAACGAGCAGGTATAATTTAGGGGTGTCAGATGTCCCTTGTTTAATTGGCACATCTTACCCTCAGGGGCAGCCCCCTTGCAAATCCTCCGCTCTTGGTAGCATTCCTTTGTTTTGAAATTCTGATCTAGCGACCCTATGAACGCTGCCTCCCGGAACAGAGATTAAAATAGCATAAGGGAAATGAATTAGTAAACGCTGGGGGGCGGGGGGGGGGGGGAGAGGACTGCCAAACACCAGTGATCATTACACTCATTCCCTTCCCCTAAACTGACAGTAACGGGTTCCAATGTTTTGAGCGCCCCAAAGACCCATTTGGCTGCTCAGCCCCCTCGTTCTTGCAGTGTTTGACTCAAGCCTGTTTGCATGTGGGGGAGCCCAACACAATCACTGCCTCTTTCCCCCCCCCCCCCCGTCAGCCGTCCTCTCTCACACCCCCATCTTGATTGGCCTTGCATGAGAAGATCAGCATCTTCCAAGCAACCAAGGCGGCTTTCTTTTTTTTTTAAGTGCAAAATATCAACCAGCATCATCATCTCTGCTAACATCGCTCCTTCACCCTTTCTCAATCCGTCTTCATGTTCTCTCTTCAAAAACAAAGAGAGGCAGGGTTGCTATATTATAGGCAAGGATTTGCCATTCACAAGGCTCTTGTTTGGGGTGGGGGTGGGAGTTGCTGAGCGCAGAGCGAGAGAGATGGATGGAAGCAACTGCATTGAAAGACCGGTAAGCCTCTGCAGCAAAAAAAGGCACCCATGTAAACAAGACTGTGGAGCCCAGGTCTGAGCATACCACAAAGCGAGCCGGAAAGACATATCGGCAGGATTCTGACCTCCAAGAGTCATGCAAACTATATGTACATTTTCACAGCAAACACTCTCCCACCACCACTGCAGAAATCCTAATTGAACATTTCATCCTATTGTAACAGCCAGGTTGCCCGAGACGATCCCTGTAAATCTACATTGATTTCACTGCAGTCTTTATAAGAATTTGCGGGATGCCCCCCACACACACACCTAACAGCATCTGGAATTCCTACGAAACGCATCCTTGGCTCACGATGTGAACATGGAAGAGTTATGCAAGACAGCTATGCTGATCTTAAGAAATAACTTGAGCGGGGGGGGGGGGGCGGAGGGGGGAGAGATCCCCATCCCCGTACACAAAAATGACGCAAAACCGCTTCAGGTTTTCTTCTTTGCCTCTCAGCCACGCACCCCCTTATCCCACCAACATAGTTTTCGAGACAGGCACTTTCCAGATTTATCGCTGCTCAGGTTGGTTGGTGGGGGGGGGGGAGAGGGAGAGATAGAAGTCATGAACATTAGAAGCAAACAGCACCGGACCGGGGGGGGGGTACTTTTGCCAAAAGACACAAACGCCAGCTATAAGCAAATAGGATCCCCCCCTTCTACATGGCCATGTCTGAAGAAGAAGAAGAAGAAATGAAGGCGCAGCGTTTTCCTGACCAATGCAGCGCTGTTTACATCCCCCCCCCACCCCCGCCTGGAGAAAACGCGACCCGTGCCTCACACCTCCCCCCCCCCAAAGCTAAACCACCCATAGAGAAATGCACATACGAACCCAAACAAGAGGAAGGAGGGAGGGAAGGAAGGAGGGAGGAAGGCAGGCAGGCAGGCTGCGCCTCCAGTTTCCAACGGCGAGCTCCCTGCCTCTGTGGGCAGTTCACGAACCTGCCTCCCTCCTCTCCCTCCCTCGCCCCACACACACACACACACACACCCTCCTCCCCCTCCCCTGGGTTCTTCCCAGCCCTCCACCGCCGAGCCCGAGCCGCGCGCGCCCCTCACCTACCGTGCCGCGCGCGCGCGCCTGCCTGCCTGCTGCCTCCCGGGCTCCGGCCACCCTTTGCGCCTTTGACGCCGCCTTGGGCAACCACCTGCCCGGGTGGCGCGGGGGGCTAAGGGTGGGCGCGGGGGGCGGCTGCAGCGGGGCGGGGCGGGGGCAGGAAAGGGCGGGCAGGTGGCCGCGAGGCGACCCGGTGGCCACGAGAGGGGAGGCCACAAGGAGGAGGAGGAGGAGGAGGAGGAGGACGCCCCAGACCCAGGGCAAAGCGGCCAGAGGCGAGGCGCGGGGACCAGGTGTGGAGACCCCAGGCGGAAGGAGGGGGTGGCGGGGTGGGGGGGGGGGGAGCCGGCCTGCTGAATCACCCTCTTTCACCGCCTGGAGACCATTGCGCATCGTGATGCCGGCTGTGCCATTGTGGGACCTACCAGGGGAGGCAGGGGGAGGGATGGGGAGGCAGGGGGAGGGATGGGGGGCCGGGGCTGCCATGGCAACGGGAGGGAGCGCGCGTGACGTCAAAGCGAGGTCTCGGAGGGAGGGGGGAGGGAGAGAGGGAGGGAGAGGTCCGGGGGGGGGGGAGAGAGAGGAAGGACGAGCCTCGCCTGCAGCCCCGGTGGCCGCCGGCTCTGTCTGGTGGCGGAAAGCAGGCGCCGGGAGCAGCGCGCCGGAGCTGCAGGGATGGGGTTGCAGAAAAGGGCCAGAGTCCGGCAGCGCCTTAAAGACTAACACAAATATTTTCTGGTAGGGTTATGAGCTTTCGGGAGCCACACAGCTCACTTCTTCAGATCTGCAGTAGTAGAAAAGGGCAAGAGTCCAGTAGCACCTTAAAGACTAGCAAGAATGTTTTCTGGTAGGGTTATGAGCTTTCGGGAGCCACGCAGCTCACTTCTTCAGAGACAGCTCGAATGTGAATCCACCTGTCTTTAAGTAAAAGAAAGTGAATTCAGACGAGCATTCGTATGTCAATGTTAACAGTATGTCAATGCGAACAGCAGGCGGGATGGGATGAGGTGCGGTATGCAAAAGAGGCTGTGATGTCCAGGGGAGAGATGGGTGTCAAAGGGATCGGCATTGGTCATGAGCCATGGACGCAAGGTCTTTATTCAGCCCAGGTAAATGCATTGGCTTTAGTTGGAATATCAGCTGTAATTCAGCAGTTTCTCTTTCCAATCTCCCTTTGAAACTCCTTTGTAAGAGAACTGGGGTTGGAAGCAGTAGCCTGAGCATGGCTGGACCAGGGGTGGGGGGGAGCTGGCTGCAGCGGCCTCTGGCAGGGCATTGGCCGCTGCTCTGAGCTGGAGAAGCAGCCGCTCCAGCCGGGCGCGTCCCTCTTCGGGCCAGCCGGCGCCGTCCGCCTCCCTGCCGCTCTTCCTAGGCAAGGGATTTATTGGAAGGCCTGCAGGGTCAGCGCTGGCAGTTTGGATTGGAGACGCAGGTGTGGCTGGCGCTGATGCCCAGTGACAGGCTGGGAATTGGTGGGGGGGACTCCCCTCCCCCACAAATCAGACCCCCCCCCCAAGGAAGGCAGACTTCAGCAATTCAACTCATCACCTGGTGGACGCTGAAGGTCACCTGTCCTTTTGACCTAGGGTTGCCAACCTCCAGGTGCTAGCTGGAGATCTCCTGCTATTACAACTGATCTCCAGCCGATAGAGATCAGTTCACCTGGGAAAATGGCCGCTTTGGCCATTGGACTCTATGGCATTGAAGTCCCTCCCTCCCCCAAACCCCGCCTTCCTCAGGCTCTGCCCAAAAAACCTCTCGCCGGTGGCAACGAGGGACCTGGCAACCCTACCTCCTCTACAAATCACCCCCCCAAGGAGGGCAGTGGAACAGGCTTCCTTGGGAGGTGGTAAGCTCTCCTTCCTTGGAGGTTTTTAAGAAGAGGCTAGATGGCCATCTATGAGCAAGGCTGATTCTATGACCTTAAGCAGATGATGAGGGAGGGCATCTTGGCCATCTTCTGGGCATGGAGTAGGGGTCACTGGGGGTGTGGGGGGGAGGTAGTTGTGAATTTCCTGCATTGTGCAGGGGGTTGGACTAGATGACACTGATGGTTTTTTTCCAACTCTATGATTATAGTACCATGTCAGTGTTTGTGTAAAGTTTTTATCATGTTATAAATAAATGCCATAGAAGTTCATAACAGTTGCCAGTATTCATCCATCTTCTATTAGGTCCTGGCCACTGTTCCTAAACTAAAGATCTGCTCACTTTTTAGCATATCTTTCTTGGGAAGGAACTCCAGCCTCTCGATCATTTCTGTGCTTCTGTTAATCACTGGTGGACTTATATTAATAAATGTTTCCAATTCTTTGTCAAACCATCTACGCTAGTCATCATTACATTGACCTCTGGTAACATGTTCTATAAGAAAATTGTATATTGCATGAAGGATCATTTCCTTTTGGCTGTATCAGTTTTACTGGATAACCTCCCACAGTTATATGTGAGGGAGGGGAATTAAATAGTTTCTCTATGTTCAAACTCTTCATAGCTTCTGTAATTTTATAAGCCTCTGTAGGATAGCGGTTAAGGAAATTTGCTGTGAACTGGAGGTCACTGGTTCAGGTCTCATCCTGGTCACACTCTCCAGGTCAGGGGTATCAAACATACGTCCCATGGGCTGGTTTCAGCCCCTTGAGAGCTCTTATCCGGCCCACAAGCCAGCTGAGGTAGCCTCACACACCCAGTCCCGATCTGGGCCGATGAGACATGGCCCAGCCTGGTCAAGTGACGTTTATGTCATATCTGGCCCTCGTAACAAATGAGCTTGACACCCCTGCTCTAGGTAATCTTAGACAACTCGTCTTTCTCAGGGAGAGACCAGACATGCACTAGGAGTTTGGGACCCTGATTCTGTTGCCACTAAAGTTATCAAGTGCACTCTGATTATTTTCAGGAAGGGCTGTTAGAGTTTTGGCTTTTTCTTATCTCATTAAGATGAACTTTGGGGTGTTGTTGGATTGTTCTGCTTTAGATTCTGCTTTGTGGATGAAATATTAAAATATTTCAAGTATGTCATCCTGAACCATTTTTGGAGGGAGGGGGAATGTTTACAAATATAAAATAGCAACATGTTAAAATGCAATCTGGCAACATGGGGAGCAAGCCTAAGCATGTCTACTCAGAAGTAAGTCCCATGTTACTCAGTGGGGCTTACTCCCAGGAAAATGCCCTTAGGATTTGCAGCCATAGACACCTACTAGATGATACCTATGGCATCAATGGGAGGGGAATTAAAAAGTCCCCCACTGCCTGCATATGGAAAACCCTGCAGGTAGAACAGCCATTTATCGATATGATGGTAAGCTGCTGTTGTTTCTTATGAAGTTGTGCACTCACCTTCCATAAGAGACAGAATTCATGCACATACCTCCAGCAATTTTTTATCCATCATGGCAATGTTATCCTCTGGAAGCAAGCCTAGCTCTGCCCTCTCATTATACAGAAATACCACTTGACTAGCACTAGTGCAATGGTAGCAATTTATTTACAGGATAGCCACAAGAAGGACCTGATCTGAATCAGGCCCAGGCTAGCCCAGTCTCATCAGATCTTGGAAGCTAAGCATGGCTGGCCCTGGTTAGTACTTGGATCGGAGACCGCCAGCGAATACCACAGTTACTACCCAGAGGCAGGCAGTGGCAAACCACCTCTAAATGTCTCTTGCCTTGAAAATCCCACGGGGTTGCCATAACTCAGCTGTGATTTGACGGCACTTTCTATCACAACCACAGGAAGCAGCATTCCATCTGCAAATGACCCAGGTCTGAGAGGGCCCATCCTACACCATGGAGTTTGTTTGTAAAAATTAAGAGTGCTGATACTCTGGATTGGCCTGAAGACCAGATAATCTCTGACTTGAGACTCCTGAACCTTTGTCTTAGACCACAGGTGTCCACAGCGAGGGGACAAGGCTGTCTTAGGCTGCTTCCACAAGAAGGGAGAGGCTGTGGCTCACTGGTAGAGCATCACCTTTGTATGCAGAAGCTCCCAGGTTCAATCCGTTTTCATGCTCCCATGTAGATGCACCCTGTGATGGGGCTACTCATATGTGACTTTCCCTTGCCATGCAGAAGTCATTCTGCATATGCTCAGATGGCATGAGTGCATTCAACACCAGAATAGATGCTTCCAAGATACCATCTTTAACAAAACACTATTGGCCATCTCTAGCTGATCCCAAAGGATCAGCTAGATGCTTCAACCCAACTAGACTCTTCATCCCAACTGACTCTTCATCCCAACTAGACTTGACAGGGCATTGAGTTGAACGGCTTGCCTGCCTTTTCCCCTGCAAACGCAAGGCTGGTCATTGTTTAGGCTCCCATGTTAAGCTCAATGTTAATGTGTGTGTGTGCCGTCAAGTCACAGCTGACTTATGGTGACTGCGTAGGGCTTACAAGACAAAAGACATTTGGAGGTGGTGTGTCATTGCCTGCCTCCCCTGAAAGAGTTCTGAGAGAACTGTGAACTGGGCTGAGAGAGTTCTGAGAGAACTGTGACTGGCCCAAGGTTATCCAGTAGGCTTCATGTGGAGGAGTGGTGAATCGAACCCGGATCTCCAGATTAGAGTCCGCCGTTCTTAACCATTACGCCACGCTGGCTCTCTCACTTTTAATGCTCAAAACCAATAAGATCATCTCTTATTTTCTCATGGGACTTTTTTCTTCCCTCCCTTGCCAAACTAAACCACAGTGCAGAGTGTGCTGGCAGTCTCTTCCCTACATTCTGGCTGAAGACCAGCAGGGGCTCCATCATCGACAGAGCAGCCCTTTCCACACATTAACCCAAGTCATTTCTCCAGAGGTTTGGTGGAGGACATTATCTGCACATGCAGCCACATCACATTTAGGCACCGTCAGGTGTTCTAGCATTCAAGTTTCCATGGTTACCTTGGGGATGGTGAAATAGCTTATTCCTGATTTAGTGAGGCTTGCTAGGGCAAAGTATACCATCTTGTTTCCTAGCAGGGCTGGTTCTGAGCCCACAAGCAACCGCTTGGAGTTTTACAATGAGACAGGGGTGTCAACATAGTCCTGGGGGTCCACTCCCTGAGGTTACACAGGACAGGCATGGCTGGTGTCTATTGACCTACACTGTGCCACAGCCATATGAATCTTATTTGAAGATTTACAGTGTTGCTCATTTGCCGGCGCGGGATAGAAAATGCCTTGAATTAGCCCCAGTTTTAAGCACAGAGCTGCTTACAAACCCTTCTGGAAATAAATGCAGTTTGCAAGCTGCAATTAAGGGCCAACCCTTCCTTTCCCCTTTTTCGTTCCATCCATCTCAAGCCGCGGCAAGGAAAACAGCACTCAGCGAATTGATAAGTTAGCCAGAAAATAGTAGGAGACAAGCCAGCCTTCTTCACAGCAAATGGATGAAATAGCAGCTTAATGTCCAGGGTTGGGTTTCGCCCCCTCCTTTCCATTTTCAAATTGTTTGAAATTGATGGTATAAACAGAGTTACTATTATTGGCTACCTGGCCTATGTAAATAAACAGCAAGAAGTAAAGTTTCCAGCCTGTTGATAAGGTACAGAATTGTTTTTCTGCTTTCCAGGCTTGCTGGGAGGATGAGCTGCAGAGGTAGCCTGATTAAATGGCAGCCTGACTAAATGGAGTCAATAGCCACACATGGGTCCCTGGGCCTTTGGGGTGCTATCTCTTCCTGGAGAGGGGGTGTGGCTCAGTGGTAGAGCATCTACTTTTCTCCCACACTCACAAGTCAAAGGGCCTTCAAATGAAAATGCATATGTGTGTGCGTAAAGTGCTGTCAACTCGCAACCGACTTATGACAACCCCGTAGGGTTTTCAAGGCAAGAGACTAACAGAGGTGGTTTGCTATTGCCTTCCTCTGCATATCAACCCTGGTATTCCTTGGTGGTCCCCCATCAAAGTACTAACCAGGGTCGACCCTACATAGCTTTTGAGATCTGGCAAGATCAAGCTAGCCTGGGGCATTCAGGTTAGGGAAAATGCACACCCACAGTAGCAATTTAACAGGAATATACAATTTAACAGGAATATTCCCATCAAACTTAGAACAAGTGGGGAGCCACAAGGAGGGGCTGTGGCTCAGTGGTAGAGCATCTGCTTGGCATGCAGAAGGTCCCAGGTTCAATCCCCGGCATCTCCAGTAAAAGGGACTAGGCAAGTAGGTGATGTGAAAGACCTCTGTCTGAGACCCTGGAGAGCCGCTGCCGGTCTGAGTAGACAATACTGACCTTGATGGACCGATGGTCTGATTCAGTAGAAGGCAGCTTCATATGTATGTGTTCATGTGACATTCTGAGTTGGTGCTTTTACCTTTCATCTCATACCTGTGGACAAGCCCCCATGCTTTACATTAACCTGCAAAGGTGGAGGGGCAGATGTTCAGCCTGGGCCTTATCCAGCAGGCTCAGATGTTCCCAACTCTATCTGCAAAGTAATAAACACCCCCTTTTTCTTCTGTTGTTGTTAGTTCACAAATGTTCTCAAAGTGACAACCCTTGAACCAAGAGGAAAATAGTTGACTATTCAGCCAAAGGGGTTAACTGCCTGTGCAGTTATACACCAAAATGGATTATATTTACCAGCCCACTTATAATCTGCAAAAATAGCTGGGAGACAGAGCCTAAGTTCTTTCGGGGGTAGCAAAGGCTCCCAAAAGTAATTACAGTATTTGTCTTCTGAACAACCAGGCTAATAGAAAATTGCATCTTGCCAGTTGCTGTCTTTAGCGATAAAGGAATTGTGTTTCCCCCAGACCCACTGCAGCCTTATCAGCTTTTCACTACATAGGCATCTAACAGTTGGTTACACTTTGCTTCTTGTAATGCTTTCCTGAGATGAACCAGTGGGCAAGAAGGAGGCTTAAACACTAACACACTTATTGTGGTGCAAGCATTTGTAAGCAAGAGCCAACATCAACAAATGCATCAACCAGAGCAGTAGGGGTATGCAAAAACACAAATGTTTCATTTTGTTCAGTATTACTGTGGTGGGAATGCAGAAGATTGTTGCAAGGAGTCTCGGTTGTTCCTTGGAGTTATGCATGAGTTTTCCCTTTATTACAGATGACCTCACTGAAGCCCTCACAAATCCTGGACCTTCCCGTTCCTCTGTTAACCCGATTCTTCCCTCTCCCCTGAGCTGAGCCCAGATGAAATCTGAGTGCAATCTGCATGCATAAGGCAAATTGTGGGACAGGCAAGCTTAGTTTCGCTCACAGGCAATTACAAAGCAGCGTGTCCAGAGGTGGGGATTCAAATACTTCCTGCTTCCTGGGAGCCCTTTCTGAGCAGAAGAAAGGCTTTTTAAAACCGAGGCTTTCTCTCCCCCCCCCCTTCTTTTCCGATTGCTCCGTTTTTGTTTTATGTTCTTAAAATGCTTTTTAATGCAGCAATTGGGTTTGGGGGAGAGGGAACCTTTCTCTCACTATAACCAATTACAAAGCAGCATTTCAAGGGGTGGGGATTCAAATACTTCCTGATTTGAGCTTGGAGACTGCTAGTGCATAGACTCCCAACAGGAAAGTGTGGGACCAGCGAGCAACAAACCTCAGGTAAAACTCCCAATGCATAAATGACCAAAGAGAGCTTTGACTCTTGAAAGTGTATGAAAATCTTGTTGGTCTGTAAGGTGCTACTGTACCTGAGTCTTGCTCTCACATATGAATAGACTCCATAAAGATGTTGGACACAATGTACAACCATCTACATAGATCCCCCCACATATACAGACACACCATACCCTTGTGTTTACTTACCACGGATATGGCATCTGAACCAAGTTTTAATTACCGTACAACCCTGTAAGTCTTAAGATCAACACTTTTTAGGGGTGGCCAAAGGAAAACAGCTCTTTGAATTCAAAATTGAAGGCCAAGAATCGTTTTACTCTATGCGTATGCATACTATAGAAATACTATACTATGCATACTATAGAAATGGAAACCGACAGAAGTCTGAATATTAGGCAGCTTGGCTCTGAAGTGCTTACTCTCCATCATTCATTTCTTCAGTTCAGAGTTTGTTCATACATGTAATTAAAAGGTAATGAAGTAGACAGAAGATGTATCTAGATGAATAACCACATGCTGAATAAGACAGAAGATTCAGGAAATTAGATGCCAATGTTGTTCTCATGTAACTCTACTAGCCAGCTGCAATCCTATATACACGGATCCAAGAATAAGCCCTATGGAATAAATCTAAATCAAAATGCACAGGACTAGGATGCATATCAGGTTTAGATATTCACTGTTGTCCTAGTAAAGTTTAGGAAAACTAAGCAGGCCCATCTGTGACTGACAACAGAATTTCCATCTGCATCAGAAAGGACAATTTGTGGTGGAAGGCCTTCCCTTGATTTCACTCAGGCATGAAGGCAGATCCTGTTTAAATCTGACCGAAGACACACATATCTTTAATTTCAGAAGCAGGGCAACCAAGAGATATATTTTTTTTTAAACCATACTTCAACTATCCATATTTATTAATTACAGACCATATTTTTCCTGGTTCCTGTCCCCAGCAAATCTCCACTTGGTCTTTGGAAGCTGTCTTTCAAAAGCAAAAAGAATGACAGCCCTGGCAAATAAACCCTGGTGTGCACAAAGGAGTTAACCAGGGCTCCGGTTAACCAGAGGGACCTGGCAACCCTAACTTACGCAGCCGGAAGTGACATCACAGCATCACAGGATGCCGTTTCGCCCATCCCATTTTCCCCCTGCCACCCTATCATGAGGCAATGAGGGAGGAAGATCAATGGCAGGGTTGCCCACTGAAGTGGGCGACATGGCCAGTCTACACCCAACACTTTATAGTCTAAACATTTCTAAACATGAGCTCCTTACAGTATACAACATCTAATCTACACATGAAGTTAGTGCCTCCTAGCCAGGTTTCCCTCTTCTAGCCAGTTGCCAGATGAGAGATTTTCATATGATGCAAAGGATAGGAAAGAGCATGGTTCTTAACAGTTTGTGTGTGCGTGTGTGTTAAGTGCCGTCAAGTCGCTTCCGACTCATGGCGACCCTATGAATGAAAGTCCTCCAAAATGTCCTATCTTTGACAGCCTTGCTCAGATCTTGCAAATTGAAAGCTGTGGCTTCCTTTATTGAGTCAATCCATCTCTTGTTGGGTCTTCCTCTTTTCCTCCTGCCTTCAACTTTTCCTAGCATGACTGTCTTTTCCAGTGACTCTTATTGTCTCATGACGTGACCAAAATACGACAGCCTCAGTTTAGTCATTTTAGCTTCTAGGGTCAGTTCAGGCTTGATTTGATGTAGAACCCAATGATTTGTTTTTTTGGCAGTCCACAGAATCCGTAACACTCTCCTCCAACACCACATTTCAAAGGAATCTATTTTCTTGGAATCTTGACGGCAAAAAAAAAAGTTACATAAAAGTGTGTACGGGTTTAACAGTTTAGTGCCTTTTAAAACACAGTGTTCAACATGCGACCCATGGGACAAACGTGGCCCACCTGTTCTTGTGTGGCCCATAAAGCATGTGACCCACTTAACATTTTTAGCAAAAAAAATGGTCAAGCTTTTCAAGATACTTTTCAAGCTTTTCACTACAATTACATCATGAAACTGGGCCATTATGAAGTATTACTGACAAAAGGAAAATAGATGTGAATGAAGCCTCCAAAGCACTTAATTTATGTTTGAGTCACATCCAATATTCATAGGGAAAGCACGGATCCTTTCAACTCTGACATTCAGTGCTGATGTTGCCACATCAGAGTTATTGAGTTGCTAAGATTGGGGACAGATGCATAATACAGAACCTCATAGATCATGTGGCCCACTAATGAAAAAACTTTGAGCTGTTTTAAGGCAAAAAGTTTACTGTGCTGGGCTGCACTTATGCTAAATTAGTTGCGCTACCCTGGCAGATAACTTTCATTTTCAGCTAAGGCTTCTGTGACTCAAAGGCAGTTTCTCTAACAACTGCAGATGTCATAGGCTGCCTTTCCCCCCTGATATGTACTCAACTAGAAAGACAGAGTGTGGACAGAGACAGAGAGGGAGAGCTGTGCACCCTAGATTAAGATTAAGAAGAAGAGTTGGTTTTTATATGCCGATTTTCTCTACCTTTTAAGGAGAATCAAACCGGCTTACAGTCGCCTTCCTTTCCCCACAACAGACACTTTGTGAGGTAGGTGGGGCTGAGAGAGTTCTGAGAGAACTGTGACTTAGCCCAAGATCACCCAGCAGGCTTCATGTGGAAGAGTGGTAACTCCAACCCAGTTCACTAGATTAGAGTCTGCCGCTCATGAGGAGGAGTGGGGAATCAAACCTGGTTCACCAGATTAGAGTCCACCACTTAACTACTACACCACTCTGGCTTAATTAGTAGTTTCTGTTGGCTGTGTCTCTTGACCTTTTCATTCCATCCTTTGACTCTTTTCCTTGGGTACATTACCTCCTGACTACACTGGCTGTTGAACATGGTATGTAAGTCTGCTAAAGATTATCACTTTAAAGTTTTCAGAATCTCTAGTTCCAACCCTTCCTGCTGCACAAGTTTCCTATTTTCAGATAATGTTTATGTATGGGTAGGTGTTAAATGCCCTAGTGTGGATAGCCCAGGCTAGCCTGGTCTCATCCGATCTCAGAAGCTAAGCAAGGCTGGCCCTGGTAATTTTTGCATTGTTATCACCTGATGATTAGTTCTTGCCAGAACCAATATAAACATACAGTCCTATGATGACGGCAAAAAAAAAGGTTACATAAAAGTGTGTACGGGTTTAAGCAGGCTTTACATGGGATGTGTAGAGAAAATCAAAACAGGTTTTTTAAAAATAGAAATAGGAAAGGGGAAGGTATTGGGTATTGTTGATGACAGCAGAATTTGCAATATATAAAAGTATTCCATACCCACAGAGAATTGGCAGAAGAACCTTCCCCCTTCCATGTTGTCCATAACTTGAATGTTACTTAACATTAACACTCTCTGTCATCCTCAGTTGCCTGAGGTTTGCCTGAAGCCTCCGGCAGGCTGGCCAACCACCATCCGCTCTTAGCAAGATATGAGCATTTCTAATTGCATTTGATGCCCTTCCAGTCCGTAAGGATGGCAGGAGCATTAGTAGAAGCCACTTCTTGGCTTACGTTCTGGGTTTAGCAAATTAATCTGAGAAACGCTTGGGAGAAGCGTCAAGCAACAGGGAGAAAACCTTATTTGATCCGAGATTTGGTTTGGCTCATCTGCATATTGTCTTATTATTCTCTGCATTCTTGACATGATCAATGAGCGTTGTCAACCTAAATGGATGACCCCTGTGGCTTAAGAGGAGGATTCCCCCCACTCAAGCATTTCTGACATTGCTTTCTTGTTATCATTGGCATTCCCCAGATTATGCGCCCAATGTGAACTTATAGAAAATACATTTTATGGCAACATTTTTCATATTTGGCTGAGAGTCATTGAAGATGGATAAGATACAGTTTGAGCCAACTGGCATCTATGCTAGAATACCGTGTTCTGATTAGGACACAAGCATTTCTAGGACCTGATCCATACTTCCTCATGATCCACACTAGTTCTCTGTACTGTTTGTACAATGTCTGTACTGGCTTATACACAAAGGCCAAGGATTCAGCAGTACTTCAGAGGGTGGAACCCAGAGGTTCCTCTTACCTTTTCTCCCTCTCTCATAATACTAGAACACGGGGTTATCTGCTGAAGCTGGAGGATGAGAGATTCAAAACTGATAAAAGGAAATATTTATTCATGCAACGCATAGTTAAATTGTGGAACTCCCTGTCCCAGGATGTGGTGATGACTGCCAACTTGGAAGGCTTTAAGAGGGGGTGGACATGTTCATGGAGGAGAGGGGTATTCATGGCTACTAGTTAAAATGGATACTAGTCATGATGTATACCTATTATCTCCAGGATCAGAGGAGCATGCCTATTACATTGGGCGCTTTGGAACACAGGCAGGATGGACCTTGATCTGATCCAGCATGGCTTTTCTTATGTTCTTATGTTCTTACCTCTAGCACTGGGCATTCAATGGATGAGAGATTCAATGATCTTCACACACTTTAATCAACTATTACAAAAGGCTTTATCCGGAGATATCCTTCAGAAAGGCATTGTATCTGCAACAAATGTCTACCAGCTGTTCTATTTACATGCAAATATGCATCTCCTTCTAGATTCAGAGTTGGTCCCTAACTGACCGTAGACATGGATGGTAATCTACCTCCTAGTTTCCATGCATTCCCCGTACAGGCCAAGTTTATATTTACAGGGCCTGGTTTAGTTTACACAAATGGAAGACTAAATTCCAGCAGCATCCAGCTTGTATTTGCATTCAGTTTTTGCATTCCCGGAACAGCTCTTCTGTGTGAAGCAAACACTTAACTGTGTACACAGGCTGACGATTGATTGTTGTGTTCCACAATGCAGAATGAAGACCTATTTATTCCAAGCTGGGGATTTCCCCAAAACAAGACTGACTAAATGTAATGGAATCAGGGAACTAACGAGTTAGTAGGGTTCCCAGCTCTGGGTTGGGAAATACCTGGAGATTTTGGAGGTGGAGCCTAGGGACGGCATTGTTTGGTGTGGGGAGGGACCTCAGCAGGGTATAATGCCATACAGTCCACCTTCCAAAACAGCCATTTTCTCCAAGGGAACTGATCTTGGTCATCTGGAGATCAACTGTAATAGCGGGAGATCTCCAGGTGTTACCTGAAGGTTGGCAGCCCTACAAATTAGGGATCTCCAGGGAGGGCCTGGAGATCTCCTGGAATTAAAACTGATCTCCAGACTATAGAAATCTGCTTTGGAGAATAGACTCTATGGCATTGTACCATGCAGAGATCCCTCACCTTTTGAAGCACCACCCTCTCCAGGCTCCACCACCAAAATCTCTAGGTGTTTCCCAACCCAGAGCTGGCAACCCTAAATAAAATCCACATTGAATCTCCAGGACAGAGATCACAGTGGATAGGTCAGTGAAAACATTCATTCAGTATGCAACAGCAGGAAAAGAAATACACATTCCAGGTTAGGTTTGCTAGGAAAAAGAAGGAAAATAAACAATATTTGTCTGTATAGTCAAAAGAAAGCACTTGTTCGTTCAATGAACAATTTGTGTACTTAATTTGCTGCAACTATAGTAACAGCCCCTCAGTTAAGTGGCTTTTGATAGGTTAGACAAAGGGAGGGTGGACTATCAATGGCTATTAGCCATAGCTAAATGAAAAATCCAACTTAAGAGGCAGTATGAATAGCTAATGTTGCAGGTGAAACAGCAGAGGAGGTCTGCAGGTCTGGCTTCCTGGAGGCAACAGGATGGCTCCAGCCAGCTTTTTTGCTCAGTCGCAGCCAATTGCCCTTCTTATTACAGCCCACATGATTTTTGTCCATTCTGGTCTCATAATCCTCTCTATCCTGTATGGGAGTTCAACCAGCAGGTTGGATCCAATTCAATGGCTGTCCACTCTTGGAAACCAGCTGCGACACTAAATGGACCTGCATCTGTTCCAGCACAATTAAATTTACGCACCCGGGTTTCTGCTGTCTTAAATATTTTGGTTTCCTTTATTCCTGTTCAAAAATGCCTGAGCCCCCAAAGAAATGTGCTCGCAGCTAGAGAAGGCAGGCATCAGATGACCTTGAGTGGGATCCAACCCAGCTCAGTTGGTTGACTAAACAGAGACCAATGATTCAGTTCACGCTGTTGAATTAGAACCCCTTGACTTCATCCACAATGTCTCCTCCTTTTGTGGACCTTGCGCTTAAGTATTTTAATTGCATTGGCATCTCAATAATCTGCCTGGATATTGTGGATACAACACACGACCATTACACTCAGCAGATGTACAAAAGGAAGCTGTCAAACCCATTAGTTCTGCATCACACCTGTTTACTTGTGCCAGTCGAAATTACAAGCATGTTGGAAACAGTGACATTTTCCACTTCGTGTCAGATTAGCACAGGACCATATGTTTATATTGGTTCTGGCATGAACTGATCGTCAGGTGATGACTCTATGCAAAAATTACCGGAGCTGGAAAGACGCATAAATCCCACCACACTGCGGCATCAAGGCTTGAATGAAATTAGTTCTCCAAAGCAAAAAATTAAATGGCTTCATCACACAGTTCCCTATGGATTCACACTCTGTACAACTGGAGCCTGGTTCGTGCTCTTCAGCTGAATTACAGCGCCCCACGAACAACACACAGAAGCATGAATGAGTATTACCTGGTATTTTGCCAGCACTTGGTGCTAGCATGATCTGGAGCGCATGCAAAGACCCGTTGATGGATCACTCTTTTAAAAGAGCATTGCAGCAAACAGAAAAACAGCTTGAGTATGCAGAAATTTTATCTGTACTGGGGCATAAGGAATATTTTCTTGATTAACCATATGATTTTTAATTAATAAAGAGATTACTTTTTGTACAATTTACATACATTTTTTGCATAACTTTCCAAGCCCATCTTTTTGAGCTACTGAAAAGTACAAGATAACATTCAATCATTAGTATTTATTTTAAACATTTATTTCCCACTCCTCAACTGAATAGTTCTTCAGGCGGCATGCAATTAAAGTCAAACCCAAGTCACAATAAGGCATAACAAACATTATCAACAAAATAAAAAATCAGCAGCAACAGAACAAATCGGCAAGAACATCAATCACTATTAAAAATGAAAAAGAGTACATCTTATAAAAATAGTAAAAGACAGACAGACAGATAGATCGGCTAGCCCCGATCTTGTCAGCTCTTGGACGTTCAGCAGGGTTAGCCCTGGTTAGTACTTGGATGGAAGACCACCAAGGAAATCCAGTGTTGCTAAGCAGAGGCCAGCAACGCAGTAGGGTTGCCAACCTCCAGGTGGTGGCTGGGGATCTTCTGCTATTACAACTGATCTCCAGGCGACAGAGATCACTTCTCCTGGAGAAAATAGCCGCTTTGGCAATTGGACTCTATGGCATTGAAGTTCCTCCCCTCTCCAAACCCTACCCTCCTTAGGCTCCACGCCCAAAATCTCCAGGTATTTCCCAACCCGGAGCTGGCAACCCTAATGGGAAGGATAGTGGGGGAGGAAAGGGCAACACAGGAGCATAAGCAGAGAAAATCTGTTGGGTTTTGAAAAGCCACATGTTACGAGAAGTGCCAAGGTTTGTTTGTTATCATTCTTATATCCCACTCTCTCTAGCAAAATCGGAGTCAGGATAGCTGAGGTACAGAGCGACTGAGGTTGGAGTTACAGCTCCAGTGGTTGAAGGCACAGCTGGAGGCAACAAATATATTTTCTAGAGGATGCTAAAATGCCCAAGCCTATGCCTGGTGGACATATCCCATCACCTTCCGAAACAATAATATCCAATTAAATTAAGCTCACAGACCCAAGGACCAGAGATTTCTAGTCCAAACATGGACCCACAGAGACAAAATCTTTGGTGTCAGACTACAAATATTCTGAAGCAATCAATGTATTTCCCAGAGTAAACGCTACTATTTCAGATTATTTGTGTGCTCATGTCAATGAGATCTTTTGTACTTTGCGTCTCAAGGTGGTGAAGCCTGATGAAGCAGCATGTTTGACTTTGATCATGCAAAGCTGCTTTTTTTGATCATACAACTGTTTTAATAAGAGTGTGATCATGGGCTCTGCTTAGCGTTTTGCTCAGCCACGAGTATTCCAATGAAATGGAAATTGGGTTGGGTGGTGTGCAAGCATTAATTTGAGTTGCAGCTCAAATGCACACAGTTCCTAGAACCTATTTCCCAAGTTTATCCAACAGGCTCTGTGAATAATGGATGTATAGCCTTGTAGCCCTGCTCTCCCAACCAAATTTCATGTACAATGAACTCATCGATTTGGGGATTGTGCCAGCTGGCTTTTCCCCCAACCTCTACATGTTCATCTGAACCTCTACGCAAGCCCACACAAAGATTCCAAGGAATGCTTGAAAGAGCAAATATATATCTCAAGGAGTGTAGTTATACTTTTAATTTTATAATAAACAAAATTGGAGCACCCTGAAGAATTGGGTATGGGGAGGAGGAAATCCAAACACACATACATTTTAGTGCCGATTTGGTTTTGCATGGCTGTTCCCAAAACTCCCCGTGGAACTTCTCCAGATTTCTTGGGAAGGTCGCGAATTCACTTAAAGGATTGGTTAATTAACCATCCTCGTTTCTATATATGTTTTTTGCTATTTTTATATTTGTTTTTTAGTATATGCTCCCCTTCGGAACGGGGCTGCAATGCAATGTTTTAACTCAAAGTGTAGCGTCTTACAGATATATTTCCTGTGGAAGTCACATGATTTATGGGTCATCAAAATTTAAAGGGACCAGATTTATTTACAAGAAACATCTGTTTCATTATTCAATCCATAAGGTGCTATCGAATTGAAAAGATGAATAAAGCGCATTTCATGTTGGAGAAGAATCTTTTGTACATTGGTAGAATTATGAGGATGATCCTTAAACGTCCAAAGGACAAAAAATCTTAGGTCATTTTCGGAGTGTTTTTGCTCTAAACAATGGCTACTAAGAGGAGCCTCTAAATTCCGCGCGCGTATGCGGGACCTATGCTCGCTTATGCGCAACCTAATTTGGCGCATTGTGCTTCCAATGTACAATTTAGCACATTTGCACGTGACGGCATAAACGGCTCGGGTCATAGAGCAATTAGAAAAATGGCGCAGCTTGAACTTAAAGTTCGATGTAGTCGAGCTGAACTCTTTAACGGGTAAGCTCAACGGACACACAGAGCACCGTCCGCATTTAAAGTGACCATATGTCGAAGAATGTTGTTTAGGTTTAATGATGTCAGAATGAACCAAGCGGTCTCTAAGTGAACTGGTTCTCCGCATACCAAAAGTCGGGGGATTTTCACATCCGGGTATCCTTTGGATAATATGCCAATGTTTCCTAATGGCTTGTTGAATCTGATAAGAGTGTTTGCTGTAGGTTAAGGAACAAAAAACGTTATTGGATTTCTTTTTGGCCTTGTTCAGAAACAGAGAGGAACGGTCTCTTTTTCTAGCTCTAGTTCTAGCGTCTAGTATCACTTCAGGAGGATAATTCCGCCTCATCAAGGAAGAGGTCATTTTATCTGAGGCCAATTCAAAATCTATTTCATTAGTGGCATTTCTTTTTAGCCGAAGAAAATGGCTGAACGGTAAGTTCTTTTTCAAGCCAATTGGGTGGTTTGAGGAATGGGCAATTTGTAATAGTGAACTTGCTTCCTTCTCTGTACAAGCGAAGCTAAGCACAGAGTCTAATGAAGTTTGGGCCCATCTCATGGTCAATTCACTGGTTCCATCACAGGTCCCCACCACTGTAGTCACGCCCTTCCACTTATCTGGTGGTGGCAACAGGAGGAAGACCATGTTGGAGGCCTTCCATTATTCGCGCTCTCCCTGGTGCCTTCAATGTTGCAATAGCAGGATCCCAGGCATCAAGGACCATGGGTAATGTAGTTCTCCAGGTAGGGTTGCCAGGTCCCTCTTCGCCACCGGTGGGAGGTTTTGGGGGCAGAGCCTGAGGAAGGTGGGGTTTGTGGAGGGACTTCAATGCCATAGAGCCCAATTGCCAATGCGGCCATTTTCTCCAGGGGAACTGATCTCTTATCAGCTCGAGATCAGTTGCAATAGCAGGAGATCTCCAGCTAGTACCTGGAGGTTGGCAACCCTATCTCCATGTCAGGTCAGTTGTCTTCTAAGATGTCAGGCAGCCTGGAAACTACATGACCCAGGGCATTTGCACCTGGATTTGTTGTGGTCAGCATTAGGCCACTCACTTTACCATTAGAGGGAATGACAATAATAATACTCGGATTAAGGGATAAACTGGAAATTCTCCCTATTCTAATTTTAACCGTGGCTCTTATGAGCCGGCACTAATTTTTAAAAGTGTATTCGAGAAAATGTATTTGGTTTATCTCTAGTTTGGAGGCAGGGGGGTGAGTAAAATCTCCGTGCTGTTGTCCTAATCTACACTGTTATATTATCTTCCAGGCAGCTTCACTCATTAGCACTGCCTGCTTCAGGGAAGGTCTTGGAAATGAGATGTAAAGCTCAGGGGGCTTATGCTGGCAAAGTCTGAAAAATGAAAACAACTCAAAAGGATTTGCCACAACTGCCAGCGGCAGCCGTGCATAAGAATTGCAGCCAGTTCCAAATAGCTCTTTCCAGCTTCGTGGTTACGCAGCAAAACATATGCCTAATGGAAAAAAGAGCCAACCAAGGCTATCAAGATAAAGTGCAATAAAAAACTGCAGTTGCTGCTCATTTATTGTGCAGGATCCCGGTGTGTTCCATCAAGGATGCATTTCAGTGGTGAAGATATTATATATTCCGAGTCCTAGGGCTGCCTGGCCCTCCTTTGCAACTGGCGGGAGGTTTTTGGGGTGGAGCCTGAGGAGGGTGGGGTTTGGGGAGGGACTTCAATGCCATAGAGTCCAATTGCCAAAGCGGCCATTTTCGCCAGGTGAGCTGATCTCTATCGGCTGGAGATCAGTTGTAATAGCAGGAGAACTCAAGCTAATACCTGGAGGTTGGCAACCCTACCTAGTCCTCAAATCACAATACTTAGACACTGAAAAAAATGGGATTCTTCTCCACTTAGTAATGCCCCTTCCTTTTCTGAATGTTATACATAGGGTTGCCAGCTCTGGGTTGGGAAATATCTGGAGATTTTGGGGGCTGAGCCTGAGGAGGGTGGGGTTTGGGGAGGGGAGGGACTTCAATGCCATAGAGTACAATTGCCAAAGCAGCCATTGTCTGCAAGTGAACTGATCTCTATCAGCTGGAGATCAGCTGTAATTGCAGGAGATCTCCAGCCAGTACCTGGAGGTTGGCAACCCTAGTTATACAGGATGTGGTGTGCAAAGGGTTGCCAGCTCTGGATTGGGAAATTCCTGGAGATTTGAGAGTGGAGCTTGTGGAGGTCAGAGTATTGGGAGGGGAGGTTGCTCAGTGGAGATATGCCATAGAATCTGCCCTCCAAAGCTGCCATTTCCACCAGAGGGACTTATTTCTGTATTTCCCCTGCCTTCCATCCCCAAAATCTCCAGGAATTTCCAGCCTAGATTTGGAAACCCTATCTGTATCAAAGATGCAGGAGGACTTTGATTGCTGAGAGCGGAGACAGGGAGTCAGCAGCAGGAAATTCCCATACAGGGAGCACATGCTGGTGAAATAGCATTGCCAACCTCCAGGTACTAGCTGGAGATCTCCTGCTGTTGCAACTGATCTCCAGCCGACAGACATCAGTTCACCTGGAGAAAATGGCCACTTTGGCAATTGGACCCTATGGCATTGAAGTCCCTCCCCTCCCCAAACTCCACCCTCCTCATGCTCTGCCCCAAAAACCTCCCGCTGATGGCGAAGAGGGACCTGGCAACCCTAAAGTGAAGGTGGGGGTATTATGACTGGTGACTGGATCACACAATAAGTTTTTATAAACAGGGAACTAGGTATGCATTTTGAAGGGACCAATGTATTTATATTGCAATAGGTTAAATATACCTCTTTGAAGTGTTTGGGCTAGCATTCCATGTTAACTGTACTTTCCCGCACTTACAGCAGATGCATTCCACCCACGCATAAAATACATATATGTTAGACAATAATTTGAATGAGATTTCCATCTTATTATAAAACATTGTGCGTAATTTTGCATAACTAAAGGTAATGGACTGGAAAAGCATGCAATAAAATCCCAGTTTTATTTGATCATAAATTAAGTACTTCTTTCTTTCATATTTGCATAGTGGCGTCAGAGTTATAATTTGCTTTGTTTTAATTTAGCATCAATAAAATTGATTCAGACATCTGTTCCAAGGCAAAAAAAAAGCTGTTGTTTTTCCAACATGAATTTTAAAAAAATGATTGCACACATCTTTAAAAAAGTTGCCTCAGAGATTTTACTTTAAGAGCGTATACCTTGAGCAGCAAACCTAACAACATGCAGAGCCCCACCCCCCCGTGTGTGTGTGTAAAGTGCCGTCAAGTCACAACCAACTTATGGCGACCCCTTTTTGGGGTTTTCATGGCAAGAGACTAACAGAGGTGGTTTGCCAGTGCCTTCCTCTGCACAGCAACCCTGGTATTCCTTGGTGGTCTCCCATCCAAATACTAACCAGGGCTGACCCTCCTACTATTATCTAAATAACTTTGGCCATTTTTTAAAAAATATTGCTGCTTGGTTATAAGGTTGCCATTCCATCTAAGAATTGTACAAAAATTTAAGTCAGCGGCCAGTGTGGTGCTGTGAGTATCAGACTAAAACTGAAGAGATATGAGTTCAAGTCCCCACTCACTGTGACCCTGTGCCAGTCACTCCCTTTCAGCCTATTCTACCTCACAGGAATGATGTGAAGATAAAGACAGAGGAGGGAGAAGCAGGCATACCCTCAGAGTAGGGTTACCAACCTCTAGGTGGTGGCTGAAGATCTCCTTGGATTACAACTGATCTCTAGGTGACAGAGGTCAGTTCCCCTGGAGAAAATGGCCGCTTTAGAAGGTGGGCTCTATGGCTTTATACCCCAGCGAAGTCCCTTCCCTCCCCAAACCCCACCCGCCTCAGGCTCCACTCCCCAAATCTCCAGGTATTCCCCACCCAGAGCTGGCAACCCTACAGAGCTTCTTGGAGGACAGGTGAAATAAATGATAGACTGGCAACAGAATATGGGGCATATTTATTTTATACATTACAATGGAACAGTCTGATATTTGTGTGTGTTGGTTTAGTCTCTTGGAGAGGAGTACGTGTTCCTTAGAATTGTAGACTGCATGAGCTTCCTTGGCATGAAACCAATTGCTCCCATTCCTGTCCCCTCTTGCTAATAAATGGATGTTGTTTCTGGACATACCTGTTTGTGCTGTGTGGACCTAATAACCTGGGTGAGTATCCTGTTTTTGCTTTGCAAGCAAAAGGGAACATCACAGAATACCCAGCAGTTTTAAAAGGCATGAGTGAATACAAGCATTCCCATATACATTCTCATAGAAAGGTAGCCCGATGGGTCTCCTGGGGTACCAAACTTCAGGGCTTATGGGGGTGCCACTGCAGAGAAAGCCCTGCTCGAGCCTCAGAACAAAGCTGGAATATGATTCCCCCCCACCTCCAGTAGACCTTAAGAAAGTTGGTAGCCTATCTATGCAGAATAGGAGTGCCAACCTCCAAGTGGTGGCTGGAGATCTCCCACTATTAGAACTGATCTCCAGGTGACTGAGATCAGTTCACCTGGAGAAAATGGCTGCTTTGGTAGATGGACTCTATGGCTTCATACCCCATTTAAGTCCTCCCCCTCCCTAATCCCCACCCTCCTCGAGCTCCACCCCCAAAATCTCCAGGTTTTCCCAACCTGGAGCTGGCAAGCCTAGCACAGAAGTCTTTTCCTACATACACTAGGGCCAGACCATTTGGGAATTTAGCTGTCATTGGTAACCATATACATAAGTGCCGTTAAGTCACAACTGACTTATGACACCCCATCAAGGGCCTTTCAAGCGAATGGAAAGCAGAGGTGGTTTGTCATTACCTTCGTCTGTAAAGTCTTCCTCAGTGGTCTCCCATCCAAGTACAGACCCTGTTTAGTGATGTTTCATGTCAGTAAATTTTGAGAGTTGCTAGAGCGTGGCCATGATGTGTGACTTCATTTCCAGTTACATGATCAGAAGTGACATTGGGGCATTGACCTAACATCAGTTTCCCCCCCACAATTCCTCCTGGTCCCCTAAAAAGCCATGACATTTGCACTGAAGCGAAAGTGATTGCAACTATCAGCTCATTCCTGAGCTTTTGGTGTGCGGGGACGGCATGGCAGAGGCGCCGCCACGATGCCTCCTAAGCATGGCAGAGGCGCCGCCGCAGAGTCTCCTAAGCAGTTCCCCTACAGGCAGCTCCGCCCCCGGCATGCCCCGGAGACACCCCCAGGGACACCAGCATGCCCCGTGGAACTCCAGTGTGGGCCTTTACGCCGTTGGGATGCTGGCAGAAGGCCCCGTCGGCATCCCGGGGGGCGTGCCAGCATCCCCGGGGGGCATGCCAGGGGCGTGCCAGGGGCGTGCCAGGGGGAAGAGCTGCCTGTAGGCAGCTCCCTGTGCCCTTTCAGCCCAGCACGCCGGTGGCGAGAACGGCATCGCTGCCCTTGCTTTTTACCAAGCTCTTCTGAATGGGGCGAAAAGCCCCATTTAAAAAGAAAAAAGCCGCAAAAAGGCTTTTTTCAAGGTTTCGGCCGCAGCAGCGGCACCAGGAGACTGGCGTCCGGGCCTCCCCACCAGTATTGCGGCCACTTATGGAGGCATAAATAGTCTGGACGCTGGTATGGGGGGCTCCTACACCAGTGCAGCCCCTTCCTGGCCTCCTGAGGACTTTTGTCCTCAGAAGTCAGGAATGCACTGTAAGAAAAGAAAGTTAATACATTTACCCAAGTTACTACAAAATTCCTACTAGCCTGCTCACCTACCAGCAAATATATAAATAAGAAAGAAATCCCTAATACTCTAACTTCAGAAACTTAGAAAAAGCATTTAAATTACACAACTGTTCTGGGATTACATAAAAGATACTGCTTATTTTTATTTTTGCTTTATGGTAATTCAAGATGCTAAAAAACTTGCTTAACATACAAAAAGTAAAAACACTGAATCCTCTAAATGACAGTAGTTTAAAATCACAGATGAACTGTTGTGGGATTAAACAGGATTGAAAAGGAAAATATTTGCTGTCTATTTTTATATTCTGTAATAAAATGGCAATATGTTCCCTTTCTGCCATGGAAATCTTCTCCTCCCTTCCCCAATTTACATCTATTTACAAGAATAAGGCTTTAAATTGAAGCTGGACTCCCACTCCCACCCTCCGCCACTCCCACATACAGCCATTGTTGCAAAGTATGTTAATATATGGGCTTAATCTGTGGCAGGTTTCACTCCTGGACTCCTGGAGCAATCTGATTTCAGTACCAAATCGTATCATTAATAATATAGTCCCTCTGGATAGTCCCTCAGGGGGCAGGAGTGCCCCCCTTCCCTGGCCGTAGACTTATACATTAGCTTAATTTAAGCAGCAGGGTTTCCAGAGGAGATGGCATTATCTTCGAGCAGCTGTACATTTTTGAGCTTTAGCACTTTCCTTAGGAATTAGGTCCTGGTCTCTTGAGCAGATACAGAATTCCCTTCCCATACCTCACAGAGGGTTGCCAAGTGCCAGGTGGTGGTGGGCAAACCCCCGCCAATCCACCTGGCTGGCTGCCGACCAGCTGATGCGATCGCGTCAGCGCGGCCGCGCATGCACAATCTTTGCCTCACCTCCGCCCCAAAAACCTCCCGCTGGAGGAGAGAGAGGACCTGGCAACCCTACTCACAGAGAGTAACTGTGGCTCAAAAGAAGAAGAAACAAGAAAGCTGGGGGTGGGGTGGAATTATTTAGTTCTGGCCCACTTTTCACAGATGAGATAATTGAGGGGTCCCCAGTGTAGTGCCCATGGGTGCTATGGTGCCCGCCAAAACCTTTCCTGGTGCCTCCCAAGTGTTTTGAGAAAGTGGGAGGGCCAAACTCCAGGTGGGGCCCGGAGAGCTCCTGGAATTACAACTGATCTCCAGCCATCAGAGATCAGCTCCCATGGAGAAAATGGCTGTTTGGGAGGATAAACTCTCTGGCATTATATCCCGTTAATGTTCCTACCCTCCCTACATTCTGCCCTCCCCGGTCTCCACCCTCAAATCTTTAGGAATTTTCCAACCCAAAGCTGCCAAACACACACCCTAGCATGGTACTTTACCTTGGGTCAGGGAGGTGGGGTCACGGGATGAATGTCCTACAGCCCACCCGCCCATCCCCCAACGAATCCTGCAGGGTGGCAAGTAGGGCTGGAGATATCCCGGAATTACAACTCCTTGCCAGACTACATAAATCATTCATTCATCCATTCAAAACATTTATTCCACTTTACAGAGAACATGGGTGCTTTAGAAGATGGACTGCATGGCATTATACCCTACCAAAGTCCACCCTCAAATCTCCAGGTCTTTCCAAACCCGGAGTCGGCAACCCTAGTGGCCAGGGGACTGCTAGTTCACCACTGAAAGGATTGGGGGTGGCGGTGGAATGGATTTCAGGAGATCATGCTTATGTATGCACCCTCTGAACCCAGTCTTGTTCTCCCATGACCTTTTCAGCAGTAGCTCCTCACGAAACAATCCTTCTGGCAGCCTGGGCTGGGTAAGTAGTGTAGGAGGATGGGTGGAAGCTGTACCCTCCTCTTACCTAGGGTTGCCCGGTCCCTCTTCACCACCGACAGGTTTTTGGGGAGAAGCCTGAGGAGGGCGGGGTTTGGGGAGGGGAAGGACTTCAATGCCATAGAGTCCAATTGCCCAAGTGGCCATTTTCTCCAGGTGAACTGATCTCTATGGGCTGGAGATCAGTTGTAATAGCAGGAAATCTCCAGCTAGTACCTGGAAATTGGCAACCCTCCTCTCACCACCTCATTCTGCCTTGGTGCCCCACAGGTCCAGCGAGTGAGAGGAGAAGGGGTTAGGATTGCAGTCTGGTGCTCCTCCTCTCTCTTCCTTCCATACTCAGGAACAACCAGCATGTCCTCATTGGTGGGTTTCCACCCTACCAGGCTGCATAAGCCCTATATACATGGCATTGAATTTAAAGGCTGTGATTGAGCAAAAGGGAGATAGCTGTTTCTCTAGCTTTGAGGCCCCCTAACTTACTACAACTGCTTCCCAGCCCACAAGATTAAAACAATTTTAGAAGACTCCTTTGCTTAATTTTTTTTTTTTTTGCATAAACATGATGATTCTAGCTAGAATTATTTGCTGACTGCTTCAATAAAGTGTATTAGCAGGCTTGTCAATGTAATAACTATGCAGAATGGATCATTTATAAAACCACACCTGTGGGTTACACTGAGCCAGCTGGCACGAAACGATAAGTGAAATTGTGGCAAAGTATCTGTTTTGAGCGTTATAATAGAACTATTTTTATATAATGGTATGTGACCAATGGTATTCCCCGTTTTGGAGTTGAACAATGAAGAAAGCGGACAGGAAGAAAGTATATTCATTTGAAATGTGGAGAAGGAGGAGGAGGAGGAGGAGGAGGAGGAGGAGGAGAAGAAGAAGAAGAAGAAGAAGAAGAAGAAGAAGAGTTGGTTTTATATGCCTAATTCATAAAAGGTAAAGGTAAAGGTCCCCTGTGCAAGCACGGGGTCATTCCTGACTCATGGGGTGACATCACATACCAATGTTTCCTAGGCAGACTTAGTTTACAGGGTGGTTTGCCAGTGCCTTCCCCAGTCATCTTCCCTTTACCCCCAGCAAGCTGGGGGCTCAATTTACCGACCTCGGAAGGATGGAAGGCTGAGTCAACCTTGAGCCGGCAACCTGAAACCAACTTCTGCCAGGATCGAACTCAGGTCATGAGCAGAGCTTGGACTGCAGTACTGCAGCTTACCACACTGTGCCACGGGGCTCCTGCCTAATTCATAGGGTCACCATAAATCAGAAGCAACTTGACGCCACATAACACATACATGCACACAGTGCCTTGAACATGTTATCCTCTTCAATGGAATCCTTACTCACAGAGGACTTGGTGATCAGCAAGAACCCTTGGTTGCGTATCAGAATATAATTTTGAAGACCATTTGTTGCTCCCATTAAACATTGAAATGCTACTAATATAAACCAATAAAGAGATACCCTGCTTAGCCTGAACTCTTCAGAGCTTGAAAGCTAAGTATGGCCAGCCCCGGATAGTATATGGATGGGAGACCACCAAGGAATAATGGGATTGCTACGCAGAGGAAGGCAATGGAAACCACCTCTGCTTGTCTCTTGTCAAGATAGGGTTGCCAGGTGGGTGGTATTGGCGGGCAATTGCCATAGAGTTTTTGGGGAGAATGCTAGAGCATCCCCGGTGCGATGCCAGAGCTTCTGCATCAACCCAGAAGTAACGTCATTGCACTGGGTGTGCAGATAGCTGCCTCCGACCCCACCTCCATGAAGCTCCTGCCTGTTCCCAGGAGGGACCTGGCAACCCTAAGGAACAGGCTATTAGGTACTGATAGGATTGAGGGGGCAGATACAAGTAAGAATGGTGTTGCATGGCACCACAACACCATTTTTAGCTGAAAGACTGGAAGTTAGGTCACTGTGCCTTGCCACACAACACTCAAGCAATCCTCCAGATCACTACGGTTTTTTTACTATAGATTTGTGCAGGATTCCTAGAGCGTCACTCAATATAGTGCCACCATTTCTGGGTTTTCTGCTAGAAATTATGTCACAGCATCATGCAACACCATTTTCCTCCACCATCCCCCCCACTGCCTCATTGAGTTCTGGCAAGGGATGGGGGAGTGCAGGCAGGATTCCCCCACCTGTGGCAGGGACACGGCAAAGTTAGAGCTAAGCCGCCCAGTTTTGACCCAGTAAATGGTAGCAGGAGGAGGTGAGGTGAGTATGATTGTCACTGTGCTTAAATATGGCCAACAGCTCTCCAGGGAGGTCTTTCACACCCGTTATTAACTAATCCTTTTAACTGGAGATGCTGAGGATTGAACCTCGGACCATCTGCAGGCAAATCAGGTGTTCTAGTGAGGCACAACCCCTATGGCAGCTCAGGTGAGGCTTTGGGGACACTTTCTCTAAGGAGATTTAGATTAGAGTCCAGTAGCACTTTTTTATTTTGGCCATCAAGTCAAGAGACAATCAGAGGTGGTTTGCCATTGTCTGCCTTCGCAACACACCCCTGGTATTCCTTGGAGGTCTCCCATCCAAATACTAGCCAGGGTTAGGGCTGAGAGTAACTAGCCCAAGGTCATCCAGCAAGCTTCCAGGATGCCAGTGGAGATTTGAGCCTGGATTTCCCAGGTTCTAGTCCAACACCTTAACCACTACACCATGCTGGCTCTCGGTAGCACCATAGAGGCTGACAAGGTTTTAGAAGAGGTTAGATGGCCATCTGTCAGCAATGCTGATTATATGACCTTAGCAGATGATGAGAGAGAGGGCATCTTGGCCATCTTCTGGGCATGGAATAGGGGTCACTGGGGGTGTGGGGGGGAGGTAGTGGTGAATTTCCTGTAATCTGCAGGGTGTTGGACTAGATGACCCTGGTGGTCCCTTCCAACTCTATGATTCTAAGATTTTCAGGGTATAAGCTTTTGAGAATCAAAGCTCCTTTTGTCAGATACAAGTAGGAAGGGAGATCCCTAGGCCCTTATATCCTCGAAAATCTTGTCAGTCTCTGAGGTGCTACTGGACTCAAATCTAACTCTTCTCCTGCAGACCAACATGGCTAACCTCCTGAAACCTCCACGGAGGTACTCTTGCCACCTACGCTGTATTCTTTAAGGCACCAAGTCAAAATTATATTATCTTCTTCTGCCTTCCCTCTTTGATTTTGTTGTCTCTAGGATCAGTCGTCGTTTGATTGATAACCGTTCCAGTGAGTTTATGACGGCCCTTTCTCTTTTACAGGTGATAGGAAATTCTTATTGTTACAATCAGTATTGTAGTGAGCTGCCTTGAAAAATCGACACGGAAAGGCAGGATATAAATGCACGGAAGGGGAAAAGGGAACGGAAAGAGCATCCCTCCTCATCTTCGTTGCGTTCAAACTCCTAGGCTGACAGTTACTGAAGTGGGCATCTCCACCAATTAGAGAGGACAGCCTGAACTGGAATCACCAGGCCTGAAAGGAAGAGCCACTGGTTAATCGTTTCAGGGCTTCTGTTTAAGGGTGGAATAAGGAGCAGGGGCAGGAGGAGAGAAATGAGCTGTCAGGTTGTCAATACCTCGCACGTCACTGTAGTCATTCCAATTTGCCAGCCTCGGTTCCCCCGAGTCTCTGAGGCAGAGATGCTGTTTGGTGGAAAGATGTCACGGTGGGAGCACAAGACCTCTCCTCGGGCCAGCACTAAACAGCATTGGCAGTGGACGGTTTTGCAGGAAAATATGGATTATTCCAAGGCAAAACACCAGGCAGCCAGCGCCTGGTTAAGAAAGGAAGGAAGGGCAGCAGCTTGCTTCTAAGGCAAGCGTGTGTGTTTGTGGAGGGGGTGCCGTTTTCAAAAGAGGACATCATAAATTCAAGGACAACTAATGCAGTTTCAAGTTAAGCAAGAGTAGGATTGGGATAAAAATGTGGGGAAATGTCCTAAAACAGCAGGGATTTATAGTTTCAAATACTAAATCAAAGCACTTTGGTCAGTCTGCTGTTACCTCAGCTGCCAGAAATGGTGAGTCCTTAACATTTCCCTGCACAGTTAGAACTTCACAAGGCTGTAGCTTTGTTTGAAAAATAATTCCTCGCCCTGTTAACATGCCTACAAAGCCATCCATTTCAATGGAATTGAATGCAAGTTCAAGAAAACTTAATATAGAATAATTCCACAGGTGTAGCCATGTTAGAGCAAAAATAAATAGGAGCCTTGTGGCTTGTTAAAAACTAGCAGGATTTTATTTCGGCTTTTGTAAACTAGAGTCCATTTTGTCAGATGCATGTCATCGGTATCCAATAACATCATATACAAATGTCTGCTAGTGAGCAATCACAACATGCATCTGATAAAGTGGGCTCTAGAGTAGGCCACAAAAATCTATGTGGAAATAAAGTCTTGCTGGCAATGGCAAACCACCTCTGAATGTCTCTTGGCTTGAAAACCCTATGGCAAGGGTGGGGAACGTCAGGCCCGGGGGCCGTTTAAGGCCCGCAAAATCATTTCGTCTGGCCCTTCGTGGGTCCTGGCAGATCTATAACTCAGAAGGATCTAAGGCTGGTGATCCGCCCCCTCCCGCCCCCTCTATTCTTAGCCAGTGTGTCCTCATTTCATCCCTGCAGGCGGAGGAAGCAGGAGCTGGCTGTAGAATCTGGCCCTGACCGGCGTGTGGCTGGACAGCTACACCCAGCTGGTGCAACAGACCATCCTGCGAGTGCGCCACCGGTTGGAAGCCTGCCTCCTTGCCCGCGCCGGGGAGGGGGGTCATCTGGGGCAGCTGCCTGCTTGGGGCTTGGTCGGCTAATTTTTAATTGATAATTTTGTCTGGCCCGCGAATGATGTTATAAATATCCAAATGGCCATTGCCGGAAGAAAGGTTCCCCACCCCTGCCCTACAGGGTCACCACAAATCAGCTGTTACTTGACGGCAAAAAAAATAAAGACTTTTTTTTAATATTGTTATTGTCTAACAGCATTCTCAACACAATAAGGATTGGTTCATATTGGTGTGGGTTTGGGTCTGGTTACTGTGAATGGCTCTATAGTATTTAGCCAGCGTGGTGTAGTGCTTAAGAGTGGTGGTTTGGAGTGGTGGACTCTAATCTGGAGAACCAGGTTTAATTCCCCACTCCTCCACATGATCAGCAGATGCTAATCTGGTGAACTGGGTTAGTTTCCCCACTCCTACACATGAAGATAGCTGGGTGACCTTGGGCTAGTCACAGTGCTCTTAGAGCTCTCTGAGCCCCACCTACCTCACGGGGTGTCTGTTGTGGGGAGGAGAAGGTGATTGGAAGCTGGTTTGATTCTTCCTTAAGTGGCAGAGAAACTTGGCATATAAAAGCCAACTCTTCTTCTCCATCTTAGCCTAAAATAGCACTACTGAGGCGGGGAAACCAGAACGTATGACAAAAGAACAGTGATGTTTCACAAAGGCTGTGGATGTTTTCTCAATGGGCTCCAATTACTAGGTGATGGTCCTCTGATGCTGTGTTGGAACATCTCATCAATGCTTGGAGGAGGTGCAGAAAACTGAAGGAGGATGCAGACAAATAGCTGTGAAGAAACAGCAGTTTAGATCCCAGCAGACACAGGCTCCTCTGACGTGGCTGAAGCAGCTTGGAGCTGCAGGGCCTCTCTCTGTGGAGATCTGATGTGGACTAGTAGACGAGCTGCCCTGAAGGAGTGCCTGATTGCTTCCAACTGTGCTGTACTTGTATTTTTGTAACTAAAGCCAATATTACAAAAATGCCATCAGTCTCCAGTACTCTTTCTCTCCTCCAAAGGGAACCAACTCAGATGAATGCTGCCCCTGGAACTTCTCCAATCAGGGAAGGAACAGTATATTTCTATCTATCTGATTATTATCCTGCTCTTCCTCCAGGAAACTACATGCATAGCATTGTGAGGCTACAGAGTTTCTGGCAATTCCTAGCTACTTCTGTCCCTTCTGGGTATTCCCTGGAAGTAATGTCATTGTGCTGGCAACTCTGGCTATAGTTCAGTGGGGGTAGGGAGAAGCAAGTCTACATGTTCAGAGGTACTCTGTTAATTAAAAAGATTATTAAAAGACATTTCATATTAATACTTGTATCTTATTGTATGTGTGCGCGGTGGAACAAAGGGCGCACAATAGTTATGTGGGTCTTTCGGTTGATGATCATTGCAAATGTGCCTCTTTGTAAGCTGCAGAGTAAGTGCCACTGTCCTAGTCTGGTATTCTAGCCATAAACTACCCTGGCTTCTAGTGGCCTATCTTGGTCTCATGCTCAACAAAGAACTTCCATAAACAGGAACCACAAGGCTTCTGATTGGTCATTGGAGGAGATATGATTTGCTGTGCAGATTTTTAAAAACACTGCTTTGGCAGCAGCTGCCACCGATGCACAAGGATCTTCCCTGTGTGGCTAAAGGGGAGCCGCAACAGCTCTTTGGTGCCTGTTCTGCCTCTTGCAGCAGCCATTTTGTGGCTGCGCCCATCATGTTGTGTCAGGGTTCCAAATGTGCCCAGAGGCTCAAAAAGGTTGGGGACCCCAGATTTAGATAAATAGTTGGGTAAATTTTTTCAGAGCTAGTCGAAAGGAGGCAATTGAAAGATAAGTGCAAGGAAGATGTAATTTGCAAGAAAAGAGAAAGACAAGAGACCAAGAAAATATCGTTCTGCTCCAATCAGATCCATGCGCAGAAGTGGGCTTCCATGTACAGAGCCAATACAGATGCCTGAATAAACATCTGCATCATGACATTCACCCAAAGCCCACTGAAATGTTGGTGTGCACCTTTTGATACGGTTTGGGATGCACATCGCCTTACAGACAGGGCTGCTACCTACGTGCAACTATTTAAGCACAATTAGACCTTGATAGGAATCTGTGTATATGTTCAGCCCCCACCTTTAGCCCTGACTAGGCTGAGCTTGTCAGATCTTGGAAGCTAAGCAGAGTCGGCCATGGTCAGTACATAAGAACATAAGAAAGGCCATGCTGGATCAGACCAAGGCCCATCAAGTCCAGCAGTCTGTTCACACAGTGGCCAACCAGGTGCCTCTAGGAAGCCCACAAACAAGACAACTGCAGCAGCATTTTCCTACCTGTGTTCCAGAGCACCTAATAGAATAGGCATGCTTCTCTGATCCTGGATAGAATAGGTATGCCTCATGACTAGCAGCCATTTTTACTAGTAGCCATGGATAGCCCTCTCCTCCATGAACATGTCCACTCCCCTCTTAAAGCCTTCCAAGTTGGCAACCATCACCACATCCTGGAGCGGGGAGTACCACAATTTAACTATGAGTCATGTACTTGGATGGGAGACCACCAAGTAAGACCAGGGTTGCTATATAGAGGAAGGCAATGGCAAACCATCTCTGTTCATCTCTTACCTTGAAAACTGCATGACAGGTTCCCTTGAGTCAGCTGCGACTTGACAACACTACTATTATTGTTGTTGTTTGCTGTTGTTATATTTATTTATTTCTCCAACCCAAGTAGTAGCCAGACCCAACAACTTCCAAGATCAGGCATGTTCAGGGTGCTATGGATGAGGTCAGGAATATTTATCTCCTAATTAGCTAGTGTGGTATAGTGGTTAAGAGCAGTAGTTTGCAGCAGTGGACTCTGATCTAGAGAACCAGGTCTGATTCCCCACTCCTCCAATGAGCGGCAGAGGCTAATCTGGTGAACTGGATTTGTTTCCCCACTCCTCCACATAAAGTTAACTGGGTGACCTTGGGCTAGTCACAGTTCTCTCAGCCCCACCTACACCACAGGGTGTCTGTTGTGGGGAGGGACAGGGAAGTGATTGTAAGCCGGTTTGATTCTTCCTTAAGTGGTAGAGAAAGTCAGCATCTAAAAACCAACTCTTCTTCTCCTCCTCCTCCTCCTTCTTCATAAAGTGATACTATATTTTAATGGCTTCTTGGAATATTTTGCCAATCCTCAAATGTGTTTTAGTTTTAAATGGTATGAACTAAGAAATCTTTTTGGTTAGAAAGGTTCTTTCATATGGTCAATTTTGCTTTACTTTGTTCTCGAAAGTGAGCAAGGGAAATGAGCATCGCAAGGGTGACACCAGCTTGTACCAATAGGAAACAAAGTAGATTTGCATTTATATGGAACAGATAAGTACGTCCTTGAAGAATATGGAATATTTAACCCAGTATTCACATGGAATCCACTGTGTAAGAATTCATTTCCTCTGCAAATTTACATAAACATGCATGGTAATCAGCAATGTCTGCTATCGGTGGACTGAATCTATTTTCAGAGCATCCCGTTCAAAGCTGAAACATGTTTTTTCACAGACTGGCAACCTTCTGCCAGTCTGCTGTTTTCCTCTCACAGGTTTTAGCATTCTCAAGGGACAGGAAATACTGGTATCTGATTCAGCCCTGCTGAAATCCTTAGCTCGAGACATTTTTGTCTTCTAGGTTTCATGCTTTAGACATGGTTCTAGGAAATGAGAGAAACCACCTTAATTTCCTGTGTGGCAGACAGCTTAATGGACAGGACAGACGGCACCATGGGTCCATCTGATGGCAGTGGATTCAGCTGGGCAGGAGGTAGTTTTAGATTAAAGGTACCTTTTTTCTGAATAGAGATGCCAGCTATGTTACAACCAGTCCAGAAGAGCCTTTTGACACTGTGATCCCGCACTGAAAAACCCAGGCTTACTGCAGTTTGACAGAACAGTAGCCCATGATCTACCAAGTTGAACATTTGACCAATGGGTAATTTTTCTGTTTTCAATCCGATGCATCCCTTTTTTGTTTCTTCCTCTCAGCATGTCAGGGACACAGTCTGATACTAGCCAGCCACATCTTGTGTCCAACTAAGCATCCTACAAGATGCAGACAAAAAAGCCTTAAATACCATGGATGTCTTTTTTTATCCCACCCCCACCCCCATCTAGGCTGACTTTGTTTTCCAGCTTGATGAAGTGTTCTGTAAAACCTGAAAAATTGCACACTGATTTTATGTCATTTTGGTGGGTCCTAATAAAAAGGTATTACGTAGCATTTGGTTTTTCCAAGAAGCATACATACCACAGACTGCTGCCTGTCTGGTGAACGTCAGCTCCTGGTTTTTGTGGCTAGATAGGTGGCCAAACAGAATGGTTACTGTGCCCCTTATAAGCTGGCATACATTAAAGCTTATTTCCCCCCTGCCTGGTAAATTCCCTGAAGAGTCAGTTGAGCTTTTGGCAAAGAAGCTCCTGTTAGGAGAAGATCCTCAGCTTACGCTGCAAACTGCCAAATTCTGTTGCTATTAAAATACGCAGAACTTTATTAGAGAATGATTGTTAGAATATTATACAATTTTATCCATTTTAAAGTGATAATTTTAATCAGGGGTTGTTTTTATTGATCTTACACCTGTATTTGTACAGGCAGTCTGTGATTCTTTGGTGCAAAACTATTGAGTCTGGAAATTTTGATGTGTGGGCACGTGATTGGTCAGTCGACCGTATTAATAAATTTGATTTGATTTGAAGCTGTCATACATGACTGGTAGGCTGTGTTCAGCTTTGTGGATCACCAGGTATGTAGCACAGTTGACTGTCAAACCATCAAGCTGCAGGCGCCATGATGTTGCTGATGTGATTCCTGCTCTTGTGCTGCCTGACCCCTTCCACACTCCTTCCTTATTCTTTTTCAAGATCTCTTGGTCCTTTGCCCTCTTCCTACTCCCTGCCTTCTACTCTTTGCTTCATCATGTTCCATATCCATTCTTTCCCTCCTCTTTCTCTGTCCTTCTTGTCTTTTTGAGTCTCTTTGTCCTTCACCCATACCCTACACCACCACTTCTGCAGTCAACTTTAAGGTATTCTAAAGGCAACTGGAAGGAGAGGTTAAAATATAAACCCTAATATAAAACAAAGGCTACCAAGAGTTTTTGTTATTTATTGTGCTTGTTTTAAACATATTTTATTTGTTGTACTTGTTTTAAACATATTTTATTGAGAAATTTATAAAACAAACAAAACAACAACAAACATACACATTCACACAGTCTTCCTCCCCCCTTCTAGGGGTTCCAGTAAATAATTGTGCTTAAAGCTCAATGTGGCATCCAAGGATCCCTCTTATTTTTCCCCTCATGACAACTTTGTGAGGTAAGGAGGCTGAGGGGCTAACTGAACAATATATCAGAGGTTCGGTGTACAGAACACCCAACATTTTTTTAAACTCTGTTACCAAGCAGGTGGGGGCCTAAGTTGCATCACAGCTGTGTTGAGAGGGAGGGGGCTTTCAAGCCTTCCCCTTCTTGTGCCATTCTACCCAACAAAAATGGTCTCTGGAGATCCCTATTTGCGAGGCTTCCTAGATGCCCGCTAATAGCAGGCAAACTCAGACACTGCCTACTGACACACACATGAACACATGAAGCTGCCTTATACCGAATCAGACCCTTGGTCCATCAAAGTCAGTATCGTCTACTCAGACCAGCAGCGGCTCTCCAGGGTCTCAGGCGGAGGTCTTTTCACATCACCTACCTGCCTAGTCCCTTTAACTGGAGATGCCGGGGATTGAACCTGGAGACCTTCTGCATGCCAAGCAGATGCTCTGCCACTGAGCCACGGCCCCTCCCCAGCTGGTCAGCAGGCAGAAGCAGGCTAACCTAATGGGGGCAGTGATCATCATTGATGTCACTTCCGGTGCTATTTGGGCAAGTGCTAGAGCATTGCCGTGATGTCATGCCAGCATTTCATCACAGCATTGCATGACAACAACTATTGCTGCCCCCCCCCCAGTGAGAACCCTATTATTTGCCCCATTGGGAAACTATATATGTATTGATACCAGTGATACTGAGAATCAGTGATTGGCCCAAGATCACCTAGTGATAGGGTTTCCAGGTCCCTCTTTGCCACCGGTGGGAGGTTTTTGGGGCGGAGCCTGAGGAGAGCAAGGTTTGGGGAAGGGAGGGACTTAAATGCCATAGAGTCAAATTGCCAAAGCGATCATTTTCTCCAGGTGAACTGATCTCTATTGGCTGGAGATCAGTTGTAATAGCAGGAGATCTCCAGCCACCATCTGGAGGTTGGCAACCCTACCTAGTGAGCACCATAGCCAAGTAGGAATCCGTACACAGATCTCCCCATTCTGAGTCTGACATACTATATCCTGGTGCCTCTCAGTGCAGACTGAATTATAATAACCTGATCAGGGAAGCAATTTATAGTCAGGATTAATAGAGAAAACCCCAAAGTTCTCATTACTTATTTTGCTTTAATTTTTCTGCCTTTACCTGATTTTTTTTCTTTTAGTTAATTGAATTTCTTTTCTCCCTACATACACATTATTGGAATTTGTTCTTTTTCATTTTTCAAGCATTGATTTTTTAAAAATTCCCCTTACTTCACGTGAAGCTGAAATGAGTAAAATGATTAGGATGCACAGCATTTTTATTGCCCGTACTCCATCTTCAGCATCAAGCCTCAAAGTGCTTCAAGCCTCCCTGAAATGAATGACACTTAACTTTGCAAAATACTTTGAGAATTGGAATGATAGCTAAGAATGGGTTAACTAAAGGACTAGATACTTAGGGTGCCGTCTGAAGAGGTCACCCACAAATCCAACTCTATCTTAGAGGAATCTAAGTGAACGTATGAAGCTGTCTTGTACTGAATCAGACCACTGACCCATTTATTGTCTATTTTGACTGGCAGTTGCTGTCCAAGATCACAGGCAATTTGTCAGGTGTTCTTCCCGATAGGAAGGACAGTGGCATGATATATCCTGATCTTGTCAGAACTTGGAAGCCAAGTTCGGTGAATACTTGGATGGGAGACCACCAAGGACAGCTCTGCAGAGGAATGCAACGGCAAACCACCTCACTTGCCTTGAAAGCCCCTTGCTGGGGTCGTCATAAGTAGGTTGTGCCTTGATGACACATGTGTACAGACATCTTCCTGATATCCTTTCAATTAAGGATACCAGGGATTGAACCAAGCATCTCCTGCATGCCCTCTATCACTATAGTCCCTCTTTCATTTACGCATGACCCCAAGGACCATTATGTGCTTTTCCATGACCTGCTAAAACAGTACCTGAAGGTCATTTCCAATATGCACTTGATAAAAATGAAATTAATTAATTGAAACTGATGCGGTGATGTCCTTTATGACCAAGAGGAAGTTAATATACAGAAAGATCAGGTACAGAACACACTGATATGCTGCTGGTTCTAGCCTTGCTCTTGTGTATAGAGGTAGAAGCATTGGCCAAGAATATACATATTTTTAACAGGCACATCTGATTCGCCAGCTGGGACATTTCCCGAAGAATAAAGACCTGCCAATTATCATTCATGCTTTATTAGCCCCAAAGACTGATTATTGCCATGTGTTCTGTATAGGGCTGCCTTTGAAGACTCTCTGCAGGCTGCAGCTTATGTGACATCCATAATCCAGATGCAGGTGATGTTGGACTGCCAACAGCATACACCTCATGTATTCTGTTAATTGCTGCTAGTGGCCCGTTCGTGTTTGAACACAATTGAAACTCCAGGTGCTTTGCTATTCTTTATTTATTTGTGTTTCTTTGTGCATTTTATTTATTTATTTACTTCGTTCACACCCCGGCTTTTTCCCAAATGGGGTCCCAAAGTGGTTTATATCAGTCTCCTCTCCTCCATTTTATCCTCACAACAACTTTGGGAGGTAGGTTAGGCTGAGAGTAAGTGCCTGGCTCAAGGTTACCCTGCAAGCTACTATGGCAGAGTGGGGATATGAAACTGGGTCCCCCAGACCCTATAATCACTCCGTCACACTGGCTCCCGTATTATATCATGCACTCTCAAATGAACTTCTGAGATGTTTTAACAGAACAATAGCTGTTTGGGAGAGGGTGTGGCTAATGAGCCAAGCTTAGCTGGAAATATTTCCCAGGCTCAACCTGTAGCATCTCTAGTTAAAGGAACTCTAGTCGGGGTTGCCAACTCCAGGTTGGGAAGTTCCTGGACATTTGGGGTGGACCTTGGAGACACTGGAGTTTGAGGGAGGGAAGCCAGTAGGGATGTGATGCCATAGGGTCCACCCTCTAAAGCTGCTTTTTCTGATCGATCGATAGATTGATAGATATCCCCCCTCCCGCAATCCTGAGGTTTCCTTCAGGTTTGCAGAAAGTTCAACAAGAAGGAGAAGAAGAAGAAGAAGAAGAAGAAGAAGAAGAAGAAGAAGAAGAAGAAGAAGAAGAAGAAGAGGAGAGTTGGTCTTTATATTCCAACTTTCTCTACCACTTAAGGGAGACTCAAACCGGCTTACAATCACCTTCCCTTCACCTCCCCACAACAGAGACCCTGTGAGGTGGGTGGGGCTCATGTGGAGGAGGAGTGGGGGCATCAATCCCGGTTCTCCAGGTCAGAATCCAACGCTCCAAACCACCACTCTTAACCACTATACCATGCTGCCTGTCAGTGGCCCCATTGTGAGGAGTTTTTGATCCACTCAAGGAGAGGGGCAAACATGGCCATAAGCAATACAGACAGGGAAAACTCTGTTCAATGTACCATCTGCCCTTCTAGGGGAATTAATACGGCTTTTTCACCGGTGACACACCAACTGTAGAATGTGTGTACTATAAAGGCCTGCAAAAACCCCATAGTATCTGCTTTTTGAAGGCAAGTTAAATATTTTAGTTTTAGAAGCCTTTCTTATGCATTAATATCTGGAATATTTATGCTGTAACGGGTGCTTTATATAATTGCCTTTGAATATATAAGAAGTTGTGTTATATTATTGTCATATGCAGTATTCCTTAACATTATTATATATTCTATTAACTGTTATGAATTCCCCTCTGGGAAAAGAAAAAAAGGAGATAAATTGTGTTATAAACAAATAAAAATGAATTAAAATCTGTAGGATATAAATGTATATATTAGAGATTACTGACAATTACAGACGGGCATACTTTATTTTGTACAGAAAATTGGAAAATATATTACTGATGGACAAGATGTAGATGTGCTTTTTTTAAAAAAAATTCAATATATGTGTTGGAAGAAAAATTGCCTAAAACATTAAAGACGCATGGCACAAAATTATGGTTGCAACACTCAAAAATACTGCCACCTCCTGGTGGTAGAGAAAAATGATAGCTGTTATGCATTAAACAATGAGATCCCCCCGCTTTCTGAAAATTGCAAACAGGAAGTTATATTGGGGGGGTACCCTTTATTTCCAGAAACGTATACATTGTGCATGAAAAATCTTGAACCCTTGAAATGTTGACTGACAAAAATTACTTCTGCTAACTTTATAGAAAAGTACCGAGCTTCGTCTAGTTTGTATTCTACGTAGTATTTAATACATCTTTTAAAGTCGGCAAATATTGGAATGGAGAATATTTTCAACTTTAAGCAGTAATATGAAAATCCCTGAATAGGAACAAGTGGTGCATGCTAATCTGGAAGGATGCTGGTCCCTGGGCATTGTTTGAACATTCTGTATCTGCCCTCTGGTTTTTGTCTTCAGTATCTCTTAATCAGCAGGGTTGCCAGCTCCACTTCGGGAAATTCATGGAGATTTGAGTGTGGTACCTGGGGAGGGAGCTTAGAAGAGGACACATCACTCAAGGACTTCCATTTTTCCTAGACTCTGTGGTATACCATAGAATCCATCCTCTGAATCTGGCATTTCCTCCAGGGGAACTGATCTCAGCTGTAATTTTGGGAGAATTCCAGGCCCCACCTGGAGGTTGGTAACCCTTAATCAGAGGTACAAACTGAGAGACTGGGGCGGGGGTTAATTGGAAATCCTCCCCCACAAAATCTGCTCCTTCAAGATCCTCTAAGTTCTCAGGGCCAGTAATTTCAGACTCTGGATATGAATATATTATAGGGAAGTCCGACAATGTTAACCCCCCACCTACCCATTCTGCCCTTTAACTAAAAGCTGTCTCCTCTTGAGCATTTCCAGTCCTCATGTGCCTAGGTGTTTGTTTTTTCATTTTCCTTTTGAGTAATTTTAAATTTCCTTTTGATTAGTTTACAGCAGCCAGAATAGTCCTGACTAACCTGATCTCATCAGAGCTTGGAAGCTAAAAAGGGTCAGCCACAGTTAGCACTTGGCTAGAAGACCACCAAGGAAGACAGGATTTGCTATTCAGATGAAGGCAATAGCAAAACATCTTTGCTCATTTTATGTTGCTATCCAGCCCTGAGCGGGGTCCACTGTTCTAAATCTGTGAATGAACTCAAGTTCAGCAATCTTGTGTCGTAATCTTCCCTTGAAGGTAGACTCTGATCTGGAGAACTGGGTTTGATTCCCCACTCTTCCACATTAGCAGTGGAGGCTAATCTAGTAAGCTGGATTTGTTTCCCCACTCCTACACATGAAGCCAGCTGGGTGACCTTGGGCTAGTCACACTCTCTCAGCCTCACCTATCACACAGAGTGTCTGTTGTGGGGAGGGGAGGGGAAGGTGATTGAAAGCCAGTTTAATTCTTCCTTAAGTGGTAGAGAAAGTCGGCATATAGGTCAGCAATGGAATGACCTGGAAGATTAAAATGTTCTCCCGCTGGTTTTTGAGTGTTGTGGTTTTTAATGCTTTTTAAAGGCAATGGCAACCCCCCGCAAACATAGTCTACCTAGTAATGACCCAGTGATTGCACAGGGGACTACCTTTACCTTTTATTTATTTTTTTGCGTAGGGACTGACCTGCTTGTCAGAAGAAGAAGGAGAAGGAGAAGAAGAGTTGGCGTTTATATGCAGACTTTCTTGGCCACTTAAGGCAGAATCAAACCGGCTTACAAATCACCTTCCCGTCCCCTCCCCACAACAGACACCCTGTGGGGTAGGTGAGGCTGAGAGAGCTCTAAGAGAGCTGTGACTAGCCCAAGGTCACCCAGCTGGCTTCATGTGTAGGAGTGGGGAAACAAATCCAGTTCACCAGATTAGCATCCACAGCTCAGGTGGAGGAGTGGGGAATCAAACACGGTTCTCCAGATCAGACGCCACTGCTCCAAACCACTGCTCTTAACCACTAAACCACACTAGCTGGTGTGGGGAAGAGGGGAATATTGCTGACATTTGATGGCACATTTAACATTGGAAAGTGTGTAAACAAATTCTAATGAATGCTGGGGTTTGCTGGATCATAACCACCACCTCCCCAAAAGTAAGAAACATTGGGGAGTCATTTTTTAAGCCCTTTCTGTCAGTTGGAGATGTTGGGCTTGAGGTTTATTGCAGTTAACGTTAATGCTTGTTTCATTGTTTTGCTAGTTCCCCTATCTCTGTTAGTTCTATGGAGATGATTTTGTAAGATGCGCTATATTTGTTATTCTTTTCTCCTGAGGAGGATAGAGAAAGCAAATTTTGCTCAGAACTTCAGAGGTGCAATTTATATCCTTTCTATGACCGATTCAAGGTGGGAGAGAGTCTCTCTCTTCCTTTCTCTGTTTGTTCCCAGCTGGTTATGTCAGTTATCATCTTGGCCCCAAGTGTGCTCAGGATAAATAAATCCTTAATTAAAAATGAGGGTTTTGAGTGCTCCAAATGATCAATCTAGGCTAGCAAATAATCACAACACCTTCACATTCCCATTTTCTCATGAAAAGCCTTGGAGAAGTAATCACACTCCCAATGGTTTTATAGTCGTTAGACGGGTGATAAGGTGTGCGTGTTAAGGCATGGCAGTTCACTTTCTGAAGATAAATTCCCCTACACACATACCAGAACAACACACCTCTTGAAAGAGAGAGAGAGAGAGAGCGCGCAAAGAAGAGGAGAAGGTACAAATACTCCCGTATGATGTACAGGAGCAATACTTTGTTCCCATCTCTCCCTGTCTGTGTAGATTCACACAAACAGCCGATCCCAGAAGGGGATGATATTTCTGGATGATATTTCTCCTGTTCAGATACCTTGGTGAAGGATCCTAGAGAATAAGAAGACTATATTGATATATCAGCATTATATCTCATTTTTGTGAATACTCTACCACCTTACCTGTATGGAGACTTGAACTTTGTACTATTGTGACTTTCATGTCAATTGTGGTGATTTATTGCACTTTAGGATAGATATAGTTGTTATATTAGAGTGTTATAGTCTATTTCATTGTATAATTGTGTAGCATATTAATATACTTTTTGCACTTTGTTACAACCTCCAGGTAATAGCAGAAGATCTCCTGCTATTACACCTGATCTCCAGCCAATAGAGATCAGTTCACCTGGAGAAAATGGCCGCTCTGGCAATTGAATTCTATGGCATTGAAGTCCCTCCCCTCCCCAAGCCCCGCCCTCCTCAGGCTCCATCCCCCAAATCTCCCATCCATGATGAAGAGGGACCTGGCAACCCTATTTATTTGGCATGATGCTGACTTCTCTAAACCCTTTGGCACATCACTAATATGTGTCACTGGAAAAGACAGTCATGCTAGGAAAAGTTGAGGGCAGCAGGAAAAGAGGAAGACCCAACAAGAGGTGGATTGACTCAATAAAGGAAGCCACAGCCTTCAGTTTGCAAGATCTGAGCAAGGCTGTCAAAGTTAGGACATTTTGGAGGACTTTCATTCATAGGGTTGCCATGAGTCGGAAGCAACTTGACGGCACTTAACACACACACACAATATGTGTCAACGTTACAGTATACATATTAGAAGAAGAAGAAGAGTTGGTTTTTATATGCCCATTACCTTTTAAGGAGAATCAAACTGTCTTACAATCACCTTTCCTTCCTCTCCCCACAACAGACACCTTGTGAGGTAGGTGAGGCTGGGAGAGCTCAAAGAGATCTGTGACTAGCCTAAGGTCCCCCAGCTGGCTTCATATGTAGGAGTGGGGAAACCAACCCTGTCCACCAGATTAGAGTCTGCCACTCTTAACCACTACACCACACCAGGCCTCATGGTAAATATAATTCTTGACAGGCCCTGTCTCTCACAAATGTAAACTATACTCAACAACCACAACAGTTACATTATACACCCAGGTCAAAGGTCCATCAATCCTCCGTTTTTCACAGTGGCCTACGTAGAAGGGCCGCCTTAGAAGAGGTGAAAACAAGACAAAGCAAAAGGTGCACAGAAATCTTCAATATATAAACAGTGTTTATTCGATGATCCCAACGCATTCCGCATCAAAACACTTCCTCAGGGGATCAAACCTTGCTATCAACAACAGCTCAAAAAGTTTATCAAATGGCAACCAATTTACCCACAGTGGCCAAACAGATGCCTCCAAGGTTCAATTCCAGTAGCACTTTAAGAGATCAACAAGTTTCATGGTATGAGCTTTCAAGAGTCAAAGCTCCCTTCATCAGGTCCAAAGGGAGCTTTGACTCTTGAAAGCTCATACCCCCAAAATTTTGTTGGTCTTGACAGTGCTACTGGACTCAAATCAAGTTGTTCTACTCAGACCAACATGGCTACCCTCTATCTTCATGGAAGATGCCTTCCAGAGTTCATAAACAAAATGGGAGGGAAACAGACCGCCAGCACAGTTGTGTCCCACACAGGCATCTGGTGTTCAGTGGCATACTGCCTCCACCCATGATGGCTCCATTGAGTCATCATTACTAATAGCTACTGATAGACCTACCTTCCCTGAATTTGTCTAATTCCCTTTTAAACTCTCCTAAGCTAGTAGCCGTGACCACATCTTGCAGCATAAATTCTATAAATTAATGATGTGTTGTATGATGAAGTACTTTCTTTTCTCAATTTATGGAGGGTGACCTCATCGGTCTGTCTCTTGGTTATGTGTTATGGCTTAAGGTTGCTTCTCCTGAAACGTTTTGTGCTTTAGTACAGATGCTTGCGCACATGTTAAGACATGAATATTTCAAAATGCAGCATTCCCCTTTGAAATATAAAGAAGGGGCAAGTGGGAAAGAATGGAACCCTTACCCTGTGAATTTTGGAAAAACTGCATTTGAAACATATGACCTTTGTATCAAACATGCATATTTTGTATTTACCAATGTGTGCCTGAGTTCAGGGAGGAAAGGCAGCATAGTATAGCCCAATCTCGCCAGATCTCGGAAGCTAAGCAGGGTCAGTACTGGTTTGGGAGACCACCAAGGAAGACTCTATAGAGGAAGGCAATGGCAAACCACCTCTGCTTCTCACTTGCCTTGAAAGCCCCTTGCTGGGGTTGCCATAAATCGGCTACAATTTGATGGAACTTACATACACACACACACCTGGACCTGGGTTCAAGGTATCTTGTGAAAATCAATACTTAGGCATTCCACCAGATCACAATAGTATCAGAGTATCAGCTCATCTCTCCAGTATCAGAGGAGCAGCATGCCTATTGTATTAGGTGCTGTGGAACAAAGACAGGATAATGCTGTTGCAGTCGTCTTGCTTGTGGGCTTCCTATAGGCACCTGGTTGGCCCCTGTGTGAACAGACTGCTGGACTTGATGGGCCTTGGTCTGATCCAGCGTGGCTTTTCTTATGTTCCTATGTTCTGAACATGACCTAAGATTGGTTATACCATGGACAATGAGAAGCAAGTCCTCTTGAAGCTCCGTTTCAGTCCACAGGGAGTTAAGAAAACTCTGCGGCTCTCCCTGGTCACCATCTAGCAATGCCCTTCATTCCCTTAGTCCCTTGTAACCCCTATTTACAATGTAGATCTACCACTGCCATCCAGTCATAAGAGCCTTTCCTTCTGTCGAGGACTGGGACGTCAGTACTCTCTTTTGCACATTCAGGAATGGAAGGTTCAACCTTCTCCATCCCTTGACTTTTCCTTGGGTAAATGTGACTAAGTCAGATGTGGTATGGTTACAGAAATCAGAATTATAAAGGTTTAATAAAAGAACAGAGTACACACAATTTCTGTATACAGCAGAACTGAGCAAAAAAGAAAAGTGAACACAATTCCTCTAACTCTGTTCTAAACTTATCTCTAATACATGTTAAAATAAGGATGGGCATTTTTTCCTTGTAGGTACAAGACCGTAGAAAATTTCCATTACCCTTGGTTTTCAGAGCTGGGACTTCTCCCAATGTCCCTCAATACGTGGTCAAGATGGAGTACCTAGGTAAAGGCTTAGTCTTTCATGGCTTGCCCAGGGCGGGTTCCAGGTTTAGGAGGGCCCCAGGCAGAGGAGCCTCCTCTCCTCCCCTGATCACCACCAGGACCATCACTCATCCCTTTCTTCCAGCCCGCCCACATCTCCACCAGCCTGTGCGTCCTTCCTTCCCCTGCCCATTTGTGAGCCTTGGCACTGACTGTATGTCCTTTCCCCAGTGGTGCTGGGTGGTGCATGCAGATGGGACACCACCACTGTGCCTGTCAGGAGTGCCGCTTGTACACCCCCTGGGCATCCTTTGCTAGCAGAATGTGTGTGTGTGGGGGGGCTCTGCGGCAGTGGCTCTGCCAGAAACCGTGTGCCCTGGCAGCTGACCCACCTCAGGGTATGCTGACGCCAGCCCTGCTTGTGACAAAATGGTTATGAGCAGCTAACTACTTCTTCATTGTGGAACAGTGAATATATAATCTCACTTTACCCCACTCCTCGTGCGTCATACTGCTCTTCCTATTGAGAGGGAAGGGATAGTCTCTAGTCTTGGATCATTAAAACTTTGGCCACGTGTAAGCAAAAGGAGACAAGGCATAGTACCACAGCCTTCAGCCAGTTAGAAGGTGTATAGCAGGACAAAGGTAGGTACCAAGAAAGGGAATACTTTACTACATCACAGGGCTGTAACAGTAACTCCAGTCCTTGCCTTCTGTGCCAGCCTTTTGAGGTGCTGTAGTTAAGACTACTTAAAACCTACTCTGGTCCATTCTCTCCTCTGACAAGCATTCACACAGAGCCCTCAAGCACACTGGCGCTGCAGGCCATGTTGATGCAAGGCGTACTCTTGAAAACAAGCCAACAAGTTACTAGGGATGCTGCAAATATTGTGTTGAATGTGTTTGTCGAACTTAACTGTGCTTGACTGCGACAGTCAGACATGATCTGATCGCCAGGTCTATTCAGTTCAACAGACAATAGCAGAGAGGAAAGCGCTAGTGTTGCACAAGATCTTGCTGAGGCAGAACTGCACAATGGGCTAAAACGCTAGTCTCCTTTATTCCCTGTTTCAGCCAGGATTCAGCCAGGATCGAACGCGCATGCGTTCAATCCTGGCTGAATCCTGGCTGAAACAGGGAATAAGGGAGGCTAAAGCGACCATGCGTTTTTGCCATTTGTCTGTTTATGTTTCTATTTGCGCGTTGCTGGATCCAGGCCTACGAATTGCCGTAGCCCTTGCACTATTGCTTGGGAAAACTGAACTCTGCTAAGTACACTTTCCTTTCTGCTCACGCATCACTGGATCCAGCCCCTTATCTGTAATAGGATTATAACATTGGGCTACTGTAGAAGGTTACTGGAAAGGTTATTGAGATAATAGCGGATGTGCTCTGAGCACTTGGAAAATATATATACGTACTTCGTATAATAATTACTATAATCATTGCAACCCTGGGCCTAGCTCCACTAATGAGGCAGAAGACGAGGAGAAGAGTTGTTTTTTATACCCCACTTTTCTCTACCTTTAAGGAGTCTCAAAGCGGCTTACAATCACCATCCCTTTCCCCACAACAGACATCTTATGAGGTAGGCAGGACTGAGAGAATTCTGAGAGAACTGTGACTGTCCCATGGTCACCCAGCAGGCTACATGTGGAGAAGTGGGGAATCAAACTTGGTCCTCCAGATTAGAATCATAAGAAAATAAGAAAGGCCATGCTGGATCAGACCAAGGTCCATCAAGTCCAGCAGTCTGCTCACACAGTGGCCAACAAGGCGCTTCTAGGAAGCCCCCAAACAAGACAACTGCAGCAGCATTGTTCTGTTTGTGTTTCACAGCACCTAATATAAATGGCATGCTCCTTTGATCCTGGAGATAATAGGTATGCATCATGACTAGCATCCATTTTTTACTAACAGCCATGAATACCCCTCTCCTCCATGAACATGTCAACTTTCCTCTTAAAGCCTTCCAAGTTGGCAGCCATCACCACATCCTGGGGCAGGGAGTTCCACAATTTAACTATACGTTGTGTGAAGAAATGTCTGCCGCTCTTAACCACTACACCATGCTGGCTCTCTCAACCACTACACCATGCAGGTCATAGACAATGTCACAGTGGTGTGGTAGACTGCTGACAATGAGCCATGCCTGTAGCTGTTGCAAAGTTATCTTCGTAAGCCTCTTCTCCCAAGACAACACTAACGATGGGAAGGGAAAGGAGAGGAAGGTGGTGGACACAGTCGTTGAGGAAAGAAGAATCCAGAGTGCAGCCTTTAGAGGGGCCAGATGAAAGAGCGGATGCAGCCAAGAGATTCCAGCCCCTACAGAACACTCAACTGGGGAACACACTCTTGCTTTGTCCACCATGAAACCAATTAGAATCTAACAATAAACAGGGTTTGTCTGGAATATATAGTAATACCAATAAACAACCAAGCAAGAGCTTGCTAATTTATTGAAGGAATGTTTGGCCTTTCCTCCTTACCACCAAGCCACTTATAGGCAGAATAAGAATTTCTAAAGCCTGGTTTATACATAGGATTGCCAACCTCCAGGTCGTGGCTGGAGATCTCCCTCTATTACGACTGATCTCCAGCCGACAGAGATCAGTTCATCTGGAGAAAATGGCCACTTTGGCGATTGGACTCTATGGCATTGAAGTCCCTCCCCATCCCAAACCCTGCCCTCCTCAGGCTCCGCCCCAAAAACCTCCCACCGGTGGCAAAGAGGGACCTGGAAACCCTATTTACACATGTATCAGTATGAGGTGGTAGAGTCCTGAGATGGTAGAGTGGAATGTACCACTCAAACTGCAGGTGCAGGGAAATCACATTTATGAATGCCTCCCATTGTCCCAAATTAAAAAAAAAAAAGTTGGTTTTTTGGGGAGTTTTTTTCACTTCCAGGGAGGTTGTGGGGTTTCTTTTTTAATCTAGGAAAGCATTCAAAGATAGCAGCTCCACACCCCTTACATCCCGAAGTAGTTCAGTCTTCTCTATCCCCTCGGGATTTTACCACTTTAATTGGGCTGCATGTGGATAGCCCAGACTAGCTTGTTCTCATCATATCTTGGATGCTAAGCAGGGTCAGTGGATGGGAGACCACTAAGGAAGTACAGGATTGCTAAACACAGACAAGTGATGGCAATCCACCACTGAACATCTCCTTGGTTGCCATAAGTCTACAGGGACTTGACGGCAAAAAAAGGGGCGGAAAGTCTTGAAGAACTTGAATTTCCCAGGGAAGCAAACAACAGCCCCTGTCTGTCTTCTGCCACTAACAAATTAGTGCTTAATCTCAAGGATAATAGGAAACTAAACAAATACTTCACCTTGTCATAAATTTTTGCTAATTATGGTGTCATCCCATTATACATGTGATAGAACTCTAAGAGCTATTATTATGTAGGATCTGACATTGGAAGTCCTGGCCGTATGCGTTATACGGTTCCAAGGGGAGCGATACAAACGGAAGCCCGTTATAACAAGGATCTGCACACCAGCCTCCCAAACGGGCAGCGCAGCAATTAGCGACCCTCCTACCATATAAAGGTGTGACTTCTTTGTAAATCTTGCTTAGTGATGCCATTGTAATGAGGTCAATAAATCTGTGCTGTGCCATCCAGCATGCAAAACATCAAGCCAGAGGAAGGAACAAATTCGACCCAGCATACCCGGCCTGAGTCTTTTAGAATTCCATGGCTGATATACAACAACTGTTCAGCTAGATGGTAATCATTGCCACAACAGGAGACAGGCTTTTATTTTTGCATATTCCATGTTGCTCTTAAAAGTTTGTCCTAGGACTAAGAATCATGGCGTGTGAGTAATGAGATGGCTACACAGTGCCATTTGCTCCTGCCAAGAGAGCAGAGCTTTATACCAAATCAGCTTAGCTCAACCTAGTTTGTAAGATGGTCCCTTACCTTGAAACCACTGACCTGGATCCACACCACAGTAACATTGAGTCTAGACTACTGTAATGCTTTGTACATTGGTTTCTCCTCAAACTCAACTCGGAAACTCCAGCTGGTCCAGAATACCGCAGCTTGGGTATTAATGGGAGCTAGATGAAGCATGCATGTTGTTGTTGTTGTTGTTGTTCCTATTCTGCAGATGCTCCATTGGATGCCCATCTGTTACTGGGCTCAGTTTAAGGTATTGACTATCACATACAAAGCCCTTCATGGCTTTGGCCCCTCTTACCTGAAGGACCGCCTCTCTCTCTGCGCTCCAGTTCCATCTCCCAGAAAGCCATACAGCTTGTCTTTTCAGAAGTAGGAGTAGCGGGGGATGAAAACAGCAAGCTTAGTCTCACAGGGAATGCATGCAAGTGTTCCTTCTTTGGATCATTTATTTATGAACACATGAACACATGAAGCTGCCTTATACTGAATCAGACCCTTGGTCCATCCAAGTGAGTATTGTCTATTCAGACCAGCAGCGGCTCTCCAGGGTCTCAGGTAGAGGTCTTTTACATCACCTACTCACCTAGTCCCTTTAACTGGAGATGCCGGGGATTGAACCTGGGACCTTCTGCATGGAAAGCAGATGCTCTACCACTGGGCCACAGCCCCTCCCCGAAATTTCATGAAGCTGTCTTATACTGAATCAGACCCTTGATCCATCAAAGTCAGTATTGTCTACTCAGACTGGCAGCAGCTCTCCAGGGTCTCAGGTAGTGGTCTCAGGTAGAGGTCTTTCACATTACCTACTTGCCTAGTTCCTTTAACTAGAGATGCCGGGGATTGAACCTGGGACCTTCTGCATGCCAAGCAGGTGCTCTACCACTGAGCCACAGCCCCTCCTTACTTACTTATTTAATTAACTTACTTAATTTAACCTCTGCCTTTCTTCCCAATGGGGACCTAAAGAGGCGTACATCATTCCCTTTCATGTTATCCTCACAACAACACTGTGAGGTAGGTAAAACTGAGCATGTGCGACTGGCCCAAGCTCACCCAGCAAGCTTCCAGGGCAGAGTGGGGATTCGAACCTGGGTCTCCCTGATCCCAGTTCCACGCTTTAACCACTACACTACATTGGATCATGTTGGACATCATGCTGAAACATAGCTAGGTGACTGACAGTGTCATCCTAAGCAGAGTTACACCCTTCTAAGCCCTTTGACTTCAGTGAACTTGGAATAGTGCAACTCTGCTTAAATAGCACTGTTGAACTAGCACTGAAAAGCACAGTTTGCCTGAAGCATTGATTGATCTGTAATTACAGTCGCTCCGTGGTGGGTCTGTATTCTGTACCTTGTACGGAACATCTGAAGTCGTATCTATGTCTCATTCTAATTAGACACGAAGAAACCGCCATGTAAGAAATCAACTGTACAGGCAGTATATAGGAGTTAATAATATGCACACATCAGGCAGAACACCTTTCACTAAGAATGACGTTCATTTCTTACTATCACTGTAAGCAACTGTGCAATACCCACTTCTCCTGTCACTGTCATACATTTGCCTTGCATAACACAAAACCAAACCACAAGGAGTGTATTTGACTTGGTTCCAAAAACACGTACCCCTCAAGAATGTACTTCACTTACTTGAATACCATTGATGTAGTGGTTAAGAGCAGTGGTTTGGAGCGGTGGAGTCTGATCTGGAGAACCGGGTTTGATTCCCCACTCCTCCATATGAGCGGCGGAGGCTAATCTGGTGAACTGGATTTGTTTCCCCACTCCTACACATGAAGCCAGCTGGGTGACCTTGGGCCAGTCACAGCTCTCTTAAGATCTCTCTCAGCCCCACCTACCTCACAGGGTGTCTGTTGTGGGGAGGGGAAGGGAAGGTGATTGTGTGCCAGTTTGAGTCTCCCTTAAGTGGTAGAGAAAGTCGGCATATAAAAACCAACTCTTCTTCTTCTTCAACACGCTGATAATGATTGCTGATTGCAAGCTGTTACAGAAGGCCTCACGATTTGCCTGGGTTAGAAAAGGCTGCACAGTAAGAGGTCTGCGGAGGTTCTAAATGGTCAGATCCTGCCCTCAACCTCTTCACATATGTGCTTAGGCTCTTAGCCTAACAACCAATTAATGAGAAGTGCTTGGGAAGGGGGGGGGGCAAGACCCATTGCTGTTAATCGCACCCTCTTCGGTGTTCCTTTGACCTTGTTTGATTGTGCAAACAAGACTCGTGGTAGGGGTAGGGTGTTAGATGTAGCTCCATTATTTGGGGGGCATTATTTACAGAACACGACTGCGGAGGCGGCAGTTTGAATCAAAAAGTCGGAAGAGAGGCTTCTTAACATTGTAGGGCCATTTCTCTACTGAAAATTTCTTCCCATGAGTTTTTTTCCCCTACCTTACAAGCAAAAATATTTTGGCCATTTATGCATGGGAGATTTTGCCTTGGATTTGCCGCTCTCTAGATGCACATTTCCCCCCATCCAAATTCTCAGAACTCAAAACTAAGCCCCCATGCAGAGTTTGGAGAATTCGGATGGGGAAAATGTGCATCTACAGAGCACCAAATCCAAGGCAAAGCATCCCATGCATAAATGGCAGGGTTGCCAGGTACCTCTTCAGTACTGGCCATTGGACTCTATGGTATTGAAGTCCTTCCCCTCCTTAAACCCCGTCCTCCTCAGGCTCCGCCCCCAAAACCTCCTGCCGGAAGCAGAGGGACCTGGCAACCCTAGCCATGCAAGATATGAAGCATGTACCTGTCAATCATATTTTCTAGCTGTCTGCTAACTCTTCATAGAGAATCTCTATAATTAATTTCAAAATTGGTGGCTAAGCAGCTTGCTTTCCCCCAGTTTCCTGTTTGTTTGATTCCCCCCTCCCGTGTAGTTGTGCATATTGTTCACTGTGTGCTGAAGCTCTGCATCATTTTTTGTACAGCAGCTGCCTCCCTTCCTTCTGTCTGAAACAAGGACCCCACTCCACTACCTGCAACTTTCACTCCGCAGCCTGAGTAATCAACCATTCCAATTCAACAACCATTAATTTAACATTTTGAAATGGCCTGCAACAACCTTCTTTTGACCTCACTAGGAGACAGTCTCTGAATTTTACTGAGCACAGCTATGAGTCAACCAGTTTTATCTGGAGACTGTAATGAGGAGAGCCTATCGAGCAGAAGCAGTTCCAAAGGACTCCAAACCGGAATCCAATTGGACATCAGACTCCACGTTCTGAACTCACAAGGGAGAAAGAGGATAAATTTACATAAGGTTAATCTTCTTCTCTTCCGTCTCATCTACTTACAGTTCAGAGAGTGTCTGGACTTTAAATTAGCTTCTTATCCCAACAACGGGAGAGGCTAATTTCTTTTACAACTTCCAACAGACATCATTTTGTGATGGCAAACAGACTAACGACTCCAGCTCTCCAAACTGTTTCTCCAGCTCAACGTGCAAAATGGTACAAACACCTACAAGACATGTGTCATTGCAATGAGACGTCCACTCGACTTACCACTTTTCAAGACAGGATGCAGGGATGAAGGTTAGTACACCATTATTATATGAGCCTATGTGCTGAAATTTGGGTTCAGGCTGTGCAAGGAGGCAAAGAGCCAACTCATCCTTAGTAGGTTACTCTGCAGCCACAGTTGTCGCCGAGCTAGTACATATATGCTGTTTTCAATCCTGATCTGCTGCGCAGTGTTGTGAGTCCAATTTTCAAGAAGATTAAATGGTGGTGTGGAAATCTCTCTCCCACGAGAGTATGATCAGGTCAGTACGTTGGAACTTTTAAGTAAGTTATCTGGTACAGGCAGCCATGAACACATGAAGTTGCCTTCTACTGAATCAGACCCTTGGTCCATCAAAGTCAGTATTGTCTACTCAGACTGGCAGTGGCTCTCCAGGGTCTCAGGCAGGGGTCTTTCACATCACCTACTTGCCTAGTCCCATTAACTGGAGATGCTGGGGATTGAACCTGGGACCTTCTGCATGCCAAGCAGATGCTCTACCACTGAGCTACAGTTCCTTCCCAAAGCCAGTGGTTTATTGTTTTCCATCCATCCATTCACTTACTTTATTGTCGAAGGCTTTCACGGTCAGAGTTCATTGGTTCTTGTAGGTTATCCGGGCTGTGTAACCGTGGAATTTTCTTTCCTGACATTTCGCCAGCAACTGTGGCCGGCATCTTCAGAGTAGTAACACTGAAGGACAGTGTCTCTCAGTGTCAAGGGTGTAGGAAGAGTAATATATAGTCAGAAAGGGGTTGGGTTTGAGCTGAGTATTGTCCAGCAAAAGTAATGTGCTAATCATTGTCCTGTAAGTATCAAGATAATGTGCTAATGAGGGTATTTTGAAAAGACAGCATTACAATCAGCACCTTACAAACCTACAGTCTGGTTCAGGTTCGTAGATGATACATTTACTATTTGGAGCCATGGTGAAGAAAAATTAATGGACTATCTAAACCATCTTAATAATATCCATCCAAACATTCAGTTTACCATGGAAAAGGAAATTGAGGGTAAACTCCCATTTCTTGATACCCTTGTCATCCGTAAAACAAACTTTCAGTTAGGTCACAAGGTCTACTGGAAACCAACTCACACAGATCGCTACTTACACAAAAACTCCAACCACCACCCCCGACAGAAAAGAGGAATAATCAAAACATTAATGGACCGTGCAAGACGGATCTGTGAACCACAGTTTCTCAAGGAAGAAACTAATCATCTAAATCATGCACTGCTAGCAAACGGCTATTCCAAGAATGAAATCAGAAGGGCCATTAAACCAAACAAAAATCAGAAAACTCAGGAAAAACATTCTCCCATAGGAAAGGTATTCTTGCCATTTATTAAAGGAGTCACTGATAGGATGGAGAAACTTTTGAAAAAACATAACCTACAAACGGTGTTTAAACCCACCAAGAAAATACAACAAATGCTACGATCAGCAAAAGACAAAAGAGACCCCCTCACCTCTGCAGGAGTATATCGTATACCTTGCAGCTGTGGAGAAGTTTACATCGGGACCACAAAATGCAGCATACAAACAAGGATAAAAGAACATGAAAGATACTGCAGACTTGGCCAACCTGAGAAATCAGCAGTGGCTGAACTTGGACTGACACAAACAGGACACCGGGTCTTATTCCAAGACACTGAAAGACTGGACAATTCTACCAACTATTTTGTCAGATTGCACAGAGAAGCCATTGAAATTCATAAACATCAGCACAACTTTAACAGGAAAGAGGAGAGTTTAAGAATGAATAAGGCTTGGCTTCCTGTTCTGAAAACCTCCAGACTAACAAAGACAACATTCAACAATAGCCTTGCAGATTAGCTTTGGATTACACACATTAACAGATCACTTCAGGATACAATGGTTCCATATTAACATACCACACCCTCATTAGCACATTATCTTGATACTTACAGGACAATGATTAGCACATTACTTTTGCAGGACAATACTCAGCTCAAACCCAACCCCTTTCTGACTATATATTACTCTTCCTACACCCTTGACACTGAGAGACACTGTCCTTCAGTGTTACTACTCTGAAGATGCCGGCCACAGTTGCTGGCGAAACGTCAGGAAAGAAAATACCAAGACCACGGTTACACAGCCCGGATAACCTACAAGAACCAATTCACTTACTTTATTTATACCCCACCTTTACCCCCTAGAGGGCCCAAACTGGCTTACAACATTCTCCCCTTCTCCATTTTGTCCTCACAGCAATCCTGTTGGAGAGCCATGGTGCTCAGGAACCAAGAAATCTCTCACTGAACAGTGCACCATGGCTATCCCAGACAGAAGTAAGCTAGGGGTCCCATTCCTCCAATGGGGGTGGGGGATCCCCACCCTCTGTTCCCCATAGCCTGCCACCACTCTGAGTGACAGGATGATAAAAGAAAATTAAACCCCATGATGTTGGCTGTGGCATCATGTCACTTCCAGTAAAAAAAAAAACCTGAAGTGACACAGGGTAGTTCTACGAATTTCAGGAAATTCTATGGTTTTACCATAGTTTCCAGAGATTCCTAGAGCTACCTGTATCACTTTTAGTTTAAAAAAAACTTTTTAAATTCCTACTGTTTTAACTGAAGAGAACCTTGGGGTGAATTCCCTGTCTTGGTTGCACTTTTTTGGGGGGGCAGAATTCAACAAGTGGCTCTACAAATTCCTCTTAGGACATTGTCACTGACATTATCAAACAAAGTTCCTAATGTACAGCCACTTAACACAGGTTTTGTTCTGTAAATTAAAAAACCTCCAGAAATATACTGATTTTGACATCTGGGGTGCTGTTTTTACCCCAGTCCATGTAATGTATTGGAGTACAACATAACCCGTGAGTTTTTGTTTTGTTTTTTTACAAAATGCTTTTACAAAAGCATTTTCAGTGCTTTGGAAAGATGCAGACCCTCCTGATAAACCTGATGAGCCTTCCTGATAACCTAGAGAACATTTCCCTCACCACAGAGGGATATGGTCTCGGAGTAGAGAAATACCCCAAGATACAAATTTTAGTCTTGATTAATTTTAAACATTATTCAAAAATTAGGAAAGCTTAGTTTTCTAATATATTTTGTTCAAAACATAGTTCTTGTTTTTTCAAGTTGAAAAAAATATAGAGATTTATAAAGCAACAGTACTGGTGTGAGTTACTCAATATGCAAAAGGGGTAGAAGTGATTCTACTCAAATGAAACGTTCTGCCTCGTGTGAAAGTATTTTTTTTCGGGCTCTAAATGTTTGGATGTTATGAAACCCAATGACTTCTGCCAGTATAAGGAGAAAACGTTTGGGACATTTGGGACTTTAAGACACTTTTGTAACTTGGCTTGGGGCAGAAATATACTCCAGAACACAATTTTAAATGTTTTTCCCCCACATATTTGATTGAAGGTTAAAGGCTCCTACAATACTGTATACTCCAATACTTCTTCAACCGCTGTTTTCCCTGGGCAGTAATTAATTGCAGTGACTCCCATGGAGATGCTATAGATGATAAAACCTGGAGAAAAGTGTGTTCACCTGATTCATTTTGGCCTGTTATAAAAACATTGAATGGCATCTGCTCCCAAAAGATAAGATACGGTATTGATTCTATATTTGATAAAAAAGACTTTTCGAGAAGTCTAGAGGAATTAGAAACTTATTTTATGGATTTTTTAAAAGTTGCTCACGTGTATGTCTAATTGGCAGCCACTTTTCCAACCTTGTGTCTTTCTCTTTGTTCCAGCTTGTAGATTTTATTTTACTTTCTGTAGCAGCTACTAGAATTTGCCGGCATACGAATGCATTCTTCATTGCACAGGGCCAGTCCCCAGGGGACGGTAAGCCTTGTGTAGACAGCTGGGGTTAAAGTGTACAGCAGCCTGAGGCAATTCTCTGTCTTGGCTGGGCTGTCAAAACATTTAAATTTCTGCCTCCACTCTTTTGTCCCTGCTCCATTCCTCTCAGGTGCTGTTTGCCCTGAACCGCTGCAAGAGAAGTGGCACTGCCAGGCTAACAAATCCTGTGTCATTTAAAAAAGAATATGGGGACTTGTAAAAATAGTGATAGAAGGGGCCATACTGTGGTAAAGCTGAGCCAGTGTGAGAGGGAGCCAGTGTGAGTAGGGTTGCCAACCTCAAGGTAGTAGCTGGAGACGTCCCGCTATTACAACTGATCTCCAGCCGATAGAGATCAGTTCCCCTGGAGAAAATTGCTGCTTTGGCAATTGGACTCTACGGCATCGAAGTCCTGCCCCTCCCCAAACCCTGCCCTCCTCAGGCTCCACCCCCAAAAATCTCCAGGTAATTCCCAACCTAGACCTGTCAACCCTAAGTGTGAGCCAGAGTTGGAAAGTCAATACAGCGCAGTGGTTAGAATCCAGCTGGGTGACCTTGGGCAAGTTACAGCTCTGTTAGAGCTCTCTCAGCCCCACCCACCTCACAGGGTATCTGTTGTGGGGAGGGGAAAGGACTATAAGCCGGTTTGAGTCTCCCTTAACTAGTAGCGAAAGTCGGCATATAAAAACCAACTCATCTCCTTCTTCTTCAGGGCAAGGTTTTAGGAGGCCGAAGGCAGACAGTCCCCTCCTCTGCCCACCACCAGGCCCTGATCACACCTTCATTCCCTCCCACCCATCCTCATGCCTCCCACTTGCCTGTGTGTCCTTCCCCCACCTTAGGATAGCCAACCTCCAGGTACTAGCTGGAGATCTCCTGCTATTACAACTGATCTCCAGCCGATAGAGATCAGTTCAACTGGAGAAAATGGCTGCTTTGGCAATTGGACTCTATGGCACTGAAGTCCCTCCCCTCCCCAAACCCCTCCTCAGGCCGGTGATGAAGAGGGACCTGGCAACTCTACCCCGCCTGCTTGTGAGACCCCCCCCCCCCATGCTCACAGCTGCCTGTTCTGCCTGTGATGCTTTCCCTGGTGGCACTGGGAAGTGAGTGCAGCTGGGACCATGGGTAGGCTAGCCAACATCCAAGTACTAGCTGGAGATCTCCTGGGATTACAACTGATCTCTAGCCGATAGAGATGGACCAAGGGTCTGATTCAGTATAAGGCAGCTTCATGTGTTAATGTGTTCAAGGGTGGGCTAAAAATTGATAGAGCCAAAACTACATGCCTCAATTGCTCATAGTCATTTTAAGCTGGCTTGTACAATCAAGTGCTGAAATGAATTGAGTTCAGTATACAATTGTGTAGTTTTGCTCTCTGCAAAACTACAAGTTGTTTGTGGCTGCATCGTTTTCAGTTTTGCTTTTAGACCACCATGGGTAGAAATGACTTTCACATTTTGTGAGCAATCACTGTAAATACTGGTTTTGTTTCCTTTCTAGGACTGCAAAAGACCAGAGACCTGTTAAAAACCTACCATGACACATATGTAGGATTGCCAGCTCCAGATTGAGAAATACCTGGAGATTTGGGGGGGCAGAGCCTGCGGAAGGTGGGGTTTGGGGAGGGGAGGGGTGGGATGGGACTTCAATGCCATAGAGTCCAAATGCCAAAGCGGCCATTTTCTCCAAATGAACTGATCTCTGTCACCTGGAGATCAGTTGTAATAGCAGGAGATCTCCAGCTACTACCTGGAGGTTGGCAACCCTACACAAATGGCTAGCAGTTGTCTTTGCACTGGTGCTTTACAAGCTATGTAATATTACTCCAGTTGTTTATTAGTTTTAACAAGATACAAACGTCCCGTCTAAAAACTGACTACATTATTTAAATAGTATATAAAACATTAAGTTCATCATATCCAATCTACTTGGCCAAGCTTTTGAAATAAGAAATACGCTTTTAAAAATCCTATTTGCTTTGTGTCAGGCAGTGTTTTCAGAGATGCTATTCAAAGAGACCTTCCACTTCAAGAAGCATATTTTAATCAGAAATCTATTGTTAAACACATTCAATTTAATTTTCAGTCCCTTTATAACCACATGGAGCCTCACCAGTAATTGAATTCAACTGCAATCATTTGGAAAATGAATGTTCATTTTCCTCCAGTAATTATTGCAGACCAATTTGGGTGTTTGTGTGCCTCCACTGAGAAAAGTAGGTACACAAATAGAAAATCATTATCTAGCTGGTCAGATTCAGGTAATGCGGACTTACAGGAATTGATCTGCTTTCTGCTAAATCGAGTACATTTCTACAGTGCAAACAAAATGGGCAAAATAGGCTATGAGTAGGATTGCCAGGTCCCTCTTCGCCACCGGTGGGAGGTTATTGGGGCGGAGCCTGAGGAGGGTGGGGTTTGGGGAGGGGAGGGACTTCAATGCCATAGAGTCCAATTGCTAAAGCGGCCATTTCTCCAGGAGAACTGATCTCTGTCAACTGGAGATCAGTTGTAATAGCAGGAGATCTCCAGCTGGTACCTGGAGGTTGGCAGCCCTAGTTATGAGATGGTTTCAGTTCTGTCACTCTTTTAAAGAGTCAGCCACTTTGAGTATCTGTAAACAACAGAAAGGTGGTTTCAGATGGGTAGACGTATTGGTTTGCAGTAGAAGAACTGGATTCGAGTCTTGTAGCATCTCAGAGACCAACAACATTTTTGGGGTATGAGCTTTGACTCTTGAAATCTCATACCTCGAAAATCTTGTTGTTCTCTAAGGTGCTACTAGACTCGGATCTAGCTCATCAGAAAGGTGGTGTACAAAGACCCTAAATACATTTAGGAGGGATGCAAAGAAAAAAATGACAGCTGTAGGCCCTGCCTCTCAATGTGCTGCTTGTGGGCTGTTCAGGTCTGCCAAACCTCTCCAATCAGCTCATCATAACTATCACATTCTCTTGCCTCCCCTTTACGTCTCCCATTATTCACATATACATTTCACTCCAGCAGTTAGCAGCTGGAAGAGTCCCAGGCTCATCAGCCGCACTTCTGTACCATCTGAAACACCAGGGGAAATCTCCCATTGGGTGGAAATCAGCTAAGTCTTGTCCTCCCGTTACCATGCACTGAAATACCCATGTGAATTGGCTCGTAATGTTTCATTTTGGTTTGGTTTGGTTTTTAAGCAAGATTCTAGACCTCATGGTTATAGAGATGATCTGCGGACAATGTCAACCAAAATCAAGAGAGCGCTTGGATGACACATAGGCCATTTATGCATGGCTGTTTCCTCGGGGTCACCCCACTGACTACTTCAGGGGCTTTGTTTGATTATGCTTCCATTTTCCGACTGTCACAGGTTGCCTCGCTGTACCCACTCAGTGTGATGTAGTGGTTAAGAGCGGTGGTTTCGAGAGGTGGAGTCTGATCTGGAGAACCAGGTTTGATTCCCCACTCTTCCTCATGAGCGGCGGAGGCTAATCTGGTGAACTGGATTTGTTTCCCCACTCCTCCACACGAAGCCAGCTGGGTGACCTAGGGCTAGTCACACTTTCTCAGCCCCACCCACCTCACGGGGTGTCTGTTGTGGGGAGGGGGCGGGAAGGTGGTTGTAAGCCGGTTTGATTCTCCCTTAAGTGGTAGAGAAAGTTGGCATATAAAAACCAACTCTTCTTCTTCATCATTTCTGCACATTTTCAGATTCATGTTTAGGCAGCATCCAGAAAACGCAAGCAAAACACGTGGAAACATGCAGGAAGAGCGAGGTGACCTCTGTCGGAAAATACAAGCATAATCAAAACAAAGCCCCCAAAGTAGTTGGTAGGGTGACCATGAGGAAACAGCCATGCATAAATGGCCGTAGAGTCTTCACGACTAGTGCTTCCATGGGCATTTCTTTTCACTCAATACGCTAACTCTCCTCTTGGACTTATTCCCAAATTCCAGGGTATGGGATTTTAATCTCGTTATAAAAGTTGATTATATGAACACAATCTGTGACTTGCCTTTCACCACAGGTCTTAGCAAGTTTAGCATACCTAGGGAATGGCTTCTTTATTTCTTCTTGATTAGAGCAGAATTTTATAAAATTACACTTCACTCTTTATATCACACATATCATGCCCCCTTGACGCTACTGTTTTCTCCCAAACCTCCTACATAAAATGACTGCATAGTGAGGATCCACTCAAAGCATCTGAAGAAGTGAGCTCTTTTGTCCATGAACACTTATGCTGGAATAAAATTTTTGTTAGTCTATAAAGGGCCAGTAGGTCACTATCTATTATTTTGAAAACTGAAAACAAATGGCATGTTTGCAAGATTTCAGTTTTCTAGATGCAAAGATTTGGGTGCGAATCCCAGGTTCACTTTAACTGAGTCCAAACCAACGCAGAAGTGCTAGGTGTCAATGCATTGCAAGAGCACAACTTTTTTTGGGCTTCCTCTAATGCACTGGTTCCCAACCAGGGGTCCGTGGACCCCCAGGGGTCCGCGAGAACTAAATTAAGGCCCGCGAAACAAAGTTATAAACCCATAATAAATTAATATTTTCAATTAAAAGTTCTCTATTATAAAATATATATATTCAAATATTATTCTAAGTTTAATGTTTAACTAACAGTTATGATTAAAGTTTATTTTCAAATTCTCGGAATTTTTATTTTGAACCATGGGGTCCCTGAACCGAACAAAAAAGTCCTAGTGGTCCCTGGTCAAAAAAAGGTTGGGAACCACTGCTCTAATGGCTATAAGAGCCCTGTGGCGCAGAGTGGAAAGCTGCAGTACTGCAGTCAAAAGCTCTGCTCACGACCTGAGTTCGATCCCGATGGAAGTCGGTTTCAGGTAACCGGCCCAAAGTTGACTCAGCCTTCCATCCTTCTGAGGTCGGTAAAATGAGGACCTAGTGTAGACAACTGGGGAAGGCAATGGCAAACCACCCCATAAACATAGTCTGCCTAGTAAACGTTGGGATGTGACGTCACCCCATGGGTCAGTAATGACCCAGTACTTGCATAGGGGACTACCTTTTCCTTTTTAGTGGCTCTGGTCCACACTAATCTTTGCAGCATAGTAAACCACAACTCCACGGGATAAACAAAAGCGGTGCAAGCCCCTGCTTCTGCAAGCAACCTTTGCCTGGAGATAATTGATTTCTCTTTTTAATACAGCATCAACGAAGCATGGCAGAAATCTATTTTACATGTATTATACAAGATGCAGCAGATCTAGCTGCAGAGACCCTACTGCCAATTAATCTTCCCAGACTCTTTAAAGCATTCTGCCATTCTTTCCATGTTAATAAGGGTAACTTCAGGATTGCACGTCCTGAATGCCACTCACCAGCTCTGTTAGGTGCCCCATAAGGATTCAGTAACTGCCTGGTTTTGCTTCCTGCCAAACAGAAGGATTGTCAGGCACCTGACAGATCGCAGCGCGTGGCTGGCTGTAGATTTCTTGAAACATCACCTAATCTCTTAGCCATATTCCTAAATAGTAATGTATTTTGGGGCAACATTTCCTATCAAAATATTTCGTAGCAGCCTGAACCTTGTGGTTTAGGTATGTTAAGAAAGAGGTCCCAAACTCCTTCTTGTCCTTCTGGTCTTCAGGCAAAGGAGCACCTTATTAAAGGATGAGCTTACCTTAGACCCTGCAAAACCCTTCACTGCATCCTGGCTGCAGTCTGGGGTCTATTATTTTTACCTGCAGTGCCATTATCCATCACCACCAGGAATCAGCATCAGTTGATATAGTCAGGCTGTATCCCAGTGTCACAATAAACCACCGTTTATAAAGTATAGCGGGGGAAAGAGTCGTGCAGTTGCAGCCGATTTATGGCAACCCCATAGGATTTTAAAGGCAAGAGGTGAACAGAAATGGTTTGCCACTGCCTGCCTCTGCATAGCAACCCTGGACTTCACTGGAGACCTCCCATCCAAGTGCTAACCAGGGCCGACCCTGCTTAGCTTTTGAGATTTGATCAGATCAGGCTAGACTGGGCCATCCAGGTCAGGGCTTATAAACTGCAGCTTAATCAAATCCCAGTTAATTGTGATGTCTGAATGTAGACTATCCAACTAACTGAGGTTTGTTGGCTGGCAGCAAACCAAGATTTCTAACTAGGTTGTATAGCTGATTGTTATCTGTTTGCATTAATCATGATTTGTTGAATTCACAAACAAGGGTTTGTTAAGTAGTGCTGCCCTTTACAGCTTCCCAGCCATAGAGATACTGTTGTGCATCAAGACATTTTCCCTGTCTGAAGGCAAGACAAAGGCAAAAAGCACACAGCCTGAGGTTCACACACAAACCAGAATTTGTTTTTTATGCCCAATAGACTAACCAGAATTTGTTGCACAAACCACAGCTTATCGTAACATCTTATGGATGGTTTTACAGCATTTGAACAGGGTTAATCTACTGAAAGACTCTTGTAGTGCAAAAAATAGTGGAAAACCTTATTAATCTGCTTTTTTGTATATAGCCAACATAAAGGCTCGATTAATTCATACTATGCAGTTGGAACTGGTGCGCTAAATCCCTGGGTGGAATTTAAGTGTTTCTTCTCTTATACGTCCATTTTAAAACCTTGTGGTTAAGAGAAAGAAGAAGGAACTCATCAAGATGAATGCAGTCCTATGCAGAATTACTCCAGTCGAAGTCCACTGGTTTCAATGGGTTCGGTGATTTCACTGGGCTTAGACTGAAGTAACTCCGCGAAAGACTTCACTGTTAGATCTGTAGGCAGGTTTACATTAAAAGCATTAGAAGAAAAGATCAAAAACATAACCACTTCTTGAAGATAAATGTAGTCACAAGAAACACGTTCAGACAAATATGCAAGGCAGGGTTGTAGATAGGGTTGTCAGCTCCAGGTTGGGAAATACCTGGAGATTTTTTGGGTGGAGCCTGAGGGCGGGGTTTGGGAGGGGAGGGACTTCCATGCCACAAAGGCCAATTGCCAAAGCAGCCATGTTCTCCAGGTGAACTGATCTCTATCGCCTGGAGATCAGTTGTAATAGAGGGAGATCTCCAGCTAGTACCTGGAGGTTTGGTAGTCAAACAGAAATAACTAGTGCCCCAAAGGATGCTGTGAAATCAAAAAATTGAGCACTTATGGCATTAAAAAGCTGTTAAGCCTATTTCGGAATAGTACAATCTTTATCTAGGTCCTTGACACTTGTAAAATAAAGTGTGTAGCCAGCTAGCAGGGGAGCACCTTGCTGCTGTACAACTGTTAACAAGTATCACAATTTACAATTTTTTCACAACACAATAGAAATGTCCATAGAGGCCATCAACAATGGGGTTCCGGTATTTTATCCCATTTCACGTCTGCTTCTTGGGTCGTCGCGATCCTATGTTGATTGTTCTGACTGGAACTTTTGTTCCATTCGTACAGTGTATGACTTCCTGCTTCTAATGGATGACTGGATAAGTACCTGGAGGTTGGCAACCCTAGTTGTATAGAGAATGTCCATCAATGGGGGAAAAAACTCTACAAAGAAGCAAATGGCAAAGAGATCATGAAGCATGTAGTTCCAGACAGTGAGATTTTCCTCCTGTGCCCGCGTAATGTGTAACAAGGGCAAATTCCTATTTCTGCAAACTTCTGCTTAGTTAGCAGAATGTAAACATTAAAAGAATGAGGCTGTCTATGTACATCTGAAGCCAGCCAGAGAGATGTGCCATGCCTAGGATTGCCAGGTCCCTCTTCGCCACCAGTGGGAGGTTTTTGGGGTGGAGCCTGAGGAGGGCGGGGTTGGGGAGGGGAGGGACTTCAATGCCATAGAGTCCAATTGCCAAAGCAGCCATTTTCTCCAGGTGAACTGATCTCTATTGGCTGGAGATTAGTTGTAATAGCGGGAGATCTCCAGCTAGTACCTGGAAATTGGCAACCCTAGCCATGACCCAAAATCTCCCAAGTTTGATAACTGGGTTTTTCAAATAAAGCCAGTTATTAAATTTTGTGTGATTTTGGACATCTAAGCCCCACCATGCTTCATGGAGGTGGGACTGAAGAACCTTTCTATATGAACTGGAATAATATATGGAAGATATTGGGTTGAAACCCTTTTCCAGATCCCAAACATTCAAGGCAATGGGAGGTGGCTCTGATATTCAAATTAATATTAACCCATGTAACTGACTGCATATGGGCAAACAAAGGAAGAAAATTAATGCTTTTACAAAAGTTGGACATTTACTATAATCGGATTTTAATGCATTGTTAATACAGAAAGTTTAATAACATGAAGTCTAAACAAGGGATTAATTATAACTGGCATCCTCTCAGCACTCTTCCATGTTTATCCATGGGACTTAAAAGCATTTCATTTTAATAGAATCGGGCCTTATATCTTTGTGCAAAGATAAATGTGATTCTTAAGAAGAAAAACTGTTGCAAGTAAAGAAATAGGCAATTTGTTATTAAATTGTTTGCAGCAGCAAAAAAGAGCTTGGTCAAATGCTGGGAAATTGAGGGGGGTTCCCAATCCTCAAAGAGAATAGTTAGACAGATTGTAACTATTCTTTAGCTTAGCCTGGAGGTTCTACAATTTATCTTGGCAATAATTTAACAGAAATTCTAAAAACAATTTATCAGCCTTTCTGAATATCTGAAACGATAATAATAATTCTAGGTCATGGGGATATAGGATGCAACATGTTATTAACCTACTGAAAATGTAGCCAAACGTTTGTATTATTGAATTTTTTTTGCGTATCACATTATTTATTATGGATTTCCTCGCCTCGGTAAGGATTTTTTGTTTATTTATTTTCTCTGTTGCAAATATTAAATGGTAAGATTTTTTAAAAGTATCTAAGCAAGTTTTGGTACATATTGTAACAGCTGTTTGGATTTAATTTAAGGTTGATGGGCCACAGTATTTTATCAACCTCCTGTCCTTCCTCTTCACAAACTGTTTTGTGAACATCCCACATCGGCTTGAAATGGCAGGTATGAAAAGTTTGCTTCCCCTCAGCCACAAAGCCCCAGCCATGGTGTACATTCAGCATTTACCTGCTAAGCAAGATGAACTCAGAGCACCAAACTCTGGCTGCAACATCGTCTTCATCACTGCTCAGAAATGAAAATTCATTTGCTGTTGTATTATTTGGTCATTTTAAAGACAAGACTCGAAACCAATGATGGAGAGGTTGGTCCTTTCAGATTTTCCACCTAACCTGAGATACGTTAAACTTAATATGTTCAGCCCCAGAACTAGGGTTGCCAACCTCCAGGTAACTAATGGAAAAAGCAGCACGTGGCTCATTTATACAAAATGAAAAAGCAGAATAAGCTATTGGAGTAAAAAATGTATTTTCTTAGGTAATTAATATCTGCAACTCCAAAGGGAAACCAATTATATGAACTGGCGTGTTACTGGACACACCCACCAAAGAACGAAACCGCCTCGCAGGGCTTAAAGCAATGAAAATTAATATGAAATATTTAACTGATAACAACTTCAACCAGGCTTGTAATTTATGAGCTGCCACACAGGGCTAGGAGCTATAAACAATGGCAATTAACTCAGAAGTAGCCTCACCAGGCTACCAATGATAATAAAACAAAAGCATAAACATGAAGGAATAACCCCGCATGAAGGACTTTCAATAGGTTAAAAAAAGCCTCTGAACAACATGTGCAGCACAACTGTGCAAACACAAAAAGCACCAACAAACAGCATTCAGTAGTGAGTTCAATATGTATATCACAGCCTGTGCAATCATATTAAACTTTTAAGAGATAAGCAGCGTTCTTCAAACAGCAACTGATAGCAAGTGCATGCATGTTTCAGTCGAAGACCTTCATCACCTTGCCAACAGGACAGGAGGTGCTGTCAGACAGTCATGCAGATAATTCATGAGCATTTCATCTCCATAGAAGCAAGACATCAGAAAAATTCTTAGTGTTAACCTCCAGGTAACAGCAGAAGATCTCCTGCTATTACAACTGATCTCCAGCCAAGAGAGATCAGTTCACCTGGAGAAAATGGCCGCTTTGGCCATTGGACTCCATGGCATTGAAGTCCCTCCCCTTCCCAAACCCCGCCCTCCTCAGGCTCTGCCCCCCAAACCCTAACAGTACAGGAGCTGGGTGTCTACTCTCCTATCATTCTGTGCTATTAGTTCTATGCCCACGCAGCTAGAAGCACTAGTGCCCTCTGGCACACACAGCTGTGGCCCATCTTCACTGGGCAGGATCTGGCCATGGTTATCCATGCTTTGATCACATCCAGAAGATACCACTGCAATACTCTCTGTGCGGGACTTCCCTTGAAGACTGTTTGGAAGCTTCAATTGCTTCAAAATGCAGCGGCTAGGTTTCTGACAGGAATAAAATTCCTGGCATCCCATTTCACTGACATTAAAAGAACTACACTGCCATAGGGTTGCCAGGCCCCTCTTCGCCACCAGCGGGAGATTTTTGGGGCGGAGCCTGAGGAGGGTGGGGTTGGGGGAGGGGGAGGGACTTCAATGCCATAGAGTCCAATTGCCAAAGTGGCCATTTTATCCAGGGGAATGGATCTCTATCGCCTGGAGATTAGTTGTAATAGCAGGATCCAACCCATTACCTTGTTAAAAACATTTGTGTGAAGCCCCTATCCATCTCACCCCTCAAAATCCCCATTCTATCCAAACACAGAATGCAATAAATAAATGAAGAAGGGGGAAATCTAACGTAAGATTCCCAACTCCTTTCTGGCAAACCAATTATGCTGTGCCAATATGTCATTTGCCTAAGTTCCACTAGAGGGAAGTAAAGGTACATCTGATATTTTCATTTCATCACTTTGAAGTCCCTTGCTTCCTTGGGCAAAAGATTTATTTCCACAAGAGCCAGAAATGTCCTTTGAGCTGCACAGCAACAGTACATTAATACTCTTAGGAAATTAACTTTCCCACAGTACATTTGCAAGGTCCTGTACAAATAAATGCAGAACAAGGAACCAGATAGATTTTTCTGTAAGAAGATATGGATAGGGTTGCCAACTGCCAGGTAATAGCAGGAGATCTCCTGCTAATTCAATTGATCTCCATCCGATAGAGATCAGATCACCTGGAGAAAAATGGCCACTTTGGCAATTGGACTCTATGGCATTGAAGTCCCTCCCCTCCCCAAACCTCGCCCTCCTCAGGCTCCGCCCCAAAAATCTCCCGCCGGTGGCGAAGAGGGACCTGGCAACCCTAAATATGGAGGATGGAAGAGATTGAAACCTACCTCTAAAAAGTCCTAATTCTAGGTAGTGGCTGTTGGTTGCTATGAAAAAATATGAAGAGGAGCTAACTCCCCCCCCCCCGCATTAAGTGAATCAATAAAATAAAACCAGATAAGTGAAACCTGCTTTCCTCCTCTTCAGCAACCCAGGAGGGCCCCAGGGTTTTGTTTTGAAAGTGTCAATAGCTCCAGATGCCTGGATTTCTCCCCCCGCCCCCCAGGTATAACTAGAGTTGCCAGCTCCGGGTTGGGAAATACCTGGAGGTTTTTGGGGCAGAGCCTGAGGAGGGCAGGGATTGGGGAGGGACTTCAGTGCCATAGAGTCCAATTGCCAAAGCGGCCATTTTCTCCAGGTGAACTGATATATCTATCGGCTGGAGATCAGTTGTAATAGCAGGAGATCTCCATCTAGAACCTGGAAGTTGGCAACCCTAGTCACAATCTCAGGAGAGAGAAAAATCTCTAACAGGAAGAATGTCTAGTATGAGTTACTCCTGAAAGGCACTGTGCAAAAAATGCAACATTTTACTGAAAGGATGCATTTTAAAATAAAATGAAATAATAAAGCCCAAATTGTCAACAATCAACTAATAATATAGAGGTGCAGAATGGAAACAACTGTTGCTGTTTGGGAGAGATTTCCAGATTTTGTTGTTGTTGTTGTTGTTTGGGGGGGTTGGTTTTTTAAAGGAGGGCATCAAACTTTTAAACTTTGTTCAAGACCCTTGTTTTGTAATGCCTGAAATCATTATATGTTATTGAAAATGTATTCTTTCACTGAAGAAATGTATTCATTCACTAACAATGTATTGGAAACGTATTCTCTGATTTGAAATATATTCTTTGTAATCAATAAAGTATAATCTGCACTTATGAATATGCCATACTCAGTGTATAAGAGTTGGCATCTATGATTAAAGTCACACCAAGCACATATATATGTTAAAGGCCTTGAGTATAAGAGGCCCAGCTTTGCTCGTTAGAAGCTAATTAGAGAATCCATAGAAGGCCCGAGTATGTCTTCATAAGCTGGCTCCCCACTCATAAGGGCCAGCTAGGAAAACTCCCTTAGTTAGCCTTGGCAGCTGCCAGGGTCCAAGATAAGACCTGCAGTAATTTAGGACCAAATAGAGGAGCACCTGACCATGAGGGTCTTCACTGCTCATTAGTGAGAATGAAATCACCACTTCCATGTAACGCCTCCGAATCTCTAATAGGGTATTCAAAACCTTAAATATCTATTATTGGTTCTATGTATTGACGCCACGTATTACGTCTTTGTACCTCCCATTACCAAAGATTATATCCGTGCTCGCACTCCTTTGATGTTTGTGTGAATTGTCCTGTGCATTTGGGGCAATTTTCATCCGGTGTGTATATTGGGCCTAATAAACAAACTGCTTTGAACTATCAACCTCCTACTGTGTTATTGTCATTGGGAACTGATACAATCATACAGGCATATCAGTTTTAGATAGCCCAGTTATGACCCTGAGAGTCACTCTGTTTCTTTAAAACTACTAAGTAGATGCAGAAGCAGCTGCAGGTCCCCTCTGTGTTCCTTCCTTTTCTTGGGCCTAGCTCTGGGTTGGTAAAATTTTGCAGATTTTTAGGGCGGAGCCTGAGGAGGGCGGGGTTTGGTGAGTGGAGGGACTTCAGTGCCATAGAGTCCAATTGCCAAAGCGGACGCTTTCTCCAGGTGAACTGATCTCTGTCAGCTAGAGATCAGTTGAAATAGCAGGAGATCTCCAGCTAGTATTTGGAGGTCGGCAACCCTACTTGGGCCCCATCTTGACTGCTGCAGCAAGCAAGACTCCAGGTGTACCAGGCAGAAATGAGGCAGGGAAAGGAGGGAAGAATCAAGAAAGAATTGGCAGGAGGAGTCACGGCTGTTACATCTGAGGCTTGATTGTTAGTTTAAGCTAAGCGACAAAGCAAAGCTCTATGCTGCAACCTGGCAATGTTTCCTGTTTTACAGATGGCACGAAAAGGAGTATATTTGAAGGATTATGCTTCAATCCAGTTATTTTCAGGTGTATACAAGCACACCTTGGAGATATTGTGGGTTTGGTTTCAGACCACCATAATAAATCAAATATCGCAATAAAGCAAGCTCATGAATTGTTTTGGTTTCCCAGAGCAAATAAAAGTGATGCTTTACACTATACTGTAGTTTATTAAGTGTACAATAGCATTACGGCTAAAAAAATATATATATACTGTGATAATAATGAAAAGGTTTAAAATATTGCAAAAATTACCGAAATGTTGCACAGAGACATGAAGTGAGTTCATGCTGTTGAAAAAATGGTGCCGATAGCCTTGCTTGAGAACACAGTATCTGCAAAGCGCAATAAAGCGAAGCGCAATAAAACAAGGTATGCCTGTACACAGCCAAGTCATTGTACGTATGTGTGTGTGTTTAAAGAAAACTTTCTCTGGGTTGGGACATTTTTGGAGATTTGGGAGGGTAAAGTACGGGAAGGGTGGGGTTTGGGGAGAGGAGGGACCTCAGTGTAGTACAGTGCCATACATTCCACCCTCCAAAGCAGCCACTTTCTCCTGGGGAATTTAAATCTCTATTCTGGAGATCCAGTTGTAGTTCCAGAAGATCTCCAGGCCCCACCTGGGGGATGGCAACCCTAGAGGTGCTATAGAAGCGACTATCCTGCTCCTGGGTAGCTGTTGTTATGCCAGAAAAGGCACCGAGTAAGGCTCTATAAATATCCAGAAATCTTCTCCCTCCCTAGGGTTGCCAGGTCCCTCTTCGCCATGGACGGGAGGTTTTTGGGGGTGGAGCCTGAGGAGGGCGGGGTTTGGGGAGGGGAGGGACTTCAATGCCATAGGGTCCAATTGCCAAAGCAGCCATTTTCTCCAGGGGAACTGATCTCTATCGGCTGGAGATCAGATGTAACAGCAGGAGATCTCCAGCTAGTACCTGACAAACCATGAACTTTTTGATTTGAGCAAGAGCCAGCTGGCCTTTAGAAATTATTATCTGGAGGAGTTCATCTCGTGTTAATTGTGACTTCATTCCTATGGCTGATGAAGCCTCTGGCGAAACGTGGATGATGATCTAGACGACACGTCCGTGCATCTCTTCTTCGGCTGTATTATATGTGGACCATTCCACTCTCCTCTGCAATACTTTTGAAAAAATTAAGACATTTATAAGAACACTTAAGAATACTTACCTTAATAGAAGAACCCTTTGCAGTCATCATACGACATCTTGGATTTGCAACTGTACATATTGTATATTTTGTTGTGTGTTTAGATAAGTATTCACAGTGCACTTTACACTTTTAATATAGTTGTTTTGTATTTCATTGAATTGCGTGCTGGTTTTTGTTCTTCAACAGTACCTGGAGGTTGACAACCCTATCCCTCCATCATTTCCTGTTTGTACCCTTGTATGTGTGTGCACGTACATGACTCCCACCACTCAAATTTCACACCATATTGGAGTGGAAGGAGGGACATATTGATTGGGACAAATATATAAGGATAGCTAAGATCTGTAGGGAGAGGGGTCAGGAGGGTTAAGGCCTGAAATGAGCTTTGATTGGTGAGGGAAGTAAATAACAACAGGAGAGTGTTTGCTTCTTTTAAAACTATGTTAGGAATAAGAGGAAGAATAAAGCAACTTAAAGCAACTTAAGAATAAGGTCCATTTAGGAGAGGCGATGGGCAAGTTTTAATGAGCGATGGAGAAATGGCCGCACCTTTAAATTCTTATTTTGTTGCGGGGTTGTTGTTTTTCCTGTAGAGGAACTAGTTTACAACAGGAAGGGAAGGGAAAGGATAATCAAGTGGAGGGATTTTGATTTAGAATAAGTAGGGATATGGTCTGGGAATACCTGGTTGTTTTATATCCATACAAGTCCTAGGGTGTTGAAGGGGCTGGCAAATATTATCTCCGAACCGCTCTCTTTAATTTTTGAAAAATCTTGGAGGACCGGGGAGGTACCAGGGGACTGGAGAAAGACTAATGTTGTGTCTATTTTTAAGAAAGGGAAAAAAGATGATCCAGGAAATTATTGGCTGGTTAGTTTGACATTGATTCCAGGAAATATTTTGGAACAGATTATTAAGGGGAGAGGCACAGCATGATTTGTTAAATCTCAGCACAGCTTTCTTAGGAATAAGTCATGTCAGACCAACCTGATCTCTTTTTGATGGATCTGTGGATATGGTCTATTTGGATTTTAGCAAAGCTTTTGACAGGGTGCCCCATGATGTTCTTGTTAAGAAATTGGTGAGATATGGATTAGACCCCATTACTGCGAGGTGGATTAAGGCCTGGTTGGTAGATCATACCCAAAGTCTGATAGTTCGTGGTTCCCCATCAACCTGGAGAGGGGTGACAAGTGGGGTACCCCAGAGTTCTGTTTTGGGCCTGGTGCTGTTTAACATCTTTATAAATGACTTAGATGAGGGTAAGGTGCCATCAAGTCACAGCCAACTTATGGCAACCCAGTTGGGTTTTCAGGGCAAGAGACTAACCGAGGTGGTTTGCCATTGCCTGCCTCTGCATAGTGACCCTGGACTTCCTTGGTGGTCTCCCATCCAGGTATTAACCAGGGCCGACCCTACTTAGATTCTGACCTCTGATGAGATCAGGCTAGCCTGGGCCATCCAGGTCAGGGTGGCTGGGTAATACCACCTGTGAGGCTGATCTAAGGGACGTGTTGCATATCACTGTTAGAAGTTCAGCTGTTTCCCATTTGAGTTCTTGGAAGAACTCTAGGATGAATACCGTCTGCCCCCTGTGACTTGTTAGTTTGCCATTTGTCTAGACATTCTAGGACTTCCTGCCTTGTTACCACTATTTGCCCCAGATCCTCATTCTTCCCTCCCCAAAACCTCTGTTCAGGAGAAGGAATCTGCCCTATATCTTCAACAATGAAGACAGATGAGAAGAATTCATTTAGTTTCTCCGTTAGTGTTCCTTTACTCCTATTGTCATCCAATGGTCCGACCGCTTCCCTAGCTGGTTTCCTACTCCTAATGTACTTAAAGAATTTCTTATTGATGGTTTTGATGTGTTTAGCAATATGTCCCTCAAAATCTTTTTTTGCATAAATAAATGTCCAAGTGCAGTGATACCCAGTACCAGCTGACCGACAAGGATATGCCCTTCTCTCTCCATAGTGAATGGGAAATGTGTGTAGGCATGTTGCATGAATGCAAAACTCTTTTGTATGCACTGGGCATTATTCAAATGTTGCAGTTGTGCTGTGGAAACACAACTGAGCAGAATGTCCAAATTTGCATCACGTACCTTAGCCTACATTGACTTCTGAAGATCAAGGAAAGGGAGATAAAATGATATGGTCCATTAACTGGAGAGCTGGGACAAACTGGTAAGGAAAGTATTAGGCCTACCCCATCAGTACATAAACATACTTATAAAATGTAGAAATCCATCTCAATATCTCTGGCACAGTCTGCTAGCTATACAGCTGGCAAAAGCCTAGAAAAGTGCCAAAAAGGATGAGAAAATACTTTGTACGTGTGCAGTTTTATTTTTCAGCTGCAGTACTTTGTTCAGCTGCAGTACTTTGTTCATTCTTTTTTGATTTAACATTGGAAGGAAGGGAGCCAAGGGTGAAAAAAGGGTTTCCTTTGTTTATTTTTCAGAGCAGAACAGATGTGTGTTTGAAGACAATCCGTCATGTGTAATGAACGCAGCTTGGACTTGCGGCACAGACAAGATTGAATTAGAAAAACCATCCTGGATTTCACATTTGCCTTTCTTTTGTAGCCAGCGTGCTCAAATTGCAAAATGTACCAGTGCTACCACCATTCAGAGAAAGAGAAGGAGAGCAGTTCCTTCAAAATAGATAAGAAACATGGGCTCAATCAGAAGTCTATCTTGAAAATTCAAACTGTAGGCTTGTACCGCCTCGATTTGCCTCAATGCCATGTAGAGAAGAAACAAGAGGCTTAACCCTTAAATGCCACTCAGTTTCAGTAACTGAAACTGACTCCCCTGCTCAGCCGCATGTTTGTAATTGTGTGTGTGTGTGTGTGTGTGTGTGTGTGTGTGTGTGAGAGAGAGAGAGAGAGAGAGAGAGAAATATATCCTTTAAAACCATGTAATTGGCAGTAAAACTGAGGCTGCATATGTCTGTAAGTTGCATTTTATAGACAGATGGAAATGTGTGATCATCTCATCTGTTTTTGAGTTGTCATTTTCAGTGTTAAGCTTCTGGAAACTGTTACTAGAAAGGTCACATTACAACAGAGGCTGTAAGATTGGCTATTTTGCCAGGGCACTATTCCATACAATACAGATATATCAACGTTTGTAAATGCTTTTACCCCACCTTACCCCCACCAATTGGGACCCAAGGTGGCTGACAGTAAACCACATCCAGAAGCCATGATCCTATATTAAAATTTTCTCCTATACAAGTCTCAGTCCTTTTACCCAGGTTGGAACATACTCTCATGAAGCTGCTTAATACTGAGTCAGACTACTGATCTGTCTAAGTATTGTCTACTCTGACTGGCAGTGGGTCTCCCAGGTCTCAAGCAGAGGTCTCTTACATCATCAACTATCTGACCCTATTAAATGGAGATGTGGGGGATTGAACCTGGGACCTGGTCCGTGTAAAGCCGATGCTCTACCGCTAAGCTACATCTAGGATTACCAACCTCCAAGTGGGGCCTAGAGTTCTGGAATTACAGCTAACCTCCAGACAACAAAGTTCCCCTGGAAGAAATAACAGCTTTGGAAGGTGGATTCCATGGCATCATATCCCCACTGATCTCCTTCCACAATCTGCCATCTTCATAGGATTGCCAGGTCCCTCTTGACCACTGCCACAGGATGGGGAAACAGGGTTGCCAGATCCAAGCTGGAAAACTCCTGGAGATTTGGAGATGGAGCCTGGGGAGGAAAAGCACCTCAGAGTGGTACAATGCTATAGAGTCTAACCTCCAAACCATCCATTTTCCCATGAAGAACTGATCTCTGTAGTCAAGGGTTGCCAACCTCCAGGTAATAGCTGGAGATCTTCCTCTATTACAGCTGATCTCCAGCCAATAGAGAGCAGTTCACCTGGAGTAAATGGCTGCTTTGGCAATTGGCCTCTATGGCTTTGAAGTCCCTCCCCTCCCCAAATCCGACCCTCCTCAGGCTCCACCCCAAAAATCTCCAGGTATTTCCCAACTCAGAGCTGGCAACCCTACTGTAGTCTGGAGATGAGGTGTAATGCCAGGGTAGGGTTGCCAGGCCCCTCTTCGCCATTGGTTTTGGGGTAGAGCCTGACAAGGGCAGGGTTTGGGGAGGGGAGGGACTTCAATGCCATAGAGTCCAATTGCCAAAGCGGCCATTTTCTCCAGGTGAACTGATCTCTATCGGCTGGAGATCAGTTGTAATAGCAGGAAATCTGCTCTTATCTGGAGGTTGGCAAGCCTATACCAGGGGATCCCCAGAGCTGGCATCACTACGTCCCCAGCCAGTGCCTCCACCTCTCCAGAAATTTCCCAACTTTGAGTTGGCAATCCTTGCTACAGCCTGTCCCTGGCAGTAGCAAAGTCCTAGGCAGAGATTCTTAGCTCCTCAGGAACATGGGAGAGTCAGAGGGAGGGGCTGGTATTTATCAGCCCTGCCTGTAAAAATCCCCTCCCCTCAGCAGTTACTTTATAGTAGAATGAAATTTTTCTTTGGCCCTTCTTTATTACAGTGGTTCGATCAGTCAATCTCAGAATAAACTATCGGCCAGGCTACAAAGAAGGGACATATGCTTATGTAACTGTGCTAGCTGTTTTCACCACAAAAGGCCCCACTACTGAAGAAAAAGGTCTTTTCCACAGTGGAAACTGTTGCGGAAAAACTGAGAGCCAGCCTACACATTACAAAAGTGCTCGTGTTTGTTGGGGGGGGGGGCGGTGACTGAAGGATTTTGTATCACGCATGCAATGGAAATTTTGTGCCTCCCAAATACATGTTTGGCCTTTTCCTGCTTGAGACCATGTCCCGGGGGAAAAGCAGCTTCAACCCCACACACATACACACCATTTTTGTCTCCCTAACCCGCCTACACAGCTCTTCAGCATGCTTTGAGGACACAAAATGTCCAATACGAAGTCCTAGTATCACCCCCTCCTAACAAATATAAGGACTTTAAGAAGCAACGCCAGCACTTTTCAGTGTACATATTGCTATTCTCTGGATCCCAGCCACAGGCCAGGAAGCCTGCACACTATACTTAATTTTAGATTATGGCAAGGGAATGGTGCATATGGACCACAGATCACATCTGTGGGCCACCTGTTCGGGGTGAAAGGCCTTGGTGCATTTGATAGGGCCTGCAAGACATATATTACCTCACTTTGTCACATAGAGAATCAAATAGTCTCTTATTTAAGTTGCATTCTTAGCAGCATGAGGATCTAGGGAATCTCAAACAGTCCGTGCTTGTAGCAGTGCTTATGAATGCCTTAACACCCTGCGCATCTAGAGCAGCTTGCAAGCAGAGGCTCAGCAGCGCCACCACCGCAGAGGTCTGGAAGATGTACTGCAGGTTCCCTTCTAGCAGGATCAGGGGAGTTGAAGCCCTTGGAAAACTGCTGGGTCTGCCTTGCGCCCTCAGTTTGAGCTATTCATACATTGCCAGCCTCTACAATGCCAACCCTAACAAGCACTATGAAAAGACGAATCACGTATTTAAATATGTGCATATGCATACCTATTCTCTCCAGGATCATAAAAGCATGCCTATTATATTAGGTGCTTTGAATCACAGGCAGGACGATGCTGCTGCAATGGTCTTTTTTGTGGGCTTCCTAGCGGCACCTGGTTGGCCACTGTGTGAACAGACTGCTGGACTTGATGAATCTTGGTCTGATCCAGCATGGCCTTTCTTATGTTCTTATGTAAAGTTTGTCTTTAAATATATGTATAATGTAAGGCTAATAAAATCATATATAAAATCATATAATAAAATCTTGACCAGTAGGGCTTTTGATTGGCCACGGGAGATCTGATTGGCAATGCAGACAAAAATAACATAGTTGTGGCAGCAGCTGCCACCAGAGGGTTGGTTCTCTTCTCTGTCACTCCTCTTTCCCAGCGTACTTTTAAAAGTTACTCCTCTTGTCTCCTGCACTTGGCCTCCTGTGTGTGTGTGTGGCTCTACCTCCCATGGCGGCCGTTGGCACTTAACACACACACACAACTCTGTTTAAAGATTGCACTGTAAAACTACAATCCTATCCACATTTACATGGGAGTAAGTGCCACTGAAATTGAAGGAACTTCTAAGTATGGACAGACTGTATGGGTGCCAACTCTGGGTTGGGAAATTCCAGGAGATGTGGGGATGGAGCCTGGGGAGAGTTGGGTGTGAGGAGGAGAGGGACCCCAGTGGGGTATAGTGCAATACACCCACCCTCCAAAGCAGCCATTTTCTCCAGGGGAACTGATATCTATAGTCAGGACATCCATTGTAATTCCAGGAGATTTCCAAGCTCCACCTAGAAGTTGTCAACCCTACGAGTTGGGCTGCATGACTCTTGAGGCTATTGTACTAGTCCACTTTGCTCAACACAATGGCCATTTTTCAGGTTTGTTTTGCCACGATAGTTGCTTACTCACGGCAAATGTAAGTCGAAGCTGCAGTTTTGCACACCAACAACACAGAAGCTTTTTCAAACAGGCCAGTCGTGTGCGCCAGCTTTTACGCATCTGAATTCATTCAAAGTGTGAGTCACATCCCTACGCTGCAACCCTGCTAGGAAATGAGACATTTCCAATTAGCAATGTATAATTGGTGTGATTTTTTTTTTAGAACAGCCATTCCCCAGAATGTTTGGAAAAACAAAACTTGAAAATTCATAACATACGATCTTGTTTGGCAAAAATAGCACTAAGCAGAGAAAAGGGGAATTTCCATAAGAACATAGCCAAGAAGGGATGGACAAAGATCAGAGAGCTTGCCTTCTCTGTGACTTCTTTGCAGGCTCTGGTGAGAACTGTCTGCTCCTGTGCCCAAATATTAGGATCATCTTCAGAAACCCAACTCTGTAGGGTTGCCAACCTCCAGGTACTACCTGGAGATCTCCTACTATTACAACTGATCTCCAGCTGACAGAGATGTAGAAAACGGCTGCTTTGGCAATTGCACTCTATGGCATTGAAGTCCCTCCCCTCCCTAAACTCCACCCTCCTCAGTCTCCACCCCAAAAACCTCCCATCCATGACAAGGAGGGACCTGGCAAACCTACTACTGTGCGTACCACAACTATAGGGCTGCCAGACCTCTTGCTATGGCAGGAGCCATCTTGCTGGCGGACCTAGTTGCTCACCCCAGCTCCGAAAAATGATAATTAAAAAAGGCGACGAGGGCTGCATCATCACTTCTGGGGGAAATCTGGAAGTGACTTAAGCTAGCTGTAGGAATTGCTGGAATTCTATTGTTATAGCCGACGTTGTACCCATTCATGTCCCCACTGCCAACCATCCAGCCATTTGCCATGCTTGGCCTGGCAACCCTATGTCACTGTTTGGATTATGATCGGTCACCACAAAAGACAGGGCCTTCTCTGGGGTGGTGCCTTCGTTGTGGAATACCCTCCACATATTTATTCAACTGGTGCTGAGCCTTTACATTTTTGGTGCCAAATTAAGACCTTTTTGTTTACCCAGGACTTTTGTGGAATGTATTGGATCCTGGACTTGGCAAACCATTTTTAACATCTCATCTGAATTGTTCCGGAGTTTTAAAACATTTTTAGACTGCTGCTGCTTATATACAACATGCTGTTTAATCTTGCTCTTGTTTATTTAATATTTTTTTCTATTTTTAAATGGGCTGGTTTCTACTTTTATTTGTATGTTCTCCTGCTTATTCTCTGTTCTTACTGCTTCTGTCTTGAGACCCGACTAGGTAAGAATATGAGATAAAAATAATTGAAATATATGACTAAAATGGATAAGTAAAGTTTGTGCCCTGTGTTTACAGATTTATATCCTGCACTGTCAGTTTTAACTCCTGAGATGGTTACCAGCACACAAATGAAAAAAAAAAAAGTAAAATACAGTATCAAAAGGAGTTAAATGTAAGTATCAAAAGATACCATTGAGTCAGCGATGAGACCAAGCACAAATACCAACATAACACAATAGTACCAAAAAATTTACAGTAAAAATTGTATATTCAGCTCTCCACTAATACTATTAAGAAGCAGATAAAGGCCAGAGATTAAAGAAAACAACAGAAAATTATTCAACTTGGTGCCTGAAGATGAACAAGCTTGGTAAGATGAATTGATATGAGTGTGCATACGCGCAAGGCGTTCCACAGTTAAGGAACCACAGTAGGGTTGCCAGGTCCCTCTTTGCCACCAGCGGGAGGTTTTTGGGGCAGAGTCTGAGGAGGGCAGGGTTGGGGGAGGGGAGGGACTTCAATATCATAGAGTCCAATAGCCAAAGTGGCCATTTTCTCCAGGTGAACTGATCTCTATTGGCTGGAGATCAGTTGCAATAGCAGGAGATCCCCAGCTGCTACCTGGAGGTTGGCAACCCGAAGCCACAAACAAGAGCAGCCTGTCTCTAGAGCTCAGCCCACCAGTTCAGGACACACAAAGCAGGGCATCAGTAGAGATCTGGTAGGCCTGTATGAGAGTCGGCAGCCATTCAGATAGCCCAGTCCCAAGCCGTTTAGAGTGCGATTGGTAACAATCAGCACTTTCAGTTGTTCCTTGGTAGTCTGTGTAGATATTGGGAAATGTTAAATTGTGATGTTGTCCTTACACTTTGCACAAGCTGAAACTTTCAAACAGTCCTTGGAGACGGCACACTGCAGTAATCTATCCTTGAAAAGATCAAAGCCTGGAAAACTAAGGCCACATCCCAAGGACAGACTGCAGCAGGTATATCAGCAAAAGATGACTCAGACACAGGCCACAGTGCAGACTAAACCTATCTGTCTAGGCATCTACCCAGACATCAGTCCATACGTTTTTATCCTGCCCTTCCTTCAGGGCAGCATTCACAGTTCCTCTTCCTCCTCCATCCTACGAGGTAAATTAGGCTATGAGACAGAGACAGAGCGAGCAACTAGCCCAAGGTCATCCAGAAAGCTTCATAAGAAGGTGGTGACTCGAATCCAGGTCATCACAGTACAACCTTGACGCTAGGGTTTCCAGCTCCAGGTTAGGAAATACCTGGAGATTTTGGGGGTGGAGCCTGAGGAGGGCAGGGTTTGGAGAGGGAAGGGACTTCAATGCCATACAGGTCAATCGCCAAAGCAGCCATTTTCTCCAGGTGAACTGATCTCTGTCGCCTGGAGATCAGTTGTAATAGCGGGAGATCTCCAGCCACCACCTGGAGGTTGGCAACCCTACTTGACACTCTAATCATTACACCATGCTGCTCTGGTTTGGCGTTAAGATAATTCAAAAACACTATCTTGACTGTCCCATTCCTACAGCAATAGCAGAGTCACACAGAAAATCGATACAGAGAACTGCAAAAATGTGTATTTTAATGGATATTTTATGCTGTTCAGTTCCTAATTCATGACCTGTCCCAGCAGGACAGAAATATAATTTCCCTTCTTTTTTCCTCAGTGTATGTTAGATGCTATAATGTTTAAGCTGAAAGACAGAATATATGATAATACTCTTCCCTTCTTTTTTTACAAAAATATAAATCATGCCAAGGCTCAGAAGATGTAACACGCTATATTTCCCCTTCCCCCTTTTTTTCCCTTTCTGTATCCCTTTTATATAAAATAAAAATAAATTAAAAAAAGAAATATAATCACAAAAAGAAAGCAGGCAATGCTAGAAACTAGAACTTGGGAGCGCCTGATGAAGTTGACGGGCAGTAGATTCAGGATAGACAAAAGGAAGTACTTCTTTACTCAAAGAGTGATTTCAATGTGGAATTCGCCGCCAGAGGATATAATGATAGCCACAAGCATAAAAGGTAAAGGTCCCCTGTGTGCGACATGGGGTGACGTCCCATCCCGACGTTTCCTAGGCAGACTTTGTTTACAGGGTGGTTTGCCAGTGCCTTCCCCAGCCATCTTCCCTTTACCCCCAGCAAGCTGGATACTCATTTGACTGACCTCGGAAGGATGGAAGGCTGAGTCAACCTTGAGCCGGCTACCTGAAACTGACTTCTGTAGGGATCGAACTCAGGTTGTGAGCAGAGCTTTTCACTGCAGTACTGCAGCTTAACACTCTGTGTCACGGGGCTCCTTAGCCACAAGCATAGATGGCTTTAAAAAGGAATTAGACAAATACAGGGAGGATAGTTCACAGTGGGTAGCCGTGTAAGTCTGTTTGCAGTAGACAGGGAGGATAGGTCCATCTATGGCTACTAGCCTTGGTGACTAGCTGAAACCTCCATGTTCAGAGACAGAAAACTCTCTGAATAACAGTGCTAGGAGGCAACACTAAGGGAAGACTTCAGCCTCTATGTCCTGTTGTTGGTCCTCCAGGGTAACTGGTTGGCCACTGTGTGAGACAGGATGCTGGACTAGATGGACCACTGGTCTGATTAGGGCTGCCAACCTCCAGATGGTGGCTGGAGATCTCCCACTATTACAGCTGATCTCCAGGTGACAGAGATCAGTTTCCCTGGACACAATGGCCGCTTTGGCCATTGGACTCTGTGGCATTGACGCCCATCCCCTCCCCAAACCCCGCACTCCTCAGGCTCCACCTCCAAAATCTCCAGGTATTTCCCAACCTGGACCAGGCAACCCTAGGTCTGGTCCAGCAGGGCTCTTCTTATGTTCTTATGTTCATGCAGGTCTCCCATCCTTTTTGCGGTACGTGCTCTACATGGGAGCAGTCAGAGTAGCAGGAAGTGGAACGATGTGCTAAAGCAAACAGTCCTGGAAAGCTTTCTTAAAATTATGAGGGGTGGGATGGACAGAGTTCAAGTAGAGGCGGGGGGGTCACAGCGGATAAAAGGCAGTCTCCGCTGAGCAGAAAGGAAGCAAAGATCAGACAGACAAACTGAGAGGGTGGGGTTGCACCAAATGTTTTGCAGGAGGGGTGGGGTTACATCCACAGAGGGTTGCGAGGAAAAAAATTGGAACGATTTAAAGACTGGACTAAAAATCCCCAGAAAACATCAGCCAAGTAAGGGGGCAGTCTCCGTCTGTTTCTTGGAAGACAAAATTGATTCCACCTCAGGATCACAGTAATTGAAACAAAGGGTTGGAAAGTTTCTGACAATGCTTTATATTAGGATAAAAACTAGATATATCATCTACTATTAGAAGGAAGGATGGTGGCATGGTATAGCCTGATCTCGTCAGATCTTGGAAGCTAAACAGGGCCAGTGGTTGGATGGGAAGACTTTGCAGAGGGAGAGAATGGCAAACCACGTCTGCTTCTCCCTTGCCTTGAAAACACTTTGCTGGGGTCACTATACCTCAGTTGCAACTCGATGGCACTTATTAGAAGCAAAGAAGAAATACCACAGACCTGGAAACATGATTAAAATATTTCCAGTCCAAAGTGATAATTGCAGCTCAGGTTTCTATGTACAGTTTTGCAAAATGTTGAGGAATTTAAGAAGGACGGTTGTGGATGTCTCACTCTATCGTAAGAGATTGTGGCAATGGCAGGTTTGAGGAGGGGCTGTAGTTCAGTGGTAGAGCATCTGCTTGGCACGCAGCAGGTCCCAGGTTCAATCCCTGACATCTCCAATTAAAGGGACTAGGCAAGTAGGTGATGTGAAAGACCTCTTCCTGAGACCCTGGAGAGCCACTGCCAGTCTGAGTAGACAATACTGACTTCGATGGACTGATTCAAAGGGTCTGATTCAGTATAAGGCAGCTTCATGTGCTCATGTGTCTGCAACCACAGAAATATGAGGTCCTTTATTCAGGTACTAACTAGATTCATACCTGCTTAGCTTTAGCATAGTTGCTATATTACATGCCCCTGGGACCAATTATATCCCAGCACTGACATAAAATCCTCACTCACATGCATCCAATTCCTGTTTGCACCCCTCCCCTGCTTCCAGGTAGTCCTAGAAGAGAATTGCTTGAAGTGCCAGAGCATATTATAAGATACAGAGAATAGCTCATCGAGCGCTGTGCAAATTGTTTACAGGAAGTTCAAGATGAATGTGATTATTAGAGCAAAACCAATGTTCCTATTCATTTCCCTAGAAAACAGGTTTCAAATTTAAGGACCAAAGCACTCCAGGGATCATTCTGCCAGCTAACTAGATTCACTTCTGGAGGGAGGATTTAGCAAGGACTTTGCCATGATTAATACACAGGATAATAAATCAGGAGTCCTATGGCACCTTAAATAGGTAACAAAATTTATTCCAGCATCAGCTGTTGTGAATCAGAGCTCACTTCGTCAAATGCATAGGAATGGATGCCCATTACATCAGTACTTTGAAATTCACGAAGAAAGGTGGAACTGTGAATATAAATGCATTGTCCTAATGGATGTACACTCATATGCATCTGATGAAGTGAACTATGACTCACAAAAGCCACTGGACTCCTGCTTTATTTTGCTGCCACAAATTAACACAGCTACCCATCTGAAATTAATACAAAGAATGTTTTTTCTCTCATGTTAACTAGAGCCAAATTACAATTAAAATGGTTACAGTGCCATGTAATTTAGCTGTCATGGCTCAAAAGCCAGGTTTGGATTATCAAATAACCTGACAATTACTTGCTGTGGGTGTTCAAAAACAATTTACATAAATGATTACCAAAGAAGTGAGTTAGTTCACTAAAATCACCAGATGCTGACAAATTCCAAACAAAGAAGCAGGTATGCGCCGGCTTCGTAGTCAGTTCCAGAATGACGGTTCAGCGGGAAAAATTAAAAAAAAATGTGCGGGGCAATTCAGCCTGGAACGCACTGCTAATTACCATGCAAAAATGGCCTATAAGTTTAAGGTTTTTAAGCCTCCACTGTATTTAGACTTTTCACATTTTTATTCAAAGCTGGGGCTTCCTCCATCTAGTAAAACAATGTCCCCTATCTGCACATAGCCCCATTGTGTTGATTTTTTATCCACACTGATGCTATTGTTCAGAATTAGATATAATGATATCCAGCAGATCAAAAGTCTGAAGATTAATTAGCAAACTATAGAGGAGTATAGCATGGGTTTTGGGTTTCCTATGATTTGTACATGTTTTTTTGTTATTTGAATCAACCTGCTATTTACGCTAGAGTGCCTACCCACTTTTCTTCAGTCCTAAGGCCTTACCTGAGAATCTAGAAAAGGCACCATGAGGAGATTACACCATCTTAATTCATATAGGGAACCTGTTGATCTAGCCATTGTGTGAAGTGAGCTGGCACTTCCTGTGCTGCCTAGAACCAACCTTTGAAAACAAAGATAGGATCCTTCCTAATCCAGTAAAAAATATCTTGAAAATATTCAAAATGAGAGCATGATACTCTCATGTAATAAACACCAGCATTCATTGCATACTGGTATAGCAAAATGAATACTGAAGTGAAATAGTGAAAGAACAATGGAGTGAACACATTCCTTGGGTAACCAATATTTCCTGCCTCTAAATGAGAAAGATTGTCTGAATGATAGAACAAACTGAACATTTCTGTGGCTTCAACAGGATTTGCTTTCCTGCCTTCTCTGCCTACTAAGACACTGAGACAATAATTGCATTTAACTGCTGCAAAGGAAGTTGTTGAGTCTATATTGCTTCCTCTGATAACCAAAGAGTTTAACAAATGACACCGGTTCTAGTTTAAAATAAGAGTTTACTACTGGGGAAATATGGAGTCTTTGTCTCTGTACATAAAACTTTCTCCATGATTTACCTAGTAAACCATTTCTTAATAATAAATATCAACCACAGAGAAGCTGTACTGGGAACATTTTTTTGTTTGCCTTCTGGGGGGAAAAGTGAGCATTACTCAGTCAAAGTTAAACACTTCTAAATTCTCCTGATTTGTAATCAGTAGATGAGCTTCATCTGCCAGAGGGGGACCAGCTAATTGGGTAAGGGGAGTGGTAAATGCTTCCTTGAGATCAGACGTTGTGCTGCTCATGCTCAAGGAGGCAATTAAACCTGTTTTGAAAAAACCCGCCCTGAGCCCTATGATGTTGGGACATTTCCGGCCAGTCTCCCATCTTCCACTCTTGAGCGAGGTGCTAGAGTTGGTTCCAGGGGGCTCTTAGAAGAGACTGATTTTCTGGACCCATTTCAATCTGGCTTCAGGCCAGGTTTTGGAACAGGGATTGCGTTGGTTGCCTTGGCTGATGACCTCTATCGAGAACTACACGGAGGGAATGTGGCCCTGCTAGTTCTGCTGGATCTCTCAATGGCCATCCATTCTATTGACCATAATGCCCCACTGAGCCGCCTCAGTGGATACTACTCCTGATGCATACCTATTCTCTCCAGGATCAGAGGAGCATGCCTATTATATTACATACTTTGGAACACAGGCAGGACAATGATACTGCAGTTGTCTTGTTTGTGGGCTTCCTGGAGGCACCTGGTTGGCCACTGTGTGAGCGGACTGCTGGACTTGATGGACCTTGGTCTGATCCAGGATGGCCTTTCTTATGTTCTCTCAGCACTGGGACTAAGGAGCATAGTATTATGGTGGTCTGAGTCCTATCTAGGGGGTCGGTCTCAGAAGATAAAGCTGGGAGGGGATCCCTGCTCAGCGTCATGGCTGTTGACCTGTGGGGTGCTTCTGGGCTTCATCTTATCCCCCATGCTATTTAATATCTAATGAAGCCACCGCGAGAGGTCATCAGGAGGTATGGGCTGTGATGCCATCAATATGTGGATGGTACCCAGCTCTACCTTTCTTTTCATCTAATTCCAAGGATGCTGTTGATGTTCTGAACTGATGGTTGGAGTCAGTAATGGTGGCTGGATGACGGTGAACAAGGTGAAACTTAATCCTGACAAGACAGAGGTTCTCTGGGTTAGTTGAAAGGCAGTTCAGGGACTTGGGATCTCTCCTGTCTTAGATGGGGTTATACTCCCCTTGAGAAGCCAGGTTCACAGCTTGGTAGTGCTGCTTGACACAGCAGTCACCTTAGAAAACCAGGTGGCTGCTATGGCTTGGAGTGCATTTGCTCAGCTTCAGCTGGTGTGTCAGTTGTGTCCATTCCTGGTTCGGTCTGATCTAGCCACAGTGATCCATGCCTTAGTTACACCTAGACTGGAATATTGCAATATGCTTTACTTGGGGCTACCATAAAAGAGTATTTGGAAGCTGCAGCAAGTACAGAATGCTGTGGCTAGACTGCTGGTTGGGGTCAGCTGCCAGGAGGACACGTCCCCAAAACTACAGCAATTACAATGGCTACCGCTTTGCTTCCAAGCCCAATCCAAGGTGTTGGTTTAGACCTTTGAAACCCTACATGGCTTGGGATTGGGGTATCTGAAGGACCATCTTCTCCCATATGTTCCTGCCTGGGCACTAAGACCGCAGGCATAGGCCCTCCTGACTGTCCCACCAATCAAAGAGGCTCACCTGGTGGGCACATGAGAGGTCTTTTTAGTAGCTGCTCCACAATTATGGAACAACCTCCCCAGGGAGGTACACTTGGCCCCCTCATTCTCTATCTTCAGGAGGCAGCTGAAGACAGTCCTATTTAGGACTACATTTGATTGATTTCGTTTTTTATTGGCAGTCCTAATTGGAGTTTTTAAATTGTTGACTTTTCTTGAATTTTTCATTGTGGTTTTTTATTTTAATAATGTTTTATTTATATTGTAAGCCACCTTCAGTTCTGCAAGGGAGAGAGACGGCTAATAAATGTTTTAAATAAATTAATAGATAGGTAGGGTTGCCAACGGGCTTGGAGAAAAAAACCTTGTCCCTGCCACAGAGGCTTAATGTGTCAAAAAGGCTTTTCATGGCATAGAGGTAAATAACATCGCATTAAAAAGGTAAAGGTCCCCTGTGCAAGCACCGGGTCATTCCTGACCCAAGGGGTGATGTCACATCCCGACATTTACTAGGCAGACTTTGTTTACGGGCTGGTTTGCCAGTGCCTTCCCCAGTCATCTTCCCTTTACCCCCAGCAAGCTGGGTGCTCATTTTACCAACCCCGGAAAGATGGAAGGCTGAGTCAACCTTGAGCTGGCTACCTGAAACCAACTTCTGTTGGGATCGAACTCAGGTCGTGAGCAGAGCTTTTGACTGCAGTACTGCAGCTTACCACTCTGCACCAGGGGCTCGCATTAGTCCTCCATTAAAGGGATAGGGCATTTTTCTCCAGGCCAGTTGGCAACCCTATATGTCAGGAAGTGTCACAACTATAAGCAACACACACCACACACACCCCATGCACACACATAGAGTATTTACAGTGTTACAAGTCACCAAGGCTGCAAATCAGATAACTTCCTAGGCTATGATGTGCCTTTGAGCTCCAGGGCAACTGAGCTGATCAGTGTTCCTCTCTCGACTGGAAGGATTATAAAAGTCAGGGTGGGATTTTGCCTGGGCAACAGCTGTCTTCTAGGAGTCCCACACTTTTATAAAATTTGCTTATTTTATAAAGGGTTGTACACAATGACTTCCTTCCCCGAAGTGGGATCCTACACCTCTCTTCTGCTAAGACTTCCTACAAGCAAGACAGACTTTATCCAATGGAGAGTGACTTTTTTTTCTGACGCAGAAATGCTTCCTCTAATGGAGAAAAATCTTTCTTTGTTGAAGGAAGTCTTACTCTGTTGGAGAAAGACTTGGTTGAACAGCATCATAGAATCCAATGTAGCAGTAGAAAAATAGGGTCTAATCGAGGGGTCCCCAATTTTTGTGAGCCTGCGGACACCTTTAGAGTTCTGACATAGCTGGTGGGCACAGCCACAAAATGGCTGCTGCAGGAGGCGGAGCCAGAGACAAAATGGCTGCTGCATCTTACCTTCATTGACTCAGTGAAGCTCCTTGTGCTGTGGTGGCAGCTACTGCCAAAGCAATGTTTTTTAAAAAATCTGCACAGCCAATCAAATCTACAATGGCCGATCAGAAACCTTGCTGGGCAAAAGCCTCACTTGGCCACACTCTCTTTTTGAAAACATTTGTGGGCAACAGGAAAGGTATCAACAAGTACCATGTTGAAGGAGCTTTCCTTCTCCTTCACACAATAAGCATTCTTGTATGTAACCTTATGCATTGCGCATGTAACCTTGAATGATTCACTGTTGTAGAGCATCCTTCTGATGGCACATTACGTCTTAGAGGATGGAAAGAGAAGGGAGTACATAGCAATGGCTCATAACCTTCCTAGATTCAGAAACTTCCTTTTAATGGATTGTCATTTAGGACTACAGTATTGGGTAAGTCAACATGAATTGTCGTTATAATTGTGGATTCCTCCCAGGGAGATGGCAGGAATCCAAAATTATAAACACTGACTTGCCCATATACATAACTTCTATTAATACTAAACAATGAAGGAAAAAGATAAAAATTGGGTGAAATTGACATTATGACCAGTATTTATTTCATGTAGTTTTTACAACTAGTCTACACAGGCTTCTAAACTGGGAGCCAGATTGTGTCAAACTAATTGAGAATGTTTATTCTATAGCCAGGTGCGGTGTATTAAAACCAGCCTATTATTATGCCAGCCAGGTGCCAATATTTATATAAACATATACAACCCATAAAACCAGCAACTTGCTTAAGTTAGTCAATTTTGACAGTTTCCTGCCTACGTGCTCCTTTCATCATTACTGGATCCCAGTCTTGGCCTAAAGGATAATGAGCAGTCAACCTGAATCTGTCAGGAAGAAGTCCAGAGGCTTGAGAAAGGCTGGGTGGGAAAGACGTTATGCCATTGGTCTGTTCTCTGCAACTTTAGGAGCAATATTATTGATCCACAAGAATCTGCCGCTCAAGTTTCTAAGTACAATTGAACGTGTGCCTCCCAGTGATCATTTACCACCTGATTATTATTACCGCATGAGAACCGAGAAACCGGGAAAGGCCACCTACATATTGTAACGAGATAATTCTACCAGGCATCCATAACAAATGAGAAATCTAAGGAACTAGGGGTGTGGTCATTGTCATTATAATTTGAACTGGTGCTAAAGTTGGCCAGCCTCCCAAAGGGTTGCATTCCCAGTGTCATACATTAGGGCTTGGTGACTTATTATACGTATCTATCTTTAGATAGAAGACTGTGACACCTCATCTTGTTAGTGAAAGGAGGCCATCCTGATTCTAGAAGATACCAGTTGACCAAATTATGAATCCCCAGCTTTTTCTAGCCAATCTTTTTAGCTATTAACAGTGCATTCCTGAGGTTTCAACCTGAAACCTCTTAGGAGGCAGCATGACCCTGCAGCCAGTGTAAGTGCGTGTAAAACCGTGATTACATGCACTTACGCTGGCGGCGAGGCCAGTCCAGCTGGTGGCCGAGCACCGCGGGACCGCACCTTGCCTCTCCACTGGCGCGGCTTCTTCATGGTGCAGGCCATGGCATAGAGAGGCAGCGCCGGCACAGGGGGGCGGGGCAGGGGCGGGGCGGGGGAGGAGCCACCGGTTAAGCGGCCTCCTATCCCCGTTTGGCCCGGTACGCCAGCACTGGGAACAGCGGTGCTGCGCCTGCTTTTTAGCAGCCGCAGCCTCGCTGTTCCCTATGGGGCGAAAAGCCCCAATTAAACAAAAAAAAAGCTGCGAAACAGCTTTTTTTTTGTTTAACAACATGCAGGAATTGGTTTAGGAAGAGGCGCCACCGTGCCTCTTCCATGCCATCCTCGTACACCGCCAGCTCAAGAATGGGCCGTAAATCTCTGAACCAAAATCTAGGCATTCTAAGTGGAGATTTTAATGATGGTCAGATTAGATGTGATGGAGGATCTCCATGCATTTCCACATGTGTCCACCTATTTGTGACTAAAGCAAAGGGTGAGGGGTGTTTTTTAAATGGCATGTGTGGGTGAAGGGAGCTCAACTGTGCCCCTCTCCTGATGAACCACGCTATACTCTGTTGCTTCAGGGACTTTTGATCCAATCCACTTTATTTACATTTATTCGTTTAAATATTTATGCCATGCTTATCTCTCTGGAAGGGCCCAAATTGGCTTACAATAGAATGGATGCCATGTAAATAAAACAGTGAACAAGCAAAGAGGACCTTCCCAAGATTTAATTGCTAGACTCACTGGCTGGCTTGGTTGAAGACATAGTCTGCGAGCCATGCATGCCTTTGGCCACACTGAAGCATTACAGGGTACCTGAAACAGGAAGCGAAAGGCCAGTCCTCAGCAAAGATTGTAAACAATTGTTAAGACGTTCCTCCCAAACATGGGTTGGGAAGAGGAGGGGTATAAATGGAATAAAATAAAAATTAAAATCCTTCCAACCTTGCTTGATTTCTGGCATAAGAGCCAGGCTGGAAGAAATTCTATAAAAGCATTGGAATACACCGGGGTAAGGTGGAGAAGGTTGCAGGATTTAGTTCCCCTCACTGGCACTGTCCATTTTTGAGTTGTTGTTTTTTTAAAGATACTTCAGATGTAAACAGACGTAAAGACTTAGATCTTTTATCACATCAGTTTGGCCCTGAGATATTAGAACAGTGTTTCACAGACTTTTGCTACCATGGGCACAGGTTTTTCCTGGACTGAAAGTGGAAGCCCATTTCACTCTTCCAATAATAAAATAGTCAATCAGGTTCTAAAACAACAAGCATTCTGTCTTCCCCCATGCCCAGCCAATTGGACTATGTTTTGTGATAATGGTGGTCCTACTGGGATTCCCCTGTCCTATCAGTTATGGTAGAGAATTCCATGTAGTTTTCCTCCTTGGTACCACTAGCTGTACATCAGTGCAGTGAAAGGGAGAGGGAGTCATTGCTACGTAGGGCCTGCCAGTGTCAACAGGCCCAGAGTGAGAAGATCCAAGATGTTAGTTTAACTTTTGAAGGTGCTCTTTCACAGCATGTTGTGTGTGTTAACTGCTGTCAAGTCGCCTCCGACTCATGATGACCCTATGAATTAATGTCCTCCAAAATGTCTTATTGTTAACAGACTTGCTCAAGCCTTGGCTTCTTTTACAGAGTCAATCCATCTCATGTTGGGTCTTACTCTTTTCATTCTGCCTTCAACATTTCCCAGCATTATTGGTTTTATCTAGTGACTCTTGTCTTCTCATGTGACCAAAGTACGATAGCCTCAGTTTAATCATTTTAGCTTCTAGGGAGAGTTCAGGTTTGATTTGATCAAGAACCCACTGGTTTGTCTTTTTGGCGGGTCCACAGTATCTGTAAAACTCTCCCCCAACACCACATTTCAAATGAATCAGCTTTCTTCCTGTCTACTTTCTTCATTGCCCATCTTTCACACCCATATACAGTGTTGGGGAATACTGTGGTATGAATGAATGATCTTGGTTGCCAGTGACACATCCCTACACATAAGAATCTTTTCTAGTTCCTTTATGGCAGCCCTTCCCAGCATCAATCTCCTTCTGGTTTCTTGGCTGCAGTCTCCCTTTTGGTTGATGAGGGAGCCAAGGAACATAAAATCTTTAACAATTTCAATGTCTTTATTGTCAGCCTTAAAGTTGTGTAATTCCACAGTAGTCATTACTTTTGTTTTTGTTGATGTTCAACTGCAATCCTGCTTTGGCACTTTCTGCTTCATCTTTCAGCAGTAGTCATTTCAAGTCTTTACTATTTTCTGCCAGTAATGAGCCCCGTGGCGCAGAGTGTTAAGCTGCAGTACTGCAGTCAAAAGCTCTGCTCACGACCTGAGTTTGATCCCGACAGAAGTCGGTTTCAGGTAGCCGGCTTGAGGTTGGCTCAGCCTTCCATCCTTCCGAGGTCGGTGAAATGAGTACCCAGCTTGCTGGGGGTAAAGGGAAGATGACTGGGGAAGGCACTGGCAAACCACCCCGTAAACAAAGTCTGCCTTGGAAACGTCGGAATGTGACGTCACCCCATGGGTCAGGAATGACCCAGTGCTTGCACAGGGGACCTTTACCTTTACCTTTTTAATGTAGTATCATCTACATATCTCAAATTGTTAACGTTTCACAGCATACTAGTTCTATTTTAATTTTTTTTTACTTCTTTAATACTCTACCTTTTTCCCCAGTGGGGACCCAGTGGCTTATATTGTTAGGCTGAGAGTGTGTGACTGGCCCAAAGTCAACCAGAAAGCTTCCACAGCAGAGTGGGCATTTCAATCTGAGTATCCCAAATGAAATTAAGACAACCCGCCCCCCGCCCCCAGAAAAGGTTATACATAAGAAGTATTTTTTATTGCTGAACATAACTGTAACTTACACACGAATTTAAGATGACCTCCTATTTTATCTTGACAGTTCATCGAAGAACATAAGAACGTAAGAAAAGCCATGTTGGATCAAACCAAGCCCCATCAAGTCCAGCAGTCAGTTTACACAGCGGCCAATCAGGTGCCTCTAGGAAGCCTCTGGGGAGAGAGGGACTAGTCTTCCTTTCAGGTAAACAAGGTAAATAAAAAAAGATCATCCCAACCTGTGCAGGCCATTAAGATGTAGAAGGAAGACAGTGGGTCACATAATGTTTGGCACCTGACAGCAAGGAATATTGTTTTATCTCTCTAGCATACCACCCCTCTTTGCATTTAGATTTCTTCCTCACCTCACTTATCATAGAGATAAATAATACAAGGAGCCGCCTCATTATGAATTGGCAAATCTACACCAATACTGCCTATTCTGACTGGCTGCAGTCTGGTCTTTTTTCAGCACTGCTACCTGACATTCTTTATTTGGAGATGTCAGGAATTGACCTCAAGACACTATTCATGCAAAACAAAGGGTTAACCAGTACAGCTGCATTTGAGTCTAGTAGCACCTTAGAGACCAACAAGATTTTTGGGTATGAGCTTTTGAGAATCCAAGCTCCCTTCGTCAGATACAAGTCTATATCTGACAAAGGGAGCTGTGACTCTTGAAAGATCATACCCGTAACATCTTGTTGGTCTCTAAGGTGCTAATGGACTCAGATCCAGCCGTCCTACCACAGACCAGCACAGCTGTCCTCTGAAATTAACCACTACAATTTCCTCCACTGTTGGTTTGAGCTGAACATGTGAACTGCCCTACAGTCAGACCATTGGTTCATCTAGCTGAGTACTGCTTCCTCTGACCACCAGCAGTTTTCTGGGGTATCAGATAGAGACCCGTGGCACAGAGTGGTAAACTGCAGTACTGCAGTCAAAAGCTCTGCTCACGACCTGAGTTTAATCCCGACAGAAGTCGGTTTCAGGTAGCCGGCTTGAGGTTGACTCAGCCTTCCATCCTTCCGAGGTCGGTAAAATGAGTACCCAGCTTGCTGGGAGTAAAGTGTAGATGACTGGGGAAGGCAATGGCAAACCACCTTGTAAACATAATCTGCCTAGTAAATGTCGGGATGTGATGTCACCCCATGGGTCAGGAATGACCCGGTGCTTGCATAAGGGACTACCTTTACCAGTTAGAGAGGGGGTCTTTCTCAGATGTGTTACATGGGATTATTTAACTGGAGGTGCCAGGGATTGAGCCTGGGACCTTCTGCATGCAAAGCAGGTGCTCTGCTTTTGAGCCTCAGCCCCCCATTTCCAGCTGGAACTAGAATGTTTAATGCTGTAGTCAGTGCTGTAGTCTATCCAAGAAATTCAAACTACATCTCTCCTATCCACTCCCTATTTTATCTGAATTCAAATGTGACGTATGGCCAAGTCACGCAACACACAAACTACCTGAACAGCAGAAAAAGCTCAGGCAAGCAGTGTGCATCAGTTGTTGGTAGCTTTCAGGGCATTACCACAAGCAGATGTAATTGGGTGGTGGTGGTGGTGATGCGCAGAAAGCCAATGCCTGTAGAGCTCAGGGCAAGCTGAAGGCAGTCACATGACACCCTCAGCGTGCTTTGCTGGAGCTGGAACTCAGCACAGGCTGTTTTCTGGAGGGAAGTCCCATGCTGACCGAGATGTGTGACTTGGCCTATACTCTCAAAGTTGACAACAGTACTATCTGCCAACCAAATCAACTCATGGTGCTTACAACATTTTTCTGTTCAATTATGGCTTTTCGAAGCCATCAGCAGCAATTTGGGAGGATGAGTGAGCAGCATTAATGTTAAGAACTGGAGATTTAATTCCCCTTTAAAAAACCTTGTATCTGTGATAAACAGAACATTTCACACGTATACAGACAAACATTTTTGTCCCCGAGACAGTGAGTCGAGCAGAAGAGCCACACCTGTGAAGTGGAGGGGTAATTAGTCAACACATTTGTATGATTTTAAATCACTGCAAAGAATTAGCTCTAATTATTCTCCCCAGGAGTTCCCCAGGTCTGCAGAAGAATCTTATCTGAACCTGGGCTGTATAAGCCAAGAGAACAGCTGTGAAAGATATGTAGTGAAATGTAGAAATCAAAGGGCTACTTCACATCTTTTAGGAGAATACTTGAGCTGTATATCTAAAATGTAGCATGTGAGTACAATAAACACACTAGTATAGATATGCAATCAGGTGTACCTCTCTATCAGCTGTACTTTCAGTAACAATCATGCTTCTGCACAATGCACCAAAAAAGAGAACGCTGGGGAAAATTGAAAATGAGAATGTATGCTCAATAGATGCCGCACATAGCTACTCTAAAGACCAAATGACTATCATAGGACAAAGAGGCAGAAGTGTTATTTGCAAAATGTGATGGGAGCATAAATAGGTATTAGGCGACACATGGAGGATGTGCTGACTAGAAGAAGAAGAGTTGGTTTTTATATGCCGACTTTCTCTCCCACTTAAGGAAGAATCAAACCGGCTTCCAATCACAGAGCATACTCTGTTTCCTGTTTCCTATAGAAAGTTTGATGTTTCCATCTGATCCCCTCATTTCAAGGTCTTTAGTTCCAGATTGTCCCACATTTAGATAGCTTCCATCCATCTTTTTAAAATTCCAGGGACTTCAGAGATGTAACCTCATCTACTGTGACCAATCTATTGAATAGTCTTTTACCTGCAGAGAATGGTCTCTATCCAAAGAGTCCGATGTGCCATTTTAACAGCACCATTTAGTTACCTGTCGGGGAAGGGGTCCAGATTCAGTATCTCTACCTTCCAAACAGCTTCACTAGCAACTGTTACAAAGCTGCATACAACAACCTCTGGATTATCCTACGCAAGCTGGTGTGCCAACAGTGAAATGTTATGTCCCACACATGGTACCCTTTTGTGCATGTTGGACTTAATCCAGGAGGCAAACCACATATGGAAGCCTATTTTTGCCCACAGAATCAGAGAGGATATTGCAACAAATGTTTGAAAATGTGCCTTTGAGGAGATTCTGGCAGTATGTTTTTCATCAGGGTGCTTGAGAGGAGGTTTGTGAGATGATAACTCAAGTTGTGGGTCTTCCATACGGAAGCTTCTGGAACAAGCAAAGCAACTTTCCAAGTGAAGGGAATGAAGCCCACATAATTTGTTCTCTTGCTGTAGCCATGCTCTTATAAAATGCAGCAAGATCCTGCATTATGTTTACATGGCTTATACAAACTTCCTACTTGTTAAAAGAAGAAGAAAAAGCAGTGTTGGTTTTTATATGCTGATTTTCTCAACCTTTTAAGGAGAATCAGACCAACTTACAATCACCTTCCCTTCCTCTCCTCACAACAGACACCTTGTGAGGTAGGTGGGGCTGAGAGAGTTCGGAAAGAACTTTGACTAGCCCAAGGTCACCCAGCTGGCTTCATGTTTAGGAGTGGGGAAACCAACCTGGTTCACCAGATTAGAGTCTGCTACTCATATGGAGGATTGGGGAATCAAATCTGGTTCTCCAGATTAGAGTCCATTACTCTTAACCATTACACCACGCTGGCTCTCATACATAACTTCATACATAATGTTTAAGTTGTGAACAATGACAATTCAAAGTGAGAAACTTGCTTCCTGAATTAAAATATAAGGTGCAACCAAACAATTGCAAATAATGACATATAAAGACCTTTTTGCTGGAAGAGATATGCATATTTCAAAATCATATCACCCTGAAAGGAAGATCTTTCTAATCTTTAAAAAGATTATACAGATAACTGTAACCTGTATGCAAATCTAAGATAGTCGCCTCTTTTTCTTTATGCTATATGGGGAGAGGAAAACTTGATCTTTCTTTCAGGTACATAGGTATTATTTCCAGTCAATTGTATCCATAACGCTTATGGGAAGAAACTGTCTTTTCATATTTTATGTTCCCTCACATTAAGATGGTCAACATTATTATCATATTACATATTACAACCTAGAGATACGAAAAAATAACTTGCCCAAAGGTTATATAGCAAACTTGGTTTATATTGGTAATCCTTATTTCCAAAGTCCTTTGGTCATTTTCACTATTTTTTTTCTAATGGAGGGATTCACTTCTTCAATTCTTATCTTAATGGTCACTTGGGAAACCAGTTAGGCCTCAGATATTTACCCATACCTTTATCCTTTCCAGATACAGGCCTCACCATTAAGCTCAATCACCATCAAGGGACCCATTTTAATTTATTTTTTTTAACAAAAGATTATTCCTTTTGAATTCTATCCTTTCTCCAAGGAATCACGGAAGAATACAGGAGACGAACGCAGGATATGATCATTAGAACAAGACTGTCAGGCAACTGCCCCCCCTCCAATTCGCCATCTTCCCTGCACCCACTGTCCATGAACCATGAGGAAAGTCAGGGTATAAATGTTTTAATAAACAAAATTAATAAAATAAAGCTGGAAAAATCTTTACATGAAAACTGAAAAAATGGGGGTGGAGAGTGGAAGAGATAGAATAAAGCTGAAGAAGCATATGATTCCACTTTCTTTCTTTCTAAAGGCTAATTTTTTGTCTCCTGAAATACTCCATATGCCCTCCATCCAGCCTCCTCTATACTTCAAACACATTTTCCCCAAGGCTTTGGAGATCCATGCTTTTTATCCTCTAGCCCCACGCAAGGAGCTTGGGTCCTTAATTTCACCCAGACCTCCTCCCCAATCTTCAACAGGATGCTGAGAACTACTCTAGACCCCTAAACAAAGACTGCCTCTGGGGGGCTTCCCCCCCCCACATTCAGAAGAACACAAACAAGATATTTGTGTAAAGCAGTGGTGCCCAACCTTTTTTTGACCAGGGACCACTAGGACTTTTTTGTTCGGTGCAGGGACCCCAAGGTTCAAAATAAAAATTCCGAGAATTTGAAAATAAACTTTAATCATAACTCTTAGTTAAACATTAAACTTAGAATAATATTTGAATATCTATTTTTATAATAGAGAACTTTTGATTGAAAATATTAATTTATTATGGGTTTATAACTTTGTTTCGCGGACCTTAATTTAGTTCTCGCGGACCCCTGGGGTCCACGGACCCCCGGTTGGGAACCAGTGGTGTAAAGCAATGCTGCTGCTCTTATGCCCAGTAGTAGGCTCTCAGGGTGACCTAGGCCCAGGAATTTGGTACCCTTAGGCTGAAGCCACACAACACTGAATATTGCGCTATTGTTCTCTGATAGCAATAATTCACTTCCTGGATTATCTTGTCCACACAGGACAACCCACATAGGAAAATCCAGTTGTGTATGGGCGAAAATGCATGGTCTCTTTAGCCTCCTTTATTCCCTGTTTCAGCCAGGATTCAGCCAGGATCGAACACACGCATTTCGCCGAACATGCGTTTGATCCTGGCTGAATCCTGGCTGAAACGGGGGATAAAGGAGGCTAAAGCGACCATGCGTTTTCGCCCATATGATTATTTAAGCACAACGATACTGCAATATCCAGCGATGTGTGGATTCAGACCTAGTCTCCCCCCCCCCACCTCATGGACCCATTTTGTGCTTGATCATCCAGCATTGGTCGCACATGGCCGCAACATAGCCTGTTCCTTCCACGTAGCCCTCTGTCTCACCACTACTGCACTTCAAGAGCAGACCAATCTACGACAGCTAGTGGCGATAGAAAGAGAAGACTTCTTTCCCCGTAGCTGTTGAAATAATAATGCTAAATAATAACAGCAACAATAATAATATTAATAATTGTTGTTGTTGTTGCCAGCCTCCACATGGTGCCTGGAGATCTCTCATTGCAACTGATCTCCAGGTTACAGAGATCAGTACCCCTGGAGAAAATGGCTGCTTTGGCCATTGGACTCTATGGCATTGAAGTCCCTCCCCTCTCCAAACCCCGCCCTCCTCAGGCTCAACCCCCCAAATCTCCAGGTATTTCCCAATCTGGAGCGGGCAACCCTAATAACAATTCACTTTATAAAAATGATAATAAATGCTAGCCTACCTGACCGTCATGGGTTAAAGAAATTTACATTTCTTACTGATACTGCCTCCCTCAGGGGCTGAAAGTAGAAGATAGGAGGTATCACTTTGTTCTCTTCCTTACCATCCTAATGTTACTCATGCTTACAGGTTTGCCCTGAGAATAATAAAAAAGATGGGCTTTGAGCAATGATAAGTATCAGGGCTACACATCCTAGATGTACTTACCTGGGAGTAATTCTAGAGCTCCATATATAAACGTTTGTTCAGCAAACACCCACTACCTGGACCTGATGAAGTGGGAGCCAGTCCATAAAAGCTTATGCCTATAATAAAAATAAAAGGCTGGAGCTTGTCACAAGCCTTTGTGTACTTAAAAAAAAAACACCTAGGAATGTCACTACTACTAAATTCAGAGGGGCCTTCCGAGTGTAAACAAGAGGCTCTGCCTGCAAGCATGGTCTTCTTAATAGGAAAGTATGCAGACAGTGGCGGACTGGGTCTAAAAATATTGGTTGCCAGGAGACAACTACAAGGCTATTGTTTAATTTTTATAAGAAATAAGTAAAAAAAAAAAAAAAAAACGTAAGTGGAAAAAAGGTACAATTAAAATTTTAGTTGCATGTGTGTGTTCAGTGCCGTCAAGTCGCTTCCGACTCGTGGCGACCCTATGGGCGAAAACGCACGGTCGCTTTAGCCTCCTTTATTCCCTGTTTCAGCCAGGATTCAGCCAGGATCGAACGCACATTCTGCAAAATGCATGCGTTTGATCCTGGCTGAATCCTGGCTGAAACAGGGAATAAAGGAGGCTAAAGCGACCGTGCATTTTCGCCCTAAGAATGAAAGTCCTCCAAAACGTCCTATCTTTGACAGCCTTGCTCAGATCTTGCAAACTGAGGGCTGTGGCTTCCTTGATTGAGTCCGTCCATCTCTTGCTGGGTCTTGCCTCTTTTCCTGCTGCCCTCAACCTTTCTTAGCATGACGGTCTTTTCTAACGACTCTTGTCTTTTCATAATGTGACCAAGATACGATAGCCTCAGTTTAGACGTGTACAGTAAGTCTTGGAACTTCTATTGTATTTTCCAGCTACTGTGTGTGTGTGTGTTAAGTGCCGTCAAGTCGCTTCCGACTCATGGCGACCCTATGAATGAAAGTCCTCCAAAACGTCCTATCTTTGACAGCCTTGCTCAGATCTTGCATATTGAGGGCCATGGCTTCATAGTCATTACCCTATGAATGAAAGTCCTCCAAAATGTCCTATCTTTGACAGCCTTGCTCAGGTCTTGCATATTGAGGGCCGTGGCTTCATTGTCATTACCCTATGAATGAACGTCCTCCAAAATGTCCTATCTTTGACAGCCTTGCTCAGGTCTTGCATATTGAGGGCCGTGGCTTCATTGTCATTACCCTATGAATGAACGTCCTCCAAAATGTCCTATCTTTGACAGCCTTGCTCAGGTCTTGCATATTGAGGGCCGTGGCTTCATTGTCAATTCCCTATGAATGAAAGTCCTCCAAAATGTCCTATCTTTGACAGCCTTGCTCAGGTCTTGCATATTGAGGGCCGTGGCTTCATTGTCATTACCCTATGAATGAAAGTCCTCCAAAACGTCCTATCTTCGACAGCCTTGCTCAGGTCTTGCATATTGAGGGCCGTGGCTTCATTGTCATTACCCTATGAATGAACGTCCTCCAAAATGTCCTATCTTTGACAGCCTTGCTCAGGTCTTGCATATTGAGGGCCGTGGCTTCATTGTCATTACCCTATGAATGAAAGTCCTCCAAAACGTCCTATCTTTGACAGCCTTGCTCAGATCCTGCAAACTGAGGGCCGTGGCTTCTTTTATTGAGTCAATCCATCTCTTGTTGGGTCTTCCTCTTTTCCTGCTGCCCTCCACTTTTCCTAGCATGACTGTCTTTTCCAGTGACTCTTTGTCTTCTCACGACGTGACCAAAATACGACAGCCCCAGTTTAGTCATTTTAGCTTCTAGGGCAGTGCCGGCGAACCTTTTAGAGACCGGGTGCCCAAACTGCAACCCCAAACCCACTTATTTATCGCCAAGTGCCAACCCGGCAATTTAACCTGAATACTGAGGTTTTAGTTTAGAAAAAACAACACCTACATTATTAACATCTTTTGCCTTAAAAGAAAAACACAACAACAGAGCTTTCAACAATACAAACGACTTTTTATTGAAAGGTAAAAGTTTGCCTTTGGCGTGCTTTTGAACCATTAATGTTTGTTCAGAGTCCCTAAGCTGGGCGGCGGGGAGTCCAGGGAAGGCAGACGCGGGCTCGGCGTGCCAAGTCCGGCGTGCCATAGGTTCGCCAACACGGTTCTAGGGTCAGTTCAGGTTTCAGTTGATCTAGAACCCACTGGTTTGTTTTTGGGCCGTCCACGGGATCCATAATTCCCAGCGCCTAAAAGGTCATTCGCATTTTTAACATCTTGTCTAATGGTGTTTAAGGGGCCCACACTCGCCATCGGGCAAGCCGACCCCCTGGGCCAGGCCCGCAAAGGCCTCCCGCCCTGAGAGCCCGGGAGGAGGCCTGCTCTGGGCAGCCGCAGCCAGCTAGGCCTCAAGGGTTGCCGTAGCAACCAGAGACCTGCCAGGGCCCCAGAACGGGGCGGGGCAGCGAGAGCGAGAGAGAGAGAGCGACGGGATCCCCACCCGCCTGTGTCAGCAGCCTCCCCGCTGCCGGAGGGGGCGTGAGTGGCAGGCGAGGGAGGCCCGGCCGCCGGTTGCCATGGTTACAGCCCTGGCGGGGCGGCGGGGCAGACGCGCGCGCGCTCCCGGGAGCCGCCTGGCCTGAGCCGCGCGGCTTGCAAGCGACCCTCTTGCAAGCCCCTTGCTTGCAAGCGACCCTCCCTGCCCGCTTATCATTGCTGTTATTATTATTGCTGCTGTTCCAGAGCGGGGGGGGGGGGAAGCGAGAGAGAGGCTGGGAGCAAGAGCGCGTCGGGAGCCGCCTCGCCTCCTCCTCCTCCTCCTCTCCACTCCTTGCCAAACAAAAAGGAGGCGGGTGCAAGCAGGCAGGCAATGGGGGACCCCGGGCGTGCAAAATAGCAGCGGGGAGGCGATGCTGTCCCCCCCGGCCGGGGCTCCTTTGCAGACTCCAGTTCGCCCCGGGGTGGGAGAGAGGGGAGAGAGGGAGCCCCCTTTTTCCAGCACGCCGGGACCGAGTCTCTAACCAAAGCGGCTGGTAAGTGAAGTCTGCGTGGAGGGGAGTTGCCTTTCTTTGTACCTAGCCGTGATCACTTGGGGATCAGAGTGTGTGTGTGTGGGGGAGACGTCTCCACCCCCCCCTCGCCCACCCTCTTTGCTTTCTCTCCCCCTGGACGCGTGTGGCCACCTCTGATGGTACTTTGGCCGCAAACTGGTATTGCTGACAATTCACAGTGGGTCGCCGTGTTAGTCTGTCTGCAGTAGTAGAAAATTGCAAGAGTCCCAACAGCACCTTAAAGACTAACAAGAATATTTTCTGGCAGGGTTATGAGCTTTCGTGAGCCGCAGCTCACTTCTTCAGATACAGCTTAGAAAGTGAATCCATCCGTCTTTTAAGTAGAGGAGAGTGAATTCAGACCATTAGTCTTCTGCATTTGGTGAGAAAAATGATGTCTGTCTGTACCTGTGCAAGTTTCTTCACAAGGTTGATGGATTTCCATTCTGTACGGCTAAATGTGGTGCCTTCCATGAAGATAATTCACAGTGGGTAGCCGTGTTAGTCTGTCTGCAGTAGTAGAAAAGGGCAAGAGTCCCAACAGCACCTTGAAGACTAACAAGAATATTTTCTGGCAGGGTTATGAGCTTTCGTGAGCCACAGCTCACTTCTTCAGATACAGCTAGAATGTGAATCCATCTGTCTTTTAAGTAGAGGAGAGTGAATTCAGACAAGCATTAGTATAATGCACAGTGGGTCGCCGTGTTAGTCTTTCTGCAGTAGTAGAAAAGGGCAAGAATCCCAACAGCACCTTAAAGACTAACAAGAATATTTTCTGGCAGGGTTATGAGCTTTCGTGAGCCACAGCTCACTTCTTCAGATACAGCTAGAATGTGAATCCATCTGTCTTTAAAGATGCTACTGGACTCTTGGTATTGCTGACCGATGCAATGCAAGGAAACTTTGAGGGAGTTTTGTGTTTGTGAGATTTGTCCCCTGAGGTCTGGAAGAGGAGAAAAGGAAGAGCTGGGCTGGAAGTTGGTGGAGGGTTAGCATGCCTGTGGGAGATAGGGGACAAATTTCCTAAAGCAGGAATTGGAAGGGTGTCATGGGGGGGGGGATCAGCTGTGGTGAAGTAGGGCTGATAGAAGGGGTCGGTGCCCTATTTGGAAGGTGCCAAAAAGGCAACAGTGTCCCAGGCAGTGGTTTTGGACTTCTGCAAAACCCATTTCCATATTACTGATGTGCCCTATAGGGGGATTTTGTATGTAATAATCACACCTCTTTGGTTCGTGAAGCTTTTGGAGGCCGGAGAGGTGATAAGAGGCGTGTGTACTTTTCCTTAGAGTTGAGATGAGAGTTTTGATGAAGTTGTAAATGAGAGGTTTGCAGACTATAACGATACTTGGGTGCAGATGTGCCTGCTGGAGAGAGGGGGTGGGGGAAATCGAGCCCATTTTCTTCTTTTTTTAATGCTCCATTTTGTATCTTTGATTCTTTCAAACAGCAGGCCTGCGTGTGTTTATTTCTCTTTTTAATGATTGTGGAAAATCTGGTGTCTCATCGCAAGGGAAGGGGGGGAAAGTCTGTGCAATTTGATGCGAGCAGTTTTGCTGCTGTTGCGATTTTGGTGCCCCACTATTTCCTGTCCAAAATCCTCATAGTTGACGTTTTGAGGTTGACAAAGCAGCAAACGTAGAGAACTTTTTTGAATAACAGTTAAACCTGAAAGTTAAGACTCCCAGATTTCTTATGAGAAGAATTGCCAACACTTTCTACCAACTTGACTTTCATTCAGTGTTTTAACAGTGTCATCCTATGAGGAATGGCTCCAGTTAGACTAGACTAACTTTGCTTAGTATTGCACTGCAAATCATCTAACTCTGGAGTAATGCTCCTGAAGTTGGTGGAGAGCTAGCGACAAGTGACAATTGTGGGAGAAGGGGGAAATCGAAGGAGAAATCTACTGGGGAGTGATGAGAAATTAAATGGGTTTCATTTTTATATTTATCTGCCTGTGATCAACACCTCCGCAAAACCACAGCATAATCTCTCTCATATTTGCAAGTGTGTCATCCTCCCTAAATTGCATATTTGAAACAACAAAGGCAGTGAGTTCATAGAGAACCGCCAGGAGCTGCTCTGTACACCTCTGGTTTGTTGGGAATTTAAAATGGGGCAACCGGTTTTTGGTGATGGGTGGATCCAGAACTAAATGTAGGACATCCAAAGTTGAGAGGCCGGAGCTGGCTGCTGGCTGTTGGTGCGTTTAGAGCAGTGGTTCTCAACCTGGGGCCATATGGCCCCCCGGGGGGGCCCAGGATATTCCAAGGGGGGAACAGGTGAAAATTGCTGTGTTCATTTTGCGTGGCTGTTTATTCTTCTTTGTTCCTTGGCTATTTACAAACAAAACATTTAAATAGCTACCTTTCTACCTGTAGGACAGGGGGCCACAGGAAGGAAACAAGGTCGGAAGGGGGCCATGGTCGGAAAAAGGTTGAGAACCACTGGTTTAGAGCATCTTTATGGAGTGGATTGAGCTTGATGTGTTTCCCCAACTCTTGAAGTAGGAACCTGGCATGGTTATGGGTTGTGGCTGCAGCGTGACTGGATTAATCAGAGACACCGGATTGGTGCCAGACTCTCTGCTGGTGTTTTGACTGTTTGCATCTGGAGAAATTCAAGACATATTTTCAAATGGGGGAAAAAAACCAACATCTCTTTAGGGTTTGCAGACTTCATTAACAAGAGAGTTGGGTGTATTTTTAGTTTCTGGCAGTCTTCGGATCAATCCATCAAGTACATTTGGGTCTCCCCCTTTCTCCAAACATCTCAGGGCATTGTACATGTTTCATCCTTCCCTGTTTTGTACTTACAACAACCCTGTGAGGTAGGATAGGCTGAGAGTCTGACTAGCTTGAGATTATCCAGCATGTTTCTTGGCAGTGTGGGGATATGAACCCACGTCATCCAGATCCTCATCCAACAATTTAATCACTGCACTACACTTTCTCTCCACAGTCCTCCAGATCAGGACTAGATAACTTTCTGCCATTCAACTCAGAATTTTTGGATCCATGGGTTATTATAAGAATTGCTGTGTTACCCAACATTGGGAGGGGTGTGGACGTGGCCACCAGTCTTCATCTCTAGATATTCACAGACTTAAAAATAAATATTTATTTATTTAAAACATTTAATAGTCACCTTGAGGAACTGAAGGCAACTTATTATTAATAAAATACAGTAAAATACATACAAGCCACTACTGTTGTTAAAATCGATAATTTAAAACTGCCGGTAAGCAGAAGTACTAATCAAATGCCTTCATGAATAAAACTGTCTTCAGCTGTCTCCTAAAGATGGAGCGTGAGGGGGCCAGGCGTACCTGGGGAGGTTGCTCCATAACTGTGGGGCTGTCACTTAAAAGGCCCTTTCTTGTATACCCACAGATGAATATGGGGGTGGGGCAAAAGAGATTAGAATTTGGGCTTCTTGGAAACCAATGGCAGAAGCTTTGTTCCTAGATATCTCTTGTGGCCATTGGTAATCAGTTGTGTGATAGAAGCACTCTGCCCATGCTCAGCAAGACTGTCCTCTTTGTTCTTTCTTCAGCTGTTGCTACACTGAGCCCTGGCTTTTAGGACAAACTTTGGTGTGGACTGGCACAGAATTCCTCACATACCCTATGTTATTGATATGAGGGTTCCCTTCATCTCTCATGGCCTACCTTGCCTTTTATCCATGGGCCCTTAAAGTCTAGCCTGGGTTGGGGGGGGGGGGACTCTAACATGGGACACAACAGCCCTGACACCATTCAAAAGAAAAAGTTTCTTCTAGAGGGAGAAACTGGAAGTGAAGAAGCAAAATGGGGACAGGAAGAGCTTAATTTATTCCCCACCTGAAGGCTCTCGGTCCTAGCCCTTCTTCCCCAAGGTGCTTCCTTTCCCCCGCCTTCCCCTTTCAGGGTTCAAAGTCTGTGTTTTCCCTCACAAGGCAGAGGTATTGAGCTTTGGAACAGCAATTTTGGGTTTGGAGTAGGGAAGCTGTGAGCCACTTGCTGTTTCTCTGCTCCAGATCTGCCCCTCCCAAAGTTGGTGTGTGCATGTGTTTTTAAAGAAAGCTGTCCAGGCTGTGGTTAGGTGCATTTGGGTCTCTAGAGGGGGCTCAGTGGTAGAGCAGGAATCTTTCATTCAGGTGGAACCAGGTGCAATCCCTAGCATTGTCAACATTGTTGGGGAAGACCTGTCTCTGCTTGAGATCCTGGCTAGCCACTGCCAGTCAGAAAGCAGACAGTACTAAACGGACCAATGTTCTGACTGTGGATAAAGCAGCTTGAACAAATCTATGGGGAGACCCCACTTGGGATACTGTGTACAGTTCTGGTCACCACACCTAAAAAAGGATATTGCAGAGCTTGAGAAGGTGCAGAGAAGAGCAACCAAAATGATTAGGGGACTAGAGCAGCTGCCCTATGAGGAGCGGTTAAAACGCTTAGGGCTGTTTAGCTTGGAAAGAAGGCGGCTGAGGGGAGACATAATAGAGGTCTATGAAATTATGCATGGTTTGGAGAGAGTGGACAGGGAGAAGTTTCTCTCCCTCTCTCCCATAATACTAGAACACGGGGTCATCTGCTGAAGCTGGAGGGCGAGAGATACAAAACAGATAAAAGGAAGTATTTTTTCACACAACACATAGTTAATTTGTGGCACTCCCTGCCCCAGGATGTGGTGATGGCTGCCAACTTGGAAGGCTTTAAGAGGGGAATGGACATGTTCATGGAGGAGAAGGCTATTCATGGCTATTGGTAAAAATGGATACTAGTCATGATGCATACCTATTCTCTCTGGTATCAGAGGAGCATGCTGAATATATTGGGTGCTGTGGAACACAGGCAGAACAATGCTGCTGCTGTCGTCTTGCTTGTGGGCTTCCTAGAGGCACCTGGTTGGCCGCTGTATGAACAGACTGCTGGACTTGATGGGCCTTGGTCTGATCCAGCAGGGCTTTTCTTATGTTCTTAAGATAAAGCAACTTCACGTGTGGAGTCAGCCCCTGAGCACACACACTGCCTCAAAACCATGCTGTGTTGGGGAAAACTAGACAAAACTGCAACGTGAACATATTTCCAGATGTTTGTGGGGGGGGGGATTCCAGTCTCCTGTTTGTAGGGAACAGGAATGTGAAGGATTTGCAGGGATAATTGGCTGGCAAGAGAAGCATTTTATTCCTGCCATCCTTGTAGATTCTTTTCTGCATTTTCTCCAGTTCTCTCCTGGTTCCTGGCTGTTACTTTCGATCCAGGGTCATCTCTTTAGTTTTTGGAACTATGTAAAGGAAAGGATCTAAAAAAGCTGGAGTGGAGGACTTACACAGAGCAAAATTACCTGGTGGGCAAGGGGCTAAGCACTCACTAATTGTCCCTGTAGACACCCTACACCCCCCACTGGTTGGAAACCTTGCATTTCCCTTTGTAAACAAATTAGGCCAATTCACACCTTATAAATGCCTTATGGCTCCTGGGTGCATTTGATGAGACATGTACTGAGAATTCCCCTCTGAGAACTTAATTCCCAGGCACTTGAGGACCCAATTCAGATTGGGACTGTGGGGAGAAGGGACTAAATCCTACACCCCCCCCCCACGCACACCATTTTTGCTGACCTGAAATTGATCCAGGGACCCGCAGCTTGGGGGAGGGGCGGTGGCTCAGTGGTAGAGCATCTGCTTGGCATGCAGAAGGTCCCAGGTTCGATCCCAAGCATCTCCAGTTAAAGGGACCAGGCGATGTGAAAGACCTCTGCCTGAGACCCTGGAGAGCCGCTGCCGGTCTGAGTCGACAATACTTACTTTGATGGACCGAGGGTCTGATTCAGTATAAGGCAGCTTCATGTGTTCATCATGGAGATTTAAGTATGGCCATCAGGGATGGGTGGCCACAAGGATTTATCATGTGTGAATCAACCCTTAGTTTGGACTTATGCTGTCTAAAGCTAGGGCTCTTCTTGCAATCACTGAAGGTGTCCAAGCACATTTTTAGCTGTTTCATGATACTCATACAAGCAACTATTTATTGGGTGGGGGGAAGATGTTGTATATACAAGAAAGGGAGCAGATCGCTCCGCCACTGTGGCTAGGGACAGGGTTGTTTATCCCTTAAACAAATGGCTAAACACATGTTGACATGCAGGGATTGAACCACAGGGGAGAATGCAGTCTCTGAAAAATTAAAAAACAAAAACTAAAACTTCATCCAGTGGTAATTTCCTGTCCTCACAATAAGAAATCTTGCTGAATTTGCATACTTGTGCCGCGGAGAAGTTTGTACCTTCCAAATATTTACAGGAAACTAAGTTGAAACAAAAGCAGTGTATGCGTATATGTAAGGGAAGGGTTGCTTGAGTTTAGTTGTTCACTAAGAGTTCTGTCCCAAGGGGGGGTTTAGTGGACGGCCACGGCACTTGGGTTTCATGCAGCAATAACAATCACTACTGAGGGAAGAATTACTTTTTCTCTAGCCTGCTGCAACTGCTGCTGATTAGCTTCCACATCAAAAGAACTGCGGACGGTGTGAAACAGATGTGCTTTTCCTGCGAAAGAAGCTAATTGTGCTGAAAATTTTAGCGGAAGAGGAGTGAACCGTGGGCCCAACTGAACACTGGGTGTGAAATAGATCAGAATGGGTAGCTGTATTATTCTGTCTGTAGGAGTAGAAAAGAGCAAGAGTCCAGTAGCACCTGAAGGACTAACAAAATTTCTGGCAGGGTATATGACCTGTCGTGAGTCACAGCTCATTTCAGAAAAAAAAGGCGAAAATGGGGAAAATACCCCCATTGAAAATAGCGGGGCTGCGACACCCAAAAAAGGTGCCATAGCCCCACCGCAGCAGTGAGGGGCGTTCCTGGGCTGGAAGGGGTTAGGAAGCTGTCTAAAGTCAGTTCCGCCCCCGGGAACGCCCCCCACCCTCGCCGGTGCCGCCATTCTCTGCCGGGATTTAGTTCCTGGAGAGGCTGCGCCAGCAGGGGAGCTCTGCGCAACTCCGCAGTGCCCAAGTGCCGATAGGAATGTCCTCTTTGTCATCGTAAGTGCCCCTTATACTATGATAAGTGGGCACTTATTCTGGCATGGGGTCACACTGCCTCAAAACGACACCCCTCCCCCCCAGGAATGCACTCAAAATCTTGACTATGGCCTTGTGTGATGTGTAAATAAACTTGGCTTCATTCTGGCTTCCCTAGCATCATCCATATGTACTTGTATGAGATGCCTGGCTAGGATAAAGGCAATGAAACCAGAAGCACCCTTGGATTTGAGTGATTGCCTCTGTGGGTTGACTCCTGGCCTTCATGCACACGCTGTTGGGTACTGTGCTATTGCAGCACTGCAGCCATTGTTCACAACTCTTATGTGGACAAGGCAGTCCAGTTGTGAATGACCGGAGCAGGGCAGCGATAACCCAAAATGCATCCATATTTGGATGCTGCACAAACAAACCATAATTAAAATAAACCATGGGTTTCATATTAATCTCCAAACTGAGCCACTATCCAGTTCTGCCTCATGTTACCTGCCCAATCTGTCGTTGGCCCCTTGCTATGGAATTGGCACACGGACAAAAATGTAAAGATTTCAGTCATTATTTTAGTGGTTCATCAGCTTACGCAGTGTTGATAGATGGGATTTGACTTGTCTCCCCATTCAGTGCAAAGGTTTGGATTATAAAAGAACAAAGGCTTCCTGCATTCAAGACCCTGTTATTCGAATTGGGAAATGAACTAGCTGGCAAGAAGTACTGCCTTTAAAGGTCTAGAAATGTCTTCATTGACTTTGGCCCCTTTTGCATGTTGTTCTTTGACTTGCGGCTTAATGCCGCGTTGTTCGAGACTAACTGTTACCGAACCGCAAATACACTGTTTACATATTGCCAAGCTGGTGGTTTCTTTTCATGAAGCAGTTTTCATCTCAAACAAGACAAAAAAAAGAGGGAGTTGAGCTTATACACTTCAGTGGTCACAGAGGTAACATGAGACCTCCCCCCACAAAGAAATCATAATAATTGTGATTATCTCTTCCATTAACCAAGTAGATCAACATACATTTGAAGAGACATTTTGCATGCCTGTGTTCATTGTGCCTTCAGTTCTGGACTCAGAGAAATTTTTTTGGGACTCAATGGCTTGTATCCAATAAGATCCAAACATGGACTGAAATGTTCCCTTCCTTATTTTAACCTCACAACAATCCTGTAAAGTAGGTTAGGCTGAGGGAGAAGTGACTGGCCCAGGGTTATCCAGTGAGCTTTGTGGCAGAGCAGATATATGAACTCAGGTCTCCCAGTTCCCAGCCCCTGGAACTGTTATTTGTCTAATTGGGGCAATTTTTATGTTTTCCCCAATAGTAGGGGCATACATTTGAGAAGTGGCTGGAGTCCTTTGTGTTTGCCCACTGCCCATACCTGCTATTGAGCTGCTCATGGTTCTTTGGTGCATGCCCTGAGTATCATGTTTGATATGTTTACTTCAAGAGCCACATATATGTACATGGTGCCAATTAATTAATTAATTAAAAATATTTCTCAGCCTGCTGGAACCTCCGGCAAGTGTGGCAAATGTGATGGCAACTTAAAAGGCGAAGGAAAGGAATCCCGATGAAAATATAGGCAGAAGCCCAATCCTATGTGTGTTTATTTTGAAGGCCCACTAAGTTTGGTTAATTTATTCCTAAATAATTGCATAGATATTGTCGAAGGCTTTCACGGTCAGAGTTCATTGGTTCTCGTAGGTTATCCGGGCTGTGTAACCGTGGTCTTGGTATTTTCTTTCCTGACGTTTCGCCAGCAGCTGTGGCCGGCATCTTCAGTGTTACTCCTCTGAAGATGCCAGCCACAGCTGCTGGCGAAACGTCAGGAAAGAAAATACCAAGACCACGGTTACACAGCCCGGTTAACCTACGAGAACCAATAATTGCGTAGAATTTTAACATAAACGTAAGTATCACAGAAACAGACATTCTGCTCCATTAATATTGGTGGATGCTTCCCTGTCTGCATGAAATTGATCTTCACAATGATGAGAAATGGAAACCTGAATTTTTTTTGGGGGAGGGGACACATTTTTAGAACAAATTCTCAAGGAGAAAAAGTTTCTAACAACCCTTTGCCAACTTCTTCTAAGGTTGCCTTCAGGAATACTTTCAGAGGAAGTCTTACTGAGGACATAGATCTGTTCGAAATACTTTCCTGGCATTCCAGGAATGTTCTAGGGTTTTTGGACAGCTCCTTCTCCTAAGAGGATGCCAAAATGTACTGATGGTGCTTTTCATCCGAATGCCACCTTGGGAATGTATCCAGAAACTCCTGCATGGAGCAAAAGTTACATGGGAATCATCGGACTCCCCTTTTACTTTTAGCACAAGTTTTTAACTCTCATTGTGTTTTCAAAACCAGGCTGCCTTATTTAAGAAAAAGTGATAAGGAAATATTAAACTCATTTTACAATTGCTTGTATGCTGTTGAGCAATACAAGTTATCTTTCATGCAACGAAATGCATCAATTTATCTAGAGTGAGTTGCATTCCATGAGGAATTTCCTCCCCTTCCAGACAGCAGTCTGCACCTTTTACAAATAAGATGTATTTTACGATAAGGCCTTAAGTAAGAAGTTAAAGGAAGCCATTTGCTTGTTGTGAAGCATGTAGAAATCTGTGCTCACATGTCTGCTTTTCCTGTTTTCACGCATTATATGGAAGCAAACCATGGTTTGCTGAGAGTGATGCAGTAGGAATACACTCTTGAGGAGCTACTAAGAAATTATGCACTGGATATTTTGGACCTTGTGGATCATGTAACTGAAGAAGCTGATAGCGCAAACGGAGCTTTATTTTTATCCGGAAAGCCCGTCTTCTTGATCTGCCTCTTGCCATGGGTCTTTGAAGATAGTTGGACTATTACACTTACCTGACCTACCTGGTACTCTGTTCCAGAGAAGGAAGAAAAAGTTACATGGTTATTTAAAGTCACAGACTCATTTACTTACCTGTTGGACTCTCGGGTTCACCGTTACTTCCTTTGGGGGGTTCGGTTTTGTGCAATTGTGAATGTTATATGGAATGAATACTTTATATTCTATGTTAGGTAGTCATATTTGAAAGATATATTTGTGAATATAGCATATGATATTATAATAGCCTAGTGTTGTTATTTTTTATTACTTGTAGAGTTTGTGCAACACTGATTCTGTTCTTATTTTTCCTTTTTTTGGTTTACCACTCCAAGTGTGGATGGGATAATTTTTTTAAAAAAATGGTGACGTCTACTGTGTCGCTATGTCACTTCCAGTTAAATTTTCCATTCCTCACTAACTTTCTGATTTCTCAGCTACAAGCTGCTTCAGACTGTTTCTTCTTTTTTAAAAAATTTGTTTATTTTTCAACATATTATAAAACATATAACAACATACAACAAAAGGCATACAAACCACACGACATAACAATTCTGCCTGTCAATACATCTCTAGAACAAGTTACTGTTTATGAATAACTGGAATGGGTTTATAATCTTTCTAACCGAAACTGTTATAAAACTATTAGATGCTTACACAACATGATATTGATTGGTTAAAACTGCTTTGACCTGCTATATATTTATTTATATTTGCTGATATCAAAAGTTAGCTTATATGGAGTTTGAGAAGCAGATTTAAAGATGATGAGATGTTTGCATATATCATAACCTTATATAGTTATCATCTCGGATTATGGCTTTCTACTTAGTTGAATTATTTAGCAATGTATTCATAATATATAGACTGTTTCTTTCCAGTATACTCACCCCCATGTTATTTTTGCCTGTGTGACCTCTTCATCTAGCCCGAATGGAGACTTTAGCAGACTTAACATGCCTGAAGTCAGGCTAAGACAAATTTTCTTCCTCACAGGGTAGCTCTAGGAACCACAGGAAACACTATGGTAAAACCCAGAAGTGACATAGGGATGCAGCTGACATTGTGTGCCCCCCATATCCCCATCCCCAATCTTTTAACTGGTTGCCAAGCTTGGCCTAGCAACCCCATTTCACAACCACTGCACAATTCTGACATTTTCGATATGCCTACAGCTAATCTTACTTTGTAATAGATTATAACCAGGTTAAAGGAGATTCAGACTTTTCTGCCAGCTTCTCCATCATGAACCCTCATTATTTCTCCATCCTCTTCTACCCTGAGAGGTGTAAACCCACAATCATACTATTTAAACCACCAAACCAGAATCGGCTCTGATCCCAAACCTCTCATCTCTGTTGACATATACAAGCTTTTGGCCAGTTTTGTGGTTCTACAGGAAAGACAGCAGTAATTTCAACTCACCCATCCCCAACTCTCACTTTTATGTTCCCACTTATATTAAGTCAATTTGCATATAATTAATGTTGCGTAAGTTTTGCTACTGCTGATCATGAGGAGAGAACTACCCACCTATGCAGGGCAACGTAGCTCAGCACTCTAACCAACTCCTGACAATCCTTCTTACTTTCTCTCACCCCTCCCCTCAAACAACAATCTGACAATTCATCAGACACTGCTCAAGTCTGTCTTTGCAGCCTTGAGGGCTAGAAACTTGGTGTCCTTTTTTAAAAAGTTGGCATTCTCGATTAAGTTAACATGCTCAATTAAACCTATTAATTTCTGCACTGTGTTGTAGAGGAGTTCAACACTGTCATCTTAGCTTTCATAGCTATTTTGTATGATAAGTTTTCTCCATCGTTGCGTCCACATGGAACTTTTGCTCCAGTTTGGCAACCAAACTGGTGGTGGTGGAAAGTGTCGTCAAGTCGCAGCTGACTTATGGCGACCCTGTAGGGTTTTAAAGGCCAGAGATGAACAGAATGGTTTGCCATTGCCTGCCTCTGTGTAGCAACCCTGGACTTCCTTGGAGGTCTCCCATCCAAATACTAACCAGGGCCAACCCTGCTTAGTTTCTGAGATCTGATGAGATCGAACTAGCCTGGGCACCAAACTGGAGTGGGGTATTTGAGCATCCAAACAACTTGGTCATCACTTCATCCACTTTCCAGGTTTTCCTTTGCTTTGCTCCGTTCTTTCCCGAACACGGTTTGTTGTGATCTTTCCTGAGAGATGGCAGTCAAAGTGGGTTTGAAGCTGTGAGGATGGAAGGTATGCATTTCCAAATTTCCCACCCGCATCAAAGCTATATTGTCACCTTATGTAGCAGCTTTGGAGTCAGCAGCTTCATGTGGGGCTGACCCTGGCACACCATAGTGAAAAACTAATGGTGGAAAGTGCCGTAAAGTCTCAGCTGACTTATGGCAACCCCATAGGGTTTTCAAGGCAGGAGACGTTCAGAGGTGGTTTTGCCATTGCCTGCCTCTGCGTAGCGACCCTGGACTTCCATGGTGGTCTCCCATCCAAGTACTAACCAGGGCTGACTCTGCTTATCTTTTGAGATCTGATGAGATTGGGCTAGATTGGGCAATCCAGGTCAGGGCAGTGAAAAACTACTTATTCTTTTTAAAACCTGGCAAAAAGCTCTTGAGGAGCATGTGAGTGGAGAATGGCAGGCACAAAGAGGTGGCCGAAAAATTCATTTTATTAATTTATTAAAATACGTATACCCCGCTTTTCCTCATGGCTCAAGGGGGCATGGAGAAAACCACCATGCAGACAGCAGCGATGGCTGCACAGTGGGGAAGGGTCACAATATAGAAACAATCCATGTGATTCTTCTGTGATTGTTTATCTGAAATCTTTTAAAAATAACACATGACAGTGCAGGTCAGCTCCACCTGTCGCTGTAGACTCCTAGGTGGCTGCAGATGGCACTGCTAAAAATCTGAGTGGCATGGCCATGCCCCCAGGGGGAATGGTATGCAGGAGCAACCTACCAGGAAACTGGGTGGCTGTGAACCTCCGTCTTTCTCAGATGGAGGTTCCAAGGCATAATCACTTTCCCCATCAGTCAGGTTGGGGGAAGATGAGGGGCTGGAATGGCGACTCTGAAACCCCGTAGACAGTCATGGAAACACAAAGGTGGAATTCAAAAAAATGGGGAAACTATCAGGTAATTTGTCTTTTTCCACCATGTAAGCTAAGAGCTGGAAAAACTCTGGCATTCTGTGTAGGTCTTCCTAATTTAATGGTGTGTGTGTGTGTGTGTGAGAGAGAGAATAATTAACATAGCCATCCAGTTAAAAAAAAAGTTAGAACTTGTCAGGTGTGTGTTCTGAAGTTCAAAGGCGACAGAATGTGATTTTTTTTAATAAGGTTGCTCATCTTGTTTCCATCACATTGATGGGGATGCAAATTCACATGTGTTTGATGCTTTGGGTACCCCAAAGCGTCGGTAGCGTCGTAAGTAGACTTCCTCCCAAGTCGAGACTTGGCCAGGGCAGGTCCTGACGCATGTTTTCATGTCTGTGAAAGCAGGTTGCACATCCCTCCTTAAATTCTGCTACTTCTGACAGCCCTGATCAGATTTCACTTTGACACCAGGGTGCTTTTGACATGGGAAGGGTTTGTGTGGCTTCCCCATTGCTGATACGGCCGCGGATAAAGGAATGGGGCTTCCACATGGCTGGTTTCCCCACAGTTACTCTGCTTCAGCCCTCCAACAGTGACCACAGGGACTTTTGCAGGCTATTTTTTTTTAATCAGCACTTGAATATTGATATACTGTAGTAACCATGGTTCTGTGAATTCCCAGCCTTCATTAAAAAAAAAAGACAGGTCTCCAGCCTCTTCTTCGATGTGCCTTTTCATTTATATCTCGTTAAGGAAAAAGGCTAGAGAGGGGGTGAAGGGAAATCAAGCCCAAGGCACATAGGTATAGAATGATGGCATAAGTTGGTGGTGAACCTGAAAACCTTCTACTGCATTGTGGTGCAAAACTAACAAACAAACAAACCGAAAAAAGAAGGATGTATAGTCCTTTATGGGGGTGTACTGGTACCCATGCTTCTTGTCTTTCCTATTTCCAGTAAGAGACAGCTTTCAGGTTCAGGGGGAGGTTTGGGTGCAGAGTGATTCAATTAGCATGTGTGCGTGTAAAGAGCCATCAAGTCACAGCTGACTTATGGCAACCCATTAGGGGTTTCAAGGCAAGAGGACTAGCAGGGGTGGTTTGCCATTGCCTTCCTCTGCACAGCAACCCTGGTATTCCTTGGTGGCCTCCCATCCAAGTTCTAACCAAGGCCAACCCTGCTTAGCTCCTGAGATCTGAGGAGATCAGGCTAGCCTGGGCCATTCAGGTCAGGGAGCAATAAGCACATAAACAGAAATACTGGAGTGGCATGTGTACTTTGGTTTCCAGTTTGCTTAATCCATTGATCACCACCTGCTCTGCTTATTTGGGAGGAGGGCAACCGTACTCCCAGCAGCGCAGTGGCAAAAAAAAGTGGCATGATATGGTGGGAATGTGCAAAGGGCTCTGATAAGCACCATCGATGTCATGCCTATGTGGTGGCTTGGACGTGATTCCACTGGCAGGGTTGGTATGCTTGGAACTGAGTGGACAATTCTGCAGGCCATCAAACAGATACACAAGGTGGCCAACACGGATCTCCATTCCTCCTTGAGCAATCAGTTGTTCCAACTAAGAGGCCAGGCCAATGCCAGCATGAGAACTTCTTGTGTTGCTCAATCCATATTGGGCTGGGAGTTGCAGTACCATCATTTAGCCATCTGCCGTGATGGTGCTGACATCCGGCAGAGGTTGAGCCAACTGTTTGCTCTGCCTGAATGCTACCATGGTGGCGTAAGAAGTACGGCATCTTGGCTTGCATTGCTAGAACTTGAGGTTTGAGGATCTTGGAGCTTTCTGTTCCCCCTCAGGAGAATCCCAGGCTGAAGTAATGTTTAAATAAGCCTGGTCATGTAAATGGCAAAAAGCAGACTTGTCCAATGAGCAGCAACTATCTCTGATCAAAATGCAGTTGGTTTCTTACTCTTAAAAATTAGGAAGTGCTGCTTTCTGATAAGCAAAAGACAGCAAAAAAAAAGTTTCTCCTGGGGAATTGGGAAAAACGTAATATTAATCAGAACAGTGAGTATGTGGCAGTAACCTGAACTGGGCATTGAATCATTACTGACATGGTCTTTGAATATTGACTCATTATGTGGGTGCATCATACCTGCTTCCGGGAGAGAAAGAATGAGACAGAGGCATGTCCGAACGTGTCTGGTATTTGTATAAAAATGTCCTGCGTTGAAAGACATTCTGGGTAGCTAGGCTGCTTGTGTACAATTATGGGTGAACTGATGATATACTATAAACCGAAAATGGGATGAAGCAGTTTTAATAGAATACACACCTGTTTTCTCTCCTTGTTAATTCTTTTTCCCAGCTCAGTTAAAAAGCTGGGTTGGGTACAATGTAGAATGAGGTGCATTTATGTAGTCTTTAACACCAAAAAGTCTGGTGTTTTTATGAGGCACAATTTCTCTTTTTCCCTTCCTCCCCACCCATCTCCAATAATACATCCACAATTTTCTGTTGATCAGAAGAATGCCTAAAAAAGATCACCATGCTTCTTTAATCAAAAATGGCTACTGCATTCCTAAGAAGAACACTTTCTCAAAAGAAAATAATTAGGCAAATTTAAAGTTTAATGGTAAAGGGTAAAGTTTAATGGTAAAGGGAGAAGCAAACAGTTGTAACCTTCAGCAAGTAGGAAGTTGTGTGAACATTAAGGAAAAGGTGGTTCTTACACCAAGCTTTTGTAAGTTTCTCTTGTAGCATATAATATAGGGCAGGGGTCCCCAACTTTTTTGAGCGTAAAGGCACATTTGGAATTCTGACATGGCATGGTGAGCGCAGCAACAAAACGGCAGCCACAAAATGGATGCCGCAGGAGGCGGAGCCAGCCACAAAATGATTGCCACACCTTAGCTTCAGTAACACAGTACAGATTCTTGTGCTGTGGTGGCAGCTGCTGCCAAAGCAACATTTTAAAAAATCTGCACAGCCGATCAGAATCCTTGCTGGGCAAAAGCCCTAATTGGCCCTGCCCATTTCCTAAAAACACTTGATAGGTGCCAGAAAAGGTGTCGACGGGCATCATGGCACCCACGGACACCATGTTGGGGACCCCAGGTAAAGGGTCTGCATGCTTCATGTATGCCATTCTTTAGATCTTTGTTGAAGGTCAAGTATAAAGTGGAAGAAGGGAGTATACCATTGTTTTTATATGATATAATATGAATTCTGTTTTCATACTCTTACAGTGCAGTCCTAAGCAGGATTATATCCTTCAATGCCAACTGAGTACAGTGGACTCAGAAAAAGAAGAAGAGTTGGTTTTTATATGCCGAATTTCTCTACCACTTAAGGGAGACAAACTGGCTTACAATCACCTTCCCTTCCCATCCCCACAACAGACACCTTGTGAGGTAGGTGGGGCTGAGTGAGCTCTAACAGAGCTGTAACTTGCCCATGGTCACCCAGCTGGCTTCGTGTGTAGGAGTGGGGGAACAAATCCAGTTCACCAGATTAGCCTCCACCGCTCATGTGGAGGAGTGGGGAATCAAACCCGGTTCTCCAGATCAGAGTCCACCTCTCCATACCACTACACCACGCTGAAGGGTGTAACTTTGGTCAGCCCAGAACCTGGATGGTCCAGGCTAGGCCAGTCTCATTAGATCTTGGAGGGTAAGCTGGGTCAGCCCTTGTTAGTACTTAGACAGGAGATCACCAAGGAAGTCAAGAGTCGCTACGCAGAGGCAGGCAATGGCAAACCATCTTTGTTCATGTCTTGCCTTTAAAACTATGGGGATGATCAAAAGTCGGCTGCAACTTAATGGCTTTTTCCACCTCCAGCTATGTTCAAGATTTAATTGTTTGTAAATTACAAGCTATGGTTGGTGACCATTACCACATTTTCACTGTAGTGCATGTCTTCTGAGAACATTACTTTCAAATATGAAAAAAAACTTTGAGTTGCTTTAAGCAGGGTTGTTGCGGGAATGAAATGGAAGAGAAGTGAATGATGTAAATTGATTTAGTCACCGTCGGGAAGAAAGGTAGGGCGTAAATGAAGTAAATAAATACATACTCTGCGCTTCAAGGAAAGCCATATTCATAATTGCTGTCACCCAGAAGAGCTACATGACTATTGAATGCAGGCTGTTCAGGGGAAGGAAGGGCGAAGCACATCTCTGCAGGCCGTACTTACTCAGATCTGGCCAGCAGCAGTAGGATCCTGCCCTGTCTCAGGCTGGGGAGAGAGCAAGCAGGCAGAAATGGAAGAAAGGATGCCTGCAGTTCACTTGGAAGAGTGGGACTCCTCTTCTGGTGCCAGTCGATTGCTGCCATTTTCTTAACCAGCGTGGTGTAGTGGTTAAAGAGCAGTGGTTTGGAGCAGTGGACTCTGATCTGGAGAACCGGGTTTGATTCCCCACTCCTCCACATGAGGGGCAGAGGCTAATCTGGGCAACTGGATTTGTTTCCCCACTCCTATACATGAAGCCAGCTGGGTGACCTTGGGCTAGTCACACTCTCTGTCCCACCTGCCTCACAGGGTGTCTGTATAATATATCAAGAAGATTATGAAAAATCTTCTTGATATATTATATTGAATGTGTGTTAAAATGGGCGGGGGAAACACTGTTTTTAATGTTTGGGAAATATTCTTACCGTGCATTCCCGAGATTCGGCGTACAGGAATGGCGGGGAGAAGGCAAAGGCGAGCCGCCTCCTTAAACTGTTCCCCTTACGTCGAAAAACAAAAAAAAGCCTTTTCATGGCTTTTTGTTGTTGTTAAATGGGGCCTTTCGCCCCATAGAGAACAGCGAGGCTGCTAAAAAGCAGGCGCAGCAATCCTGTTCTTGGCACTGGCCTAATGGGGTGAAAGGGGAGAGGAAGCTGCCTACTAGCGGCTCCTCCCCCAGCCCGCCCCAGGAACGCCCTGGGAACGCCCCCCCCCATGCTGACACCACTAGTCTCCGCAGTGGTCGGCGCCACAGAGTGACTGTGCCGGCAGAGGAGTGCCGCACAGCTCCGCAGCGCTCAGCTGCCAACAGAACTGCCTTCGCCACCAGCGTAAGTGCATCTTGTGCCGTAATTAGAAGCACTTATGCTGGCGGTGAGGTCACGCCGCCTCCTATGAGGAGTCGGCCCCCAACCTCAGGAATGCATGGATAGAAATATAAAACAATGAAAAACTGTTTTGAAAAAACATAGACATACATAGAAGAAACATATACATCAAGAACAAAAAAATCCAATAGCTACTTGCAAAAGAACATGAATGAGAAAATTACACGGGAAGAGCTGAATGACATCATTGAAAAGTCAGCCACAAATCAAAAAGCTGGAAGCCTAATGAATAACACATATTACGGCTGCTAGCAAGACGTTTTGAATTATCTTCGTCAGATAAATAAATGTTATTCTTTTCTTCAGATACAGAGTGTGCTTCTTTCTTTCATGCATGAAGTCACTTGAAAACATGAAACACTTGCCTGTAAACTACCAAAAATACAATAATTGCCTTATGATATAGAAAACCATGATATAATCAGTGAGGCAGTACTGGCATGTTTAGTCCATATCAAATTCCCAAAAGTAAATAACAAGCTAGAAAGCCACATGATTACCAGTCACACGAAGAGTAAGCTTTGCATATATATTTTTATGTTAGTGGGTAGTTGTGTCCGCCCACCTCGGAACTTGTATGAACATATGAAGCTGCCATGTACTGAACCAGACTGTTCCTCCATCTTGCTCAATTTTGGCTGTTCTGACCATCACTCTTTAAAAAAAAAATTTTTTTTCTTACACATCCATACATTTAATTAACATTGTCATTTAATTCTAAATATTTAATCTACAATATATAATACTACCTAAATCTACTTTGACTTCCCCTCTTCCTTCTTCTGTCACTAACCTATCTCCGTAGTCCTCTTTGCAATTATCTTCTAATTCATTATAAAACATTCTACAGTTATTAAGAAATGCTTAATTTCTTCATTCATTTGATTCTAAAATATAACTGTTATTAACCATTGAATTAGACTTAATTTGACCATCACTCTTCATAGTCTAAGGCCTGCTGCCAGAAGTCCTAGACCGTGAACCTGGGACTTCTGGCCTGCAGAGCTGTCCTGAGTTCCCATGGTTCCTGGCTACATGGAAGTTCCTCTGAGTGTACTCAGAGTGTCTATTGCTGACAGGAGGTCTGGAAGCTTAGCAGAAGCCATCAGCTTTTGGCTAGTGTCTTCCCTTCTCCTTTGCCATGTTAAATTTGGGAACGGGGGAGAGAGGGAAGCCAGTGGGACAGAAAGCTGCTGCTAGTGAAGGGCTGATGCTATAGACCCATTGTGATCCAAGCCAAAACACAGAGAGTATGAGTCAGCAGTTCCTGGCCTGAGGGAGTTTAGTTCTGAAATTTGGTGCCATTACGACTTCAGCTGTTTACTCCAAAAAGCAGGCAACAAGCTTTTTAATTAGATCTCATCTAGTGTTATGAGCACCAGAGGCTCTGGCAAAGTGTCCCTGTATGCATCTTCTTCATTCCCCTTATTTGGGTTTGAGAATAGGAGTGTGTGCAAAATGAGCGCTTTGAGTGTTTCTTGGAGTAAGCAGCTGCCAGTGCCATCCTAAGCCCATTGAATTCAACTCTGCTTAATATGGAGACGTACGATGCATCATGTGAGGACTGTTCTTTTCAGACTTCTGTTCTTTGCCCTGGGGAAATGGTCTAAAGAATCTTATATTTTATATTTGGAAGATAGTAGTTGAGATGCGTAGTGACTTTGGTGAAGACTTTGAGTTGGTGACTCTGATGGAGACCAAATTGGTTCCCAATTAGTACTCCCTGGAGGACAGTTGATTACCCAAGCTGCTAGATGCCCGTTCCTGGTATACATCGTTACGTTCAGGATTGGGTAACTCTCTTAATGTTGCCTGAGAAGAAGAAGAAAAGATGGACCGGCATTTAAATATGAGGCTGCTTTTACCTTGAGCAGACAGAAGGTGAATTATCTCATTGTCAAGATTATAAGATACTCTAATTTGCAATTTCTTGTTTTTGTGGTAGAACCTGTTCCAGCCATTAAATTCTGAGGTTTTCCCTCCCCCACTTTTTAAAGTAATTAGGGAATGTCTTGCCCTGGCAGAAGGATAAACGCCGGCCTGCCCCAGTCACTGCAGTGTATTCAGGCTAGCATTGACTGCAGTGATTAATACATAGAAAGATTAGCTGATAAATGTATTGTGTTTCCCATCACTTTGATACAGGTGGAGAGTAAGCTAATGAATAACAAAAACAAACTACGGATCCAGGGCATCTGGTTTGCTGTTTGCAAAACAGTACATTTGTGACATTGTTATGTTCATGGTTGGTTAAGGCTGCTGTTTGAAGGAGAAACAAGGGAAGTTGGCAACCTGATTCATGCCGTACTCATACTGAACTACTTTTAGTTAAGGCAGGGTGGCTAAAAACAGTGTGATGAAGTGGGTACATATTTACCATCTTGCTGGCTGTGTGCTGTTGTATGCTACTTTCAGAAATTAATTCAGCAAGATGAGGTTTCCAGCTAGTATTGTAACCATTTGTTATGGAGTGTCCCCATGAGGATATGTTGCTTCCACAGTTAATTGTTAAGTGCTGGTATGATTATTGCATTGTAAGATTTTGTGTCATAATTGAATAAAAACATAACATGGTGATGTGTTTCAGCACTCATTAGACACATTTAACCCACTTTTGTTGAACCTTTGTAGCTTCCTGTTATGCATGTTTAAATTGCTTTACAGATTTAACTTCATATATACATATATGAAGTTATACGCTTCTAAGCCCATTGACTTCTACTGTATGTATTTAACTTTATATATACATATATTACATATTTATATATATACAAATTTAACTTCATATATATACTTCATTTATACCCTGTCTTTCTCACCAGTGGGGACCTAAGGTGTCTTACAACATTTCCCTTTCCTCTTCTCCATTTTATTCTCGCAACAACACTGTAGGTTAGGATGAGAGTGTGTGACTGGCCCAAGCAAGCTTCCATGGCAGAGTGGGGATTTGAACCTGGGTCTTCAAGATCTTAGTCCGGCTCTCTAACCACTACACTACAATAACTGTTAGTGTTGTATGTTGTCTTGCTGTAATAGTTAAAAGAACCCTGTAAGATGTGCCACTATTATTGCCTCTGATATTGCTGGGGGTGGGCTGGGGCTGAGAAAGAGTGGCTTGCCATCTCTTAACACTAGGGTTGCCAACCTCCAGGTAGTAGCTGGAGATCTCCTGCTATTACAACTGATCTCCAGCAGATAGAGATCAGTTCCCCTGGAGAAAATGGCCGCTTTGGCAATTGGACTCTGTGGCATTGAAGTCCCTTCCCTCCCCAAACCCCTCCCTCCTCAGGCTCCGCCCCAAATACCTCCCGCCGGTGGTGAAGAGGGACCTGTGGCAACCCTACTTAACACCTAGAATATTTTTTCAAATCACTATAGCTGTAGTTCTGCTTGTGTTGAAATATAAAATTTCCAAAAATTCGGCCTTCCCCCCTTTCTGGGAAAAAAACAAACTTGTGGAAAAAAGCAATACTTATTTTCTTACATGCAATGCTTATTTCCTTATCAGCCCAAAACTTACGTTACCACTTTAACAATATTAAATGCCTCATTTATAACTTAGCATGTAAAATTGTCCTACTTGGCATATTCATTTCTAACTAATTTACTATTTGGCATATTCATGAAATTCAGAAGTAGGAACACCTTATGAATGTGCTCAGTATTAGCGAGAGCGAGCTGTTACATCCTTTGATACTTTTGCACATACCTGTTAGTCTTTGCCATCTGAGAGGCAGAGAAAGAAATCTTGAAAATAGAAATTAAAAATCCTCCAGCGTTTTCGCTACAGAAGTAGCTTCATCAGCCACAAAGTCTTAAGATTCAGTTCCTAGGACAAATGGGAGCTTTACGTTTGTCCTAGGAACTGAATCTTAAGCCTTTGTGGCTGATGAAGCTACTTCTGTAGTGAAAACGCTGGAGAATATCCGGAGCCGCGTTACCATCTCCTCCGCCTGTAAAAGAAAATGAAATTGACCAGCAACAAGCCAGGCTTATTACACAAACTATTTCGTTGTTAAAATTAGCATTGTTGGCTGTTTGCTTTTCTTGTTCTTGCTTTTGTACAACGTTCACATTGTTCTTTTGTTGCTTTGTAACCCTCGTTGCTTAGCCTTGTTTGTGACCTTAGTCCTTCTAAGTTACAATATACCTACAGTCCTCGACTGTGTGCATTCTATACTCAGTTTGCTCATTTTTTATAGCCTGCTACTGTTTTGTTTGCTTGCCACTACCTGGAGGTTGGCAACCCTACCCATTACCATCAATCTACCACAAAATCTCTGGCGATGGGGCCTGCTTTGCTTTTAGTTGTCTTGTCTTCCACAGCTTTTGTTTTCTTAAGTATGTTTAAATAAACTGGATTATTTGAACAATGGGTCAGGCAGCTTCTCTTGCATCCCCTTATTTGCTGCCCCACTTCAGAGTGGAGTTCTGTTTTGGTTGGCTGGGTGCCTCTTAGCAAATGGGAGTTCCCAGTGGGTGCCAAAAGAAAAGAAGAGGAAGTAAGAGCCTCAGATCTTCAGGATGTATTAAGCCCACCACCGAGTTTATCTGTTGTGATCAAAACAAGAAACGTTTGTGTGGTAGAATTTTACATTGTGCGTGTGTTTTAGATCAACAAATGAATAGTGGTGGAGAGACAAGAATTTGCCCTAGGCTTACAAGGAATTATGGGAGAGCACCAAAGAGAGTCGGTATGGGTGTTGGGCTTTCAACAGGATGACTCTAGTTCAACTCTTGTCGTGAAGCTATTTGGGTGTCTGTAGGCCAGTCTTTCTCTCTTAGTCTAATCCAGCGGTTCCCAAGCTTTTTGAGTCGTGGAACACTTTTCAGGAGACAAATTTGTTACGGAGCACTAATTTTCACATAGCACCTATATACTAAACCAAATGACAGTAGTATTTTTTTTTCCCAATCTCTTCACGGAGCACTAGGAGATGTTTCGCGGAGCACCAAGTGCTCCTTGGAGCACAGTTTGGGAACCACTGGTCTAATCTACTTCCTCAGGAGATAAAATTGGGAAAGAGGAGGATGCACGTCTACCCCTCTGAGCTCCTTGGTGAAAGGGCAGGATTAAAATGATCTAAATAGATGGAACTCTGAGATTCTTGCCTGTGATCATTTGGAAAGATCTACATCAGGGGTGTCAAACATAAGGCCCGAGGGCTGGATCCGGCCCCTTGAGAGCTCTTATCTGGCCTGCAAGGCAGTTGAGGCAGCCACTCCACCACCACCACTCTCGATCTGGGCTGGCGAGGCATGGCCCCGCCTGACCAAGTGACATTTATGTCATATTCAGCCCTTGTAACAATTGAGTTTGACAGCCCTGATCTACATTGTCAAGAAATGTTGGAGGAGGGAAGGCTATTTAGATTCCTGTGTAAATAAAATGTACCCACTCGCAAAAATGTGACTGATGTGTTTGTATGCTCTACAGCATCTACTTTGTCGTTAGCACTCAAATATCTAAAAATGACTGGGACTTCTTCATGTGAAAGAATATTTTGTGGCATTTCTCTGGCATATTTACTGTTCCTTTTCTGTTCTTCTGCTGTGCCCACAATAACCCCGGCTAGCAAACTCACCACGGACGCTTCTTTTCCATGACCACTGTTGCCACATAATGGCTATACCGCAGCACTCTCCCTTCCACTTGAATACCCATTTCCCAAACTCTTAGATAATTGGCTAGAGAAGGTTATAAAAGAGGAAGAAGATGATCTGTGGTTCATTTTTCCTCTAAGGATTTGGAAGTTCGTTTAGAAACAAGATTGTGCTATTTTATGCCCCTGCTGTGCAGCCAAGGGTATAATGTGTCCCTTTGTCCAGTAATTCTAATAATATGAAAGAGTTTATCGTTTGCACATTGTGAAAGTTCCATGAACTCTGGTTTCTGGCTGCAGCCCGCTTGGCTTTCCGTCGTAAGAGGAGGTCCTGGTGTCATGTTTTTCCTCTCACTCTCTGGCAATACTTTTTTGCCAGCCATACAGTTTTTGAAGGGCATTCTGTTATTCTGGGCTTTTGAGGTATCAAACTACCCTGAATCCATGCAAGTAGCTGGAAGGGACACTTCTGTTTTCTCAGATATTTGATTTAGCCGTTTGATCATTGAAATAACCTAATTCCTAATCCAGCACCAATGCAAACATTATAGTTCTTCAACACAGGCTAACCCTTGCAACTTGCTCTCATGTCCAGGTGCTTAGATAAAACGTGTGAATTAAGAGTGGGTCTGAATTAAGAGTGGGTGTGCTGTGATGCTTTGATCTTCTATTAGTGGGTCATTGTGAGAATACAGTGGGATAACCCTGTATACTCTAGCCTGAACTCACTGGAGGAAAGCTGAAATATAAGTTTGATAGATAAATAAGTTAGTTTTCCTAGAAACCAAGACGTTCGTAAGAATCTGGGGACAGCAGTAATATATATAGCTGTGGCTTTCAACCTTTCCAGCAAAGAGACGTATTGAGCTGCAAACCATGATAGGAAGGTACGTGACATTTGTCACATGTCAGGAAGAGGAGGAGCCAGAGTTATGACTTCACCAGTGTTAAGCAGCGGACCCAGCAAGCGGAGCAGCAGGACGTGTACCATAGTGAAGAACACGTCAAGGGTCAGAACCATTCTACCACTGTGACCTCTCTTGGGTATCCTACTGCTCCTCTTAGCATATGTGCAAAGAGTGGCAAGAGCATGGCACTCCTGCTTTCTGTGCATGTGCATTAGCAGCAGATCCTTCCAGAAAACATCAACAATGTGGCAGCTCAGGATAGGCTCAGAAAGCCATCTGAGACTCCCAGTCTAGGCACTGGAGACCACTGATTCAACGAGAGTGCTTTAGCTTTTCATCCTCACAGAAGCATTACAAGATAAGTAACTATTATCCCTACTTTATAAAATCCAGATCTAATTCAAATTCAGATCTAATTCCATTGCCCAGGAGATTGCTGGGCTTTCTGGGTAGGTCCATAAAAAGCAAGGAAAATATATTCCATCTCCCATCTTACTGTGTTTTAATAAAAATTGCCATCTCCACAGCCTTGATGTAATCATCCTAGACAAGCTGTGTCCTTGTCTTTATCTTAGGTAAAAAGTAAAGGTAGCCCCCTGTGCAAGCACCGGGTCATTCCTGACCCATGGGGTGACGTCACATCCCGATGTTTACTAGGCAGACTTTGTTTATGGGGTGGTTTGCCGTTGTCTTCCCCAGTCATCTACACTTTACCCCCAGCAAGCTGGGTACTCATTTTACCGATCTAGGAAGGATGGAAGGCTGAGTCAACCCTGAGCCGGCTGCCTGAACCCAACTTTCGTTGGGATTGAACTCAGGTCATGAGCAGACTTTTTGCACTCGTCTTGTTTGTGGGCTTCCTAGAGGCACCTGGTTGGCCACTGTGTGAACAGACTGCTGGACTCGATGGGCCTTGGTCTGATCCAGCAGGGCCTTTCTTATATTCTTCTTATGACTGCAGTACTGCAGCTTACCACTCTGTGCCACGGGGCTCTTTATCTTGGGCCCATAATGATGAAATCATTCCAATTCTCTTTACTTCCATCCCTAGCATGGGCCACAGAGCTCAGGGAGGTTTGCAGCTTTCCCTTCCTCCAGTCATTCCAGCTGCATCTGTTTCATGATGGGAACCATCTGCCAACCACAAGCTACACCAGGCAGAGAGGCCTTGCACACTTTCCTAGAGGATAGGGCAGGTGCCACATTGGGGGCTGTACTCAGGAGAGTCACAAGTGGCATGTCAACAAACCACATGTGGCTCCCAAGCCACTGAGTGAGTATCACTGAGTTTTAAAAGTCAGGGTATTTTCTTTTACATAGACAAGCAGACTTTAATTCATTGTGTTATCTGGAGAGGCATGAATTCAGCTTAATGTTTAAAGCAGTTTATTTATAAAAAGGGATACTTAATATAAACAGAACTTTTTTAAAAATTATGTTTTTGCTTTAAAAAAAAACAACCTTTTTTTCTGTTGGCTGCAGCTTCCTTGCCATAGTCGTGCCGAGTCCCCGAGTAGCTTTCTCAACTAATCTGGAGTTAAACCCTCCCAGACAGCTTAAGCCTCTAATAAAGGCAGTTGTGTCTATAGGAGATATTACTGAAGCCAGATATGGACTTATACCCCAGCATTCCAGCCACAGGCATTCTTAATGATGCATCTGTCTCTCCAGTACTGTTTTACTATCCCTCTAGCATTGGTATAAATATATCTTTCGATGTACCTTAGTCTTACTACTTATGCTCTAGTTCAGTAATTCTGTTGGTGGACAATACCATAAAGCCGCAGTTGACTTACGGCTACCCTGTAGGGTTTTCAAGGCAAGAGAGAGACAGGTTTGCCATTGCCTGCCTCTGCGTAGCAACCCCACGCTTCCTTGGTGTTTTCCATCGAAGTACTAACCCGGGCTGACCCGGGCTGCAAGATTGGGCTACCCTAGGCCATCTAGGTCAAAGCTCAGTAATTCTGGGATCCCATTACTGAAACAACTTGTCAGATTTTGCTGCTGAATACGTCTGACCATGTACGGTTACAATAGAGCATGCTCCCTAGCCTTTGCTCTTCTATTGCCCATAGTGGGGGTGAGGCTAATAGACTTTTGTTGTCTTACATGTATTTAAGCCTTTTAAAAATACTTAGTATTAGAATGTTTGTGACCTGTTTTTCCTGCACGGTGGATCCTAATTTCTGCACAGTCTGGGTGAGCGATTGCCTGGCAACAGGAAAACAAGAGGGAGGTAAACTCCAAAAGAGGAAAGAAGGAGCTGAGGTGTTTTTCCTTAGGGGATGAGGATTTTTCTAAGGGAGGGATTCCAGAGAAGATAACCTGTGGAGCAGCGGGCAGGGCAATTGTCAGAACAGATCCCATCTTCTATTGCAGGGCTTTTGTTCCAGAATGTACAGGGGACTTTTCTTGCTGCTATGAAGGAAAGTTTCTTCTCAAAGCTGGTAAAGAGCACAATATGTTTTTAATGAGATACAGTGGGCTTTTCTAACCTGACTTACTTTCTCTGCAGTCAGAGGGCAGCTGTAGGGAACCAAATTTCTCAAGCACTGTAAGGCCTAATTTGGATCAGGACTGTGGCATAGTGGAAGGAGAGGCCTCTGCCTTACCCCTGTGCTGTTTTCCCAAGCCAAAATGGTCCGGGGGGGGGGGGCACTGTTTGTTGAATACGGCATGTGCAGCCCCACAACCAGACCAATAATGCTCCTCCCGCAGAACCCTGACCTAGCATGGTAAAAATTGTTTCATGTAATTCAGGATGGAGAGAGAGACCTCATCAAGCATCCTTCCTGGAGTTTGTGAGTCAGAGCCTAGAGGTTAAACTAATTTATCTCTCTTCATCCTAACTTTGAGACTACCCAATATATTTTATTATTAACACTGTTTTGTCCAAAACTGTCAGTTTTATACCACTTGGGTTTTTCCTCCTACCTTCATCAGTTCAGTTTTGTATGGGCATTCACAAATTTGTGACCACTCACCTGGCCCTATTAAGGCTAAACAGGGTTACAGATGATTTTAACTTGGAATTGAAAACTGCCTTGAGCCACAAGGGAATGGTGGGATAGAAATACTGGGAGCTAGCGTGGTGTAGTGGTTAAGAGTGGTGGTTTGGAGCGGTGGACTCTGATCTGGAGAACCCTGCATGAGTGGCAGATGCTAATCTGGTGAACTGGGTTGGTTTCCCCACTCCTACACATGAAGCCAGCTGGGCTAGTCACAGCTCTCTTAGAACTCTCTCAGCTCCACCTACCTTACAGGGTGTCTGTTGTGGGGAGGAGAAAGGAAGGTGATTGTAAGCCGTTTTGATTCTTCCTTAAGTGGTAGAGAAAGTCAGCATATAAAAACCAACTCTTCTTCTTCTTCTTCATTAATAAATAGAATACAATTAATTGTCTGGGCCTCGTATTGGAAAAAGTCCAAGTGGGTACACCTTCTCCATATTTTGCTTGCTGTCTTGACTGTACCCTGCCTTAGAATTGAGAATGATATTTTGACAATTCCTCCTTTAGCATTTTGAACACTGACTTGGTGAGCAGTATTCTTTCCAGTTCACAGACTGGGAAAATAGCCTCCTCACAGTTGATGAAAAGTGATAAATAGTACCACCCCATGTAGTTTGTTCAATGAAACTAGAAAAACTCAAACTCTTGAGAATTTAAAAAAAATATGGCAATTGCCAGCCAAGAAGTTAACATTTAACCAAATGTTGCCTTATGGTAATAAGGGAAGAACAGTTTTCCTTTTGTTTTGTTTTTTAAACTCCAGAGGTGTTAGATGAGAAGAAGACATATAGAAAATGGATGAGAACTTGACACATTCATAGTATTGTCAGCAGGGATATGATGTCATAAAGTCCACTTTCCAAAATGCCATTTCCTCCAGGGGAACTGCTGTCTGTAGTCTGGAGATCAGTTGTAATTCTGGGAGCACTTCAGGCTCCACTTGGAGGTTGGTAACCCTGTCATCCAATGGCTATGTTGCTTCCTCCCAAGGATGAAAGGGGACAATTAAAATATAAAGCTCCCTTTTACATTAAGGAGAACTGAAGTTTTTTTTTCTGATATGTAATCTAAAAAGGTCAAACCCTTACATATGCTTGGCAGTTTTGGCCCAGCCTGCAGTATCAAGGCAGAAAGCAAGAATGCTGATACAGAGCCAGTGCTAGGTGGGAAGTCTTATAAGGATTTGAAATCAAAGGCACGTATACAAAACCTCCAAAATGAATTTGAGGGTTGGGATCATATCTGAGGTCTAGGGTTGCCAAGTCCCCCCCTGGCCACCGGCGGAGGATGGAGGGGGTAGGATTGCCAGATCCAGGTTGGGAAACTCCTGGAGATGTGGGGATGGAGCCTGCGGAGGACAGGGACCTCAGCTGAGTATAATGTCATAGAGTCCATGCTCCAAAGCATCCATTTTCTCCAGGGAAACTGATCTCTGTAGTCTGGATATTGAGCTGTAATTCCGAGGGATCCCCAGGTCCCACCTGGAGGCTGGCATTCCTACTGAGGTCATGTTTTATAGCATTCTATTTCCTTTATAGCATGAAAAGCAGCACAGTAATTAATTCTGTAATGAGAGGCCTTTACCATTGAATCATAGGAGTCAAAGCAATCAGGTCAAGCCAAGAAGGTCACCCTGCACAAGTTGTTTTGGCATGCATAATCCCAAACGCATCTTTCCTGGGTTCATTCTGTTCTAGATCATAGATGGTGCAAAGATTAGCTTCTGTGGCAAGAAGATAGCACTTGTGGTGATGCTTCTGTTTCGGAATGGAGGCGCATCTTTCCTTCTCCTACCTTTGCCTTGCATTGTCCCAGTCCACCCATTGTTCTGTCTCGGCTGCCTGGATATGAAAGAGCCAGTGTGGGGTAGTGGTTAGGATGTTGGACTAGGACGGGAAAGACTCAGGTTCAAATCTCTTCTTGCCATGAAATTTAGGCCGCATCTATGCATTGCTGGATATTCTATCAGTGCTATGACACTAATTCATTAATTGGATTGGCTTATGCACATAGCACAATCCAGCTGTGAATGTTTAATGTAGCGCAATATCCAGTGATGTATGGATGCAGCTTTACTGGGTGACCTTGGGACAGGCAGCCTGTCTCATCCTAATCTACCTCGCAGAGTTAGCAGAGTTAGCAGAGGTCAATACAGAGGAGGGGTGAACCATGAATGGCACCCTAAGCTTCTTAGAGGACAGATGGAATTAAAAAGCAATAAATATATTATAACGTGGACAAAGCATGTTGAAGGGTTCCAGTTGTATTCTGGAAGCTTGAATTATTAGGTAGCTTTGTATGAATAAGATTATTAGTGAAAACTAGCCTCTCCATATGCCTCTTCAGGAACAGCACTGCATATTATTTAATGCATGCACAGGCATGGTGTAGTGGTTAGATTGTCAGATCAAGACCTAGAAGCACAGATTCAAATTCCCCCTCTGCCATGGGAACTTGCTGGGTGACCTTGGGCCAATCACATATTCTCATCACAATCTACCTCACAGGGTTGATGTGAGAATAAAAATGAATGAAGGGAGAATGTTATAAAGTACTTTGGGTCCTCATTGGGCAGAAAAATGGGGTATAAATGAAGTAAATTAATATATAAAGCTGTTTGGTCACTCGCAGCAAATAAATCTTCTACAGGAGATTATACAGAGGAGCTTAAGAAATGTTGCTTTGTTTTATCATTGGAACACATAACTAGCAGAGTTGTTTGTGGGTAAATGTGTTAGAATGCAGTCCTACACCCTTTAATTCCTTGAGATCAGAAAGGTTCAGAGGGTTTAACTCTGCTTTTTATGACGTTGCATGTAACTCTGTGGATTTATTTTCAGGGCCTTGTAAGGATTTTGTCTCGTAAAGGGGTCCCCAGCCTTTCTGAGCCTGCAGGCACCTTTGGATGGGTGCAGCCACAAAATGGCTGCCGCAGCTTATCTTCACTCACACAGTGAAGATTTTTGCGCAGTGGTGGCACCTGCTGCCAAAGCAACATTAAAAAAAATCTGCGGTCAGTCAAATCCCCCACATTTGGCAAAAGCCCCATCTGGCTCACCAACTTTCTCAAACCACTTAGTGGGTGCTCTGAAAAATGCCGACAGGTACCATGGTGGCCATGGGCATCAGGTTGGGGACCCCTAGTCTACTATTTCGGTTTTTCTCTTGCAACGTTTTGTCTTTTAAATGTTTGCCAGCCAGAAGCCTGTTTATTTTTTGGTTTCTCCTCTTGTTTCCAACATGATAGGCTCCAGTTAGTCTTCTAGGTCAGACATCAGTGAATCCTGCGACTGTTTCACCTATATCCTAATTTCCTTAGAAGAACATTCATTATGATGAATTGTGTAGAAGTGACTGATAACTTGGTTCTGACTTGCAAAACCATGTTTTCTGTAAAAGAATATTGTACTTACAATGTGGAAAGCAGGCAGGTGGAAGTGTCATTCTTCTCAGTGAAGAGAAAGCTGATCCCACCTTCCTTGTTCCATATGGTGTCACTTTAACAGGTACAGTTTCTTCCCGTAAATCTCTCTTTGTTCAAAAACCTTAATAAGATTTCTAGGATCCCCTTTATTGTCAGTGGCAACCATTCCTTGACAGGCCCTAAAATAGTTACACAATCCTGGCAGATTAAAATTCCACCTGTCCTTCAGGAAATCTCTTTTCTTATTCAGCTGAAGAAAGAAAAGCTTTTCTTACCAGCTAGGAATAGTTTGCAGAGCAAGAAGCCTTAGTGCCGTGATGACTATAGTTTGCTTTAATAAGATGAAGGAGAATGGGTTTGTGAGGTAATTTGTAAGAATCAGCATCTTGTCTGCAGTACCTGTTTTTTGTTACATGGGCAAGAAAAATCCAGTTAGTGCTTGCCTATGTGCTTAATCTTCCTTTGAGGCATACAGGCTTCTGACAGGCCTATTAATTTATCACAGGTCACCCACAGGAGAAACTCAGACTCTTCAGGAAAACAAGAATTTCCCTTGTACAATGTATAACTTGCTATGTGGCAACCAGGGCTAGCCATCTTGCATACTGCACAACCGATGCTGATGTTCAGAGGGCGGTGCACACAGGAAAATCTGATTGCAAACCGTTGCTAAAGTGTGTTGAAAGTGCATTATCCAACATATGTGGAAGCAGCTTCCTGTGGTACAGTTGTTAGGTGATACAAGGGAACCAATACAGTTCCAATAGGAGAATACACACACGAGAGGGGGTGGATGGAAGAAACATAGGAACAAGTAGGCCAACAGAAGTTAATTATTTGAAATATGTATGTATTCTCTTTTTTGGGAACAGAATTGTATACTGATGTAAATGTAATAAAGTTTGTAGTAATTAAAGGATGAAAGTTATCTCTTTCTGCTAGGAAAATCTTGTGGTATTGGTCTTCCTCTTCCCTTCCCCTGTTCAAAGTCATGCGTACCTCATAGCCATACCATCTTGGATTCTTTTGTATCTATACAATGGCTACATTTTATTACATTCATATCCAGAAGCATAAAAAATAATAGTGTCAAGTTTGTAACTATGGGTTTCCTATGGGATATACCATCTTGGTTTGGATGAAAGTCCCTTCACACATTTTGAGGCCAATCCAGAAGGATGCCAGTGGCTTCTTTTAGCAGAGATGTGGAAATGTCTTAACAATGGTAAGCTATAGCAAAAAAATATATAAATGCTTTTGGAATTTGCCTAACAGTCTATACGAGTAATATACGTAATAAAATAGAGGCCAGTTGATTAAAGGAATATATCTTTAAAATCAATTTAAATCAAATTATGTAGGAATATGTCTAGCAAGTCCTACTTTCAAAGAGAAGGTGGAAAATCCCTTTAATCAGTTAAAATACTTACCCTGCAGAAACTTCTTAACATTTTCCAACAGTTGTGATAGACTTGATCATGACAATTAACGTACTTTCTAGCAATCACATCCATAAGAACATAAGAAGAGCCCTGCTGGATCAGACCAGTGGTCCATCTAGTCCAGCATCCTGTCTCGCACGGTGGTCAACTATTTCCTCTGGAGTTCCAACAACAGGGCATAGAGACCGAGGCCTTCCCTGATGTTGCCTCCTGGCACTGGTAATCAGTGGTTTACTTCCTTTGAACGTGGAGGTCCCCTTTAGTCATCAGGGCTGGTAGCCACTGATAGACTCATCCTCCATAAAACTTCTCTGTCTCTGTTTCGCTGGACTGGATCCTATGAATGAAAGAAACAGCACCCATTCCACCTCCCCAAACCTGATCCTGTAGGTAAAAGGATCTTTGGAAGCGGAGTGGGAAAGCAATGTAGTGGAATGCAGCTTGAGGGGAAATTGACAGAAATCACCCTCTCTTCTCTTTTCCGAACTCTTCCATGTGCATAAGAAATGTGTATGTCTGTGCGGGGCATTTCTGTTAACTCCCACCTTGTTACTGCGGTCTCCAGCACCCCATTAGTTGGAGGAATTGTATTATCACTTTGTGCTGGTCTGTGAAGGCGGTCATAGTGGGAGGTGAGGTCCTGAATAACTGAAAAGGCCTTAAAAGATGCCCTCCTTCTTTTAATGGAGATTCCATTGGAGCACAAATTTATGATTTTTCCTTCTTTAAGGATAATTATTATGTTACAGGGCTAAGGCTGCCATTTTAGGGCTGGTTCATGTGTAAAAGTGCCAGTTTTTTACATTTATGATTCAGTTAATGGGAGTAAGCTGCAGAGTCTTCCTTCCATTGTGGGCAGGAAGCTAGCGTGGTGTAGTGGTAAAGAGCGGTGGTTTAGAGTGGTGGACTCTGAACTGGAGAACTGGGTATGATTCCCCACTCCTCCACATGAGCGGCGGACGCTAATCTGGTGAACCGGGTTTGATTCCCCACTCCTACACATGAAGCCAGTTGGGTAACCTTGGGCTAGTCACAGCTCTCTCAGCCCCATCTACCTCATGGGGTGTCTGTTGTGGGGAGGGGAAGGGAAGGTGATTGTAAGCCGGTTTGATGCTTCCTTAAATGGTAGAGAAAATCAGCATATAAAAACCAACTCTTCTTCTTCATCATCATCTCCAGTGTCCATTTTGGAATGTGAATTCCTGCTGCCAGCCTTAACTGGAGTTCAGCATGACATTAGTGGCAGCATTTAACCCCAGTTCAGCCAAAGTATTCTTGTTTTACCTCAGTTTCAATCCAGAGTTTATAGCTGGGCAATTGTTTCAGGCTCTTGTAAATGACCTGCCTCACAGAGCTATTGTGCGAATGAGAAAAATAAGTATTGTACGCCATGTTGCAGAGGGAAAACATTTCATAAATATAAATTTACAATAATTGACAACAATTTTTTTAAACAATTTTTTGTTTGTTTGTTTTGTCCCATATGGTCAGCAAAGTAACAGTTCAGTTATTAATGGAAGTAAATTATTGGATCTAATGAGCTTGCCTTCCTATTTAAATTGGGTTACCAGAGCTAACCAGCTCTCTGAAATGCTGTTAGTCAATTTCTTTTATTGGATTAGCCTCCGTGACAGTACCTTGCACATGCAAATTAGAAGTGAAAGTAGTGAGAAGGGGGGCAACACACCTAGGAAGACATGCCATTTCAAATAAGGCTGTGGAGTCAGATAACCTTCCAAACAAGGATTTGGCCTTAGGTTTTTCATTGTGAGTGAATACCAGAATTATGACATCATGTTGAAGGGTCATTTAAATTTACCAGGATTACGTTTACTCCATAGTTGTAATTGTGACCCTGGCAGAACAGCTCTGGAGAACAGGGCATGATTTTTATTTTATTTATTTATTTTTTGCTTATCTGAGACTTGCTTAAAATAACTTCTCCATGGTCACATTAAAAAAAAAACATTTAAAAGACTATCGTAAGAGCAATGTGAAGTTTTGATTGAAGTGTGCCATTTGGTTTTACATGACATGTCAAAGAAACAGGTTTGTGTGGTTCCTGGATGACTACACAGGTGAAGATGGTAAGCATTGGTGGACTGGCTCACCTGTTTGAGAAACACATATAAATGAACACATAAATCTACATTATACTAAATCAGACCAATAGCCCGTCAAGGGCGGGGACTTTATGTTACCCTCAATTTTTATAAAGGCAACTTCAAAACAAAATCTGGGTATGGATGTGGACAGAATCGAGCGGGTGCAGAGGAGAGTGACGAGGATGATCAGGGGCCTGGAGACCAAGCCCTACGAGGAAAGGCTAAGGGAGTTGGGAATGTTCAGTCTGGAGAAGAAGAGGTTGAAGGGGGGACATGATCGCTCTTTTTAAGTGTTTGAAAGGCTTTCACTTACTTAGAGGAGGACAGGGAGTTGTTCCTGTTGGCAGCAGAGGATAGGACTCAGCAATAATGGGTTTAAATTGTGGGAAGATATTAGGATATTAGGAAAAAATGTTTTACAGTAAGAGTTGTTCGACAGTGGAATCAGTTACCTAAGGACAGCAAAGTCGGCTGCCTACGGAGGTGGTGAGCTCCTCCTCACTGGCAGTCTTTAAGCAGAGGCTGATCAAGCACTTGTCATGGATGCTCTAGGCTGATCCTGCATTGAGCAGGGGGTTGGACTAGATGGCCTGTGTGGCCCCTTCCGACTCTATTCTATTCTATTCTATTCTATTCTATTCTATTCTATTCCATTCTATAATTTAGAACAGTATTACAATATGCAGAGCACTGATTTTTTTAAAATTCATTTTCTCATAATTTGTTCATTTTCTTACATCTAAGGAAAAAAATCAGTAGTTTTGTGGCTGAAACAAGGGCTTTCGGTTGTCAGAACGCTGATTTTCTTGTCTTCTCGCACATCTATGCAACTGCACAGTTCTTTCTCCAAGAACACATCTGTTGCACATAGTTCTTGGCAGCACAAGCTGATGGGATTACAAGCAACTATGAAGTGGCTCCAGGCGTTTAAGTGAACTCGGGCCATTAAGCTAGAGCATTTGCTTCTCTTTATTAACAGTGGTTCCAACTTTTAGCCTGGCAATACCAGGACAGGAGGAGAAAACCCAGACTTGGACTAAAATCTCCTGGCTACACACTGCACTCTCTCTCCCACTATTGCCAAATAGGAATCGTTTTTATTCCAAATTTTTAAATAATTGCCTGGCCTGCAGGAATGTGGATTTACAATCACCTTTCAACTTGCCTGAACTCTTTGTGACACCCGTGAACAAATTCTTTCCACCTGAAGTACATTTTTACATCATCCATCCACCAATCTTTCCCATAGAATAGTATTCATTTGGGAATGGCTTTTTCCACATCTTAACCATTCCTTCATGTACAGAAGAGTGTCTGTAGGGGGGAGACTTTGTAACGCTGGGAAAATATCCTTTTCTACCCCTCTTTCCTTGCTGCCTTTTTTTTAATAATAGTTTTATTTTCCAAAACATATAAACACACATATCAACAATAATAAAAGTCATCAAATAAAAAGGAAAAAATAATTGATTATTGTTGAAATTACAAACATATTAAAGATAAAAAATATGACTTCCCCTTCATCTCTGTCTATCTCTTTATAAATTTGCATACTCTTTTGACAACAGTTCTAATCCTTATATTACTAAATAACTATGAATATGTAATTATATTTAAATCAATCATAGAAATTTCATAAAATATATATAATTCATAAGTGTCTATAATCTATCATATAATCCATTATTCCAGTGAGTATATATTCAATTATAGAAACATCCTTAAAAATAGTATAAAATGGATTAGATTAGAGAATAATTACCCTCAAATTTCCCCATTTGCAATTCATTTTCACAATACATTCTCCAAGCCTCCCACTCTCCCATAAATTGTATATTGTCTTTTAGGTTAATCAGTGCTGTAAGTTTAGCCATTTCCACCAATTCTAACATTTTTTGTATCCAATCCATTTTGTCTGGAATATCCGATGATTTCCATTTAGCTGCATAAACCAGTCTTGCAGCCGTGATGGCATACATTAAAAATGTTCTTTGAGTCAAAACAGAGTTCGGTATCATACTAAGCAACATCATCTCTGGTGTTTTAGGTATATTGTTCTGTATTATCAGTCTTATTTCATTGTAGATCATGTCCCCAAAATTTTTTGCTTTGTCGCAGGTCCACCACATATGGTGAAATGAACCTGTTTCTACATTACACTTCCAACATTTTGGAGACATTGTATTGTAAATTGTCGCCATCTTTTTGGGTGTTAAATACCATCTATAAATCATTTCATAAATGTTTTCTCGTAAAGATTGCGCAAGCATCATTTTTATATCTCGAGACCAAAGTCTTTCCCATTTATCCAGTAATATACCATGGCCCAAAGTTTGTGCCCAGGTAATCATGGAGGGTTTGATCCGATCTTGCTCACAATGAATTTCCAATAATAATTTATACATCTTGGAGATTAGGTTATCGTCTGTATCCAATAAAGCTTTTTGAAAGGATGATTTATTTTTAGAAAACCCTATTTTCAAATCTTGCAAATAAACAGAATTAATCTGGTGAAATTGAAACCAGGTCAATAAGTCTTTTACTTCCTCATAATCTTTCAATAAACATTTGTTACCCTCCCATTTCAAAATTTCCTGATACGTAACAAACTGTGCAGGCCTAAGTGGGCGTAGAGTCAACATTTCTTGTGATGATATCCACATTGGTGTCTTCGGTTCGAGTACCGTATATACCCGTGTATAAGCCAACCCGCGTATAAGCCAAGGTGCCTAATTTCTCCTCAAAATGGGGAAAAATTAGGCACCCGCGTATAAGACGAGGGTCGGCTTATAACCCCTCCCCCCCTGCAGGCTTACCTGACTGGGCTCCTGGCTGCGGGAAGTGGCGCAGACCCGGCGGGGGCGGCGGCGCGGCCTCCCTGCAGCCGCAGGAGGCTTCTGGAGGCCGCCCCCGGCCAGGGAAAAGCAGCGCGGACCCGGCGGGGGCAGCGGCTCGGCCTCCCTGCAGCTGCAGGAGGCTTCTGGAGGCCGCCCCCGGCCGGGGAAAAGCGGCGGCGGGCCTCCCTGCGGTCGCAGGAGGCCCCTGGAGGCCGCCCCCGCCAGGAGAAAAGCAGCGGCGGCGGCTTTGGTAAGTTCCCTCCCTCCTCCCCCCTCTACCGTATTGACCCGCGTATAAGCCGAGTTCGGCTTTTTCAGCCCTTTTTGGGGGCTGAAAAACTCGGCTTATACGCAAGTATATACGGTAAGTGTTAGTATTTCTTCCATGTTCTGAATAAAGAGGATTTAACTCTATGTTGTTGAAATGATGTATGCATTTTGATTTTGTCGTACCATAAGTAACCATGCCAGCCACTTCTATTATCAAAACCCTCTAAGTCAAGTAGTCGTGTGTTAGAAAGTTCAATCCAGTCTTTAAGCCATACTAAAGCTGCTGCTTCAGCATATAATTGAAAATTAGGTAGTGCAAAGCCTCCTCTATCTTTAGAGTCCACAAGGTATTTATAAGCAACTCTTGGTTTTTTCCCCTGCCAGATGAAATTTAATAAGTCTTTCTTCCAAACCTTAAAATATTTTACTTGGGAGATTATTGGTAAATTCTGAAATAAAAATATATCCTCGGTAGAATGTTCATTTGGGGCACTGAAATACGTCCCAGAAAAGAGAGTTTTTTATTAGACCAACTTATCATGTCTTTTTTAATAGTTTCCCATAACTTGAAGTAGTTATTATATATCAAATCTTTATTCTTAATAGAAAACCAAACACCCAAGTATTTCACTTTAATTGCTTTTTCCCATCCAGTAGTTGTTACAAAAATTTTCTGTTCTATTTCGGAAAGATTTTTAAACATCGTTTGTGTTTTAAGATCAACTTGTTGCCTTTCTTGCTGCTGTTTGTAAGGCTAAGAGGGGAGATATTGTTCTTTTGTGGGTGGGCAAGCATAGTGAAATCTCAGAAACTAGAGCAGTGGTTGAATTATATCTCCCTACTCAGGGGCAGCAAAGTTTTGGTGCCTTGCATGGCACCTTTACAGCACATTCCTGAGCTGCTGGCGGCCAGGGACAGCGGGGAGGAGGCGCCGCTGTGGTGCCCCCTAAGCTTTTCCATGGCTGCCATTGAGAAAAGCAAGGCTGCACCTGCTAAAAAGCAGGCACAGCCTAGCTCTTCTCGCTGCTGGCATACCCGGGCGAAAGGGACAGGAGGCTGCCTAATAGCAGCTCCTCCCCCTGCCCACCCTGGGAACGCCTCCCGGGATGCTACTGGGACGCCAGCTGGCCTGTACGTCCCAGTGGGCCTGTACGTCCCACTGGCATCCCGGGGCGGTGTCTGCCCCCCCGCTGGCATTCGGGCCACTAATGCCAGTGTAAGTAGCCCGGATGCCAGCGCAGGGGGCCCTAACACCGGCACAGCACTTCCTGGGGGGCTTTCAGGAATGCGCTGTTAGCCTCTCTCTAATGGGCATAATTAGAATATATTATGCAATAGAATTTAACCATGCAAATATGCTTCATTCACATTATTTATTCAGGGATTAGAATTTTGTTGTTGTAGTATTTATATTGTTATGGTGCTGATCTTTTATAGAGTGCCCATAACTCTGACTATAATGTAAAGAAGCTGTTAAATTGCTTTTTAAAACTATTTAGTGAATAACGTTAAAGAAAAACTTGTCCATAAAATCTCTTGCCGATAAAGTAACTGTGTCTTGTAATAAGATTTAGCCCTGCCCTGGATGGTCCAGGCTAGCCCAGTCTTATCAGATCTCAGAAGCGAAACTGGGTCAGCCCTGGTTAGTACTTGTACAGGAGACCACCACAAAAGTCCAGAGTCGCTATGCAGAAGCAGGTGATGGCAAACCACCTCTGTTCCTTTCTTGCCTTGAAAATCCTACTGGAACCCTACGGGGTCACTATAAGTCAGCTGCAATGGCACTTTACACATGCACAATAAGATTTATGCAGTGGGCTACTCCTGTTACACTTCTAGAAGGTTGGTAAAACAGACCAGAAATGTGTTTTTGTTTTGTTTTGTTTTGTTGTTTTGGTAATATGCAGCATCGTGCTGCAGGGCCACCACTGAAAATGGATGGAAAGTGCTACTGTAGCTTTGAGTCTGGAGGGATCTGGTGACCTTGAATTGCCAGTAGGACACCACCTATTCCTGTTTCTGTCTTGTCTGACCAGTTTGTCATCACTCTGATGAAGAGTGAGCTGCTCCTTGAGTGCCTCTTGCTACTGTACAGCATGAGCTTTCCTTCTTTCATTCTGTTCTATATGCTCACGGATCAACAGGTCATGAGCAAAACAAATTCAATAAATTCAATAATACAGAAATAACCAAACGTACAGAAATACAAAATCTGAGGAGTACAGTTAAAAGGAAGTATCATTAAAAACCATAGATAAAATTTTTGCTACCGTGAGAGTTATGTTTGGGTTGGTATCAGCCAATAGCTTTGCAACTATCTCTTTTATCTTGGCCATCTTCTGGGCATGGAGTAGGGGTCACTGGGGGTGTGGGGGGAGGTAGTTGTGAATTTCCTACATTGTGCATAGAGTTAGACTAGAAGATCCTGGTGGTCCCTTCCAACTCTATGATTCTGTAATTCTATGATTCTTGCTTTAGGCTAGTGTACAGCCTGGATGCCTGCCTTAAGTGAAGGAAATGGTCTTGGGATGCCAGTAAGGACAAGACAAAACAAAACAAAATTGCTCTAGGGCTGAATTAGGAGCTATGAGTCTTAGAAAATTCTATGTAATTTTATTTAGTATGTGTAATGTGGAGATAGCTTTGACTATCAGTGTCTTATATTGAAGTGTCCTGACCTGGGTAACCCAGGCTAGCCCAATCTCATCAGTTCTCAGAAGCTAAGCAGTGTTGCCCCTAGTTACTTGATACTTGGATGAGAGACCACCAAGGAATGCACGGGTCACTATGCAGAGACAGACAATGGCAAACCACCTCTGATTGTCTCTTGCCTTGAAAACCCTACGGGGTTGCCATAAGTCAATTGCGACTTGATGGAAAAATTAAAAAATACATTGGACCAGATCTTTGGTCCCTCTATTTGTAGTTTGTCAGTTCTGACTGACAATAACTTCCTATAAGCCCAGTATGACTGTGATGTTTTCAGGCATGTGAATGATTTTCTGAAGGCAAGTCTGAACTGTAGCGGTGTCCATCAAAGCAATCATTCACCTTGAGAGCAAAATTTCATGCAAATTCTGTGGAAATACTGCCCCTAAGAAAGAAATTGAAGAAAGTATGCATTTACATTCTTAAAACAAGTTATCTCTTGTTTCCTTAGGTAAAATGCATGTATCACTAGCTGAAGCCCTGGAGGTTCGGGGAGGACCACTGCATGAAGAGGAAATATGGGCTGTATTGAATCAAAGTGCTGAAAGCCTTCAAGAGTTGTTCCGTAAAGGTAAGGGTTTGGCAGAATCATTGAATTGGGGTGAATTGGGCCTCAAAGATTACCTGTGGAGGGGGGAAGAGTACTATCATAGGTTGATACAAAACAGCAAATTTTAATACATGGAGTCTTGATACGTTGAAAGTTATTCAATATTAAATCATTTCAATATTAAACCATTGACTCCCTTTCTGCTAAGTCGTCTTTCAAGGAAGGTTTTTCTTTGTTGCAGAAAGGAACCATAGAACCCAACAGCAGAAGGGATTCTTTGGATCCTAGCCATTAAAATTAAAATTTCATTTTAATGTAGTGGAAAAATAACCTCAGTACTTGTTGACTAGAATGTTGGGTAACTGCTTCTTGTTGGGCTTCTAGGTAGAATACGATCACATTTTATCCCACCCTTTCACCAAGCAGCTCAGGGGTGGGGGCAGGGAACGAGGGGGTTGCAGTGTGAGCATGATGACATCACTTTCAGAAGCTACGATGGTAATTCTAGGGATTGTCAGAAACTCTATGGTTTCATTATAGAATTTCCAGTGATTCCTAGCACTACCCCATTCCCTTTTGGGCTTTCTCCAGAGGTGACATAATCACACTCATTATGCCAGTGAGGGGCTCTGTGCGGGGGATCCCCCACCCTAACAGGGGGCTTGGCAGCCCTGTTCGCTTCTCCTAAATTTTATCTTCACAACAATCCTGTGCTAGGAGAGAGTACCTGCACATCTTCTCCTTTATACCTCTGCAAGTAAAAGGTTAAGAGGCTTTAAAAAAAGAAAAAAAAGCTGAGCATATAAGCATCTGGAATAACTGTAGAGCGGTCTGGTTTCCACAACCTCCTCCACACCAGCTACGAGACTGTATGATTTTAGTAAGAGTTGACATTTGCATCAATAATCTGATTTATTAGCATTATGAAAAGTTGAACTGAATAAATGGTCATACTAGAAGTTCCCATCCAATGCATTTGGAACTCTGGCTTTGTGATGACATATTTGGTGCAGAATTAGGGAACAGAGCCTCGGGCATTCTCTCCTCCTACTCCCGACTTCTTGAAACAAAAAGCAGTCTCAAAAGGTCAAACACTTTTGCAGTTCCAAAACCATTCTCTGCCTGAGTGCATAGACACGGAGGTACCGGGGAGGGGGGACACAGCAGTTTATCTGAATAAACACAGTTGTGCATGTATGGTTTTCCATTTTGCTTTGAGAAACAAAGATGTCTACTGTTTCCTCTCTTTCCTTTCCTTCTTCATTTTCTTGTGGCGTTTCCCTTCCCGCTGAAAGCAATTCAATGTAGTCTGACTCAGTATTGCATTCTTAAGAGGCAGGGAAACATTGTTCTGTGCTTTTCAACTGCTTTAGGATTGCTTTTGTACACTATGCAAAGGGCTGTATGGAGGGAAGGACGCATGATATTACTGTTGGACTAGACAGCCTGTATCGCCTCTTCCAACTCTATGGTTCTACTATTTATCGGTCTTCACTGGAGTAGTAATATTACTTAGCTTTTATATTATACTGTTGAGTATTCAAAAGTAGCGATGCTTCCAAAACTATCAGCTGAAACTTTCCCTAGATTCTGGAATTCTCCTTTGACAAAGCAGAACATTGGAATCTGTAGTTTGAAATTTTCAGAATGCACATGCATACAACAAAAATAATTTTAAAAGATGCCTGCCGCAGCAGTCATTCTAAAATCAAACCGTTAATTAACTTTTGTTTTTATGTTGCCAACGAGCGGAAAAAGGGCTTATTTATTGAACAAGAAAGCTGGTCAGTTATCAGCTTTCTTGTTCAATAAAAATCAGAAAGGAACCCAAAGCACAGTAGAATCCATGGAATAATAGCACAGTAGAACTGATGGATTCTGTTCACCTCTGTTTAAAACAATTCACATGGATTATCTCAGTAATTATCAGAACATAAGAGCTCTGCTGGATCAGACCAGTGGTCCATCGAGTCCCGCATCCTGTCTCATACTGTGCCAAGTAGTTCCCCTGGAGATTCAACAACAGGGAATAGAGGCCAAGGCCTTCCCCTGATGTTGCCTCCTAGCACTGGTTTTCAGAGTTTTACTGCCTTTGAACATGGAGTCACTGTAGTCACCACGGCTAGAATCCACTTATAGACTTATCCTCCATGAATCTTTCTAATCCTTTTTAAAGCTTTCTGTACCTGTGGCACCATAAAATAGTAGTGTCGACACCATATTGTGTATAGAATCTTGAAGCATATGGATATGTACCAAGGTGATGGCAGAGGCAAGATTTAAACCAGGGATCAGCTATTTTATAGCTCAGTCTCTTACAGAGCAATCCTAAACAACGTCATACTCTTCTAAACTCACTGACTTCAATGGACCTAGAAGGGTGAAACTCTGTTTAGGACTGCACTGTAAATCACTGTGTGTGACTTCCATGGGCTTAGACCAGTGGTTCCCAAAGTGAGCAGTACCACCCCCAGGGGAGGGTGGTGGGATTACCTAGGGGGCACTAAGAGGCAAGGGGACAGCAGGGGGGCGCTAGAGGTGGTCCCCTTCAACTATGTTGTTGGATAGGGTAGGGGGCGCTGGGGTTGAGTTTGTGGAACCAAGGGGGCAGTGGCCTGAAAAGTTTGGGAACCACTGGCTTATACTGAAATAGCTCTGCATAGGATTGCATTGCATGTTACAGTAGCCCTATGCCTGTGGTGGAACGATGCCCAGATCAGAACCATAGTTTACTGGCAATACATCTGAAGGTTCCTTTTCGTGTATCTGCACCCATCCTTTGGATGGGGGGAGGGAATGCTTTGCACGCTGCACTGTTGTGCTCTGCCAGGGAATTGGAAAGCAGTGCCAATTAAAAAAGAAACTGTCTCCTTTTCCTAGCGTTGGGAGTCTTCTCCTGTAAACAGCAGCCAGAGCAAAGCAGCTAATTGGATTGAACCATTAGTCTCTAATCTAAGATAAGGGGTGGCAGAGGCTCCCCGCTGGGCAGAAGGCAGCCCACACAAAGATCTGCAGATAGAACTCTGTTATAATCCAGCAAGGCAGGTCTCGATTCCATAAGAACCCCATCAGTGGGAGAGTCCCGGCTTCAGTCAACCTACTAACAGGCCACTGGCCTCTATAAGGAACAGGGACTTCTTGTTGGAAGAGTTGCAATGTCTAGAGTGCAAAGGAACTGAGAAGAAGACCCAGAAGGGGGCGGGCAAGTGGTCAGCTAGTTAGGGCTGAAAGGTTAGAGACCTTTCCACCCTTTTTTCACACCTCTTGTCTGTCCTTAGACTGATATTTTTAGGGAACAATTTCTTTCTTCTTGGAAGTCGTTCTACCCTCTCTCTCCCTCCTTAGCTAGATAGACAGCTAGAGGTTCTGTCTCTCAGCTTTCCTATCCTAAAATGTAGTTACCTCAATAAAGGCAACTTTATCTTTAATCAGTGAGTCTGACCCTTCTCTGCGTACTTAGCATACTCTGCCAACACTTCTGAGCTGCTATTCCAGAAGTCTGGAATGGCCTGTCACAGATTGATTTTCATGGTTCTTCCTCTGCATATGTCCTGTAGAAAGCTGTCCTTTTTTTATTCAATTAACTGTCAGCAGTTAGTCCTAGGTTTGGGGGAAGTGAAGATCTGTGCCATATTTATATATATTAAAATGCTTGCAATGAATCACTCTTGAAGCATTTGAAAGATGAAAATAAGGCCCAATTTGTGGCATTCATTCAGCGAAGAGTCTGTTGTAAGTAGGGTTGTGAGCCTCCAAGTGGGAGGCTCCTGGAACAGCTCCTGGAACGGCAGCTGATCTCCAGACTACAGAGATCAGTCCTCTGGAGAAAATGGCAGCTTTGGAGAATGGACTCTGTGGCATGATACTCCGCTGATATCGCCACCCTCCCCAGGCTCCCCCCACCCCAAATCCATGGATTTCCCAGCCCAGAGTTTGCAACTTTAGTTGTAAGGCAGACTCAGAACTAAGGGAACAGAGAAAACTGGCCACTGTTGAGAGCCGGCTAGAAGCAAGGGCTCTTCAGTTTCTGAACTACTCTTTCCAAGTGACTATATGAACATTACAGATGTAGAGTGTTGGTGGAAGGATAAACCAGGATTAAATGAGCATACCATGTTCATCCATTATACAAAGTGATAGTTAAGACTAACCTTGGTTGATAAACCACATTCAGATCCTAGCTCGAGGTACTCAGACTAAACATACTGATACCTGGCTGATGGCACAGGTTCAGATGATCAATTAACTGTGGCTAGTTTAATCAAGGGAAGGAAGGTGGCATGTTATAGTCGGATCTCGTCAGAAGTTAAGCAGGGTCAGCACATGGATAGGAGATGCCCAAAGAAGACTGCACAGCAAGGCAATGGCAAACCACCTGTGCTTCTCACTTGCCTTGAAAGCTCCATGCTGGGGTCACCATGAGTTGGCTGCAACTTGACGACACTTTACATACACACGATTTGATTAGATCACGTTTTCACATTGCATCTGAACTGACCCGGTAAAGCAAATTTGGTCCTACACCTGCATAAGTCCTACTTTGCACAATGGTTCCAAATAGGTCTGCAGCCTGTTCAGAAATTCTGTTTGAGCCACATGGGAATTGTGTGCATTTTCATACCAGAAGTATACAATTATCTCCAAACCAGCTTGATTCCCCTCCTCCCCACACACACACACTTCTAAAGCCCTTTGTTAGTTCAGGCATCCATTTATAAAGTCACATACCGTTTTTCAGATATCAGCATTGTCTCTGGAGTTGTCTCTAGAGCTACACTGATGATATGGAAAGAGTTTGCTGTGCTTTCCCCTTCTATAAATAGGGTTTTTATTATTAAGTAATAAAATCGAACCAAACGATCTTAAAGTGTAATATGTAGCAGGGGACCCCCTGCATGCGTGTTACTGGAAAAGAGTTACAGATCTTGTGAAATGTTGGCATTGATTAGTCACTCAGGAGAGTTTTTACCACATGAAGCACTCGCCTACGGCTATGTATCTTTATTAACAATATGAGATCCGGAAATATTGCTATCCATCCACTTCCCTTCAAGAATATGATGGATTTTGTTTTATATGATCTTGGTGTTATAATCGTCTTCTTGAAATAGATTCATAAGTATATGGACCAGACATTTTGTAGCACTAGGAGTAGGTGAATCCACATGGTGGATACGTTTAAGTGGGCCAGTTTGCAATTGGCAGCTCTTTTATATGATCAGCTGTTCTGTTACCTAACTACGCAGTCCTTGAAAACATTTTAATGAAACCATGTGCCATTAAATCAAAAGCCTCCTGTTGTAGTCAGTTTTCTTGGTGTGGTTTGGATTGGACTTGAGGCTGCTTCACAAATAATGGATTTCCTGCGTGGGAAAGTATCGGGGAGGGAAAACCCATCTGACCCCTGTGCTGTGGTCTCTTTTCAAATTAGCATTCTGCATACTTGGTGTTTAAAATGGGGAAAATGGGGAACTCCATACACAGAACTCCCAGAGTTTTGTTTGGTTTGACTGTAAGAGCACATTCCTGGGGGGGGAGTCATTTGGAGGCACTTACGCTGGCACGGGGGGGGGGCATTCTGCCGGTGCCTGGGCACTGCGGAGGTGTGCAAGGATCCTTTGCAGGCGCAGCATCTCCAGGAACTAAATCCCAGAAGTGAATGGTGGCACCGGTGTGTGAGAGGTGTTCCTGGGGCTTCCCAGGGCAGAGCTGACATTAGTAAGCTTCCTAACCCCTTCCAGCCTGAGAACGCCCCTCACTGCTGCAGTGGGGCTACGGCACCTTTTTTGGTGTCACAGCCCCGCTGTTTTCAATGGGGGCATTTACCCCATTTCTGCCTTTATTTTATTTTCCACGGCAGCTGGGAAGCCTCTGAGGAGATTGCGTGGCTGTGCCGCTCCCGGCTGCCATGGACCCCCCCCCCCCACCAGGAATGGGCTGCCCCCTTCTTAATTATTTAACATAATTTTTTTTACTATCTTACAAAATAATATACAATATTGTTGCTTATTTTTTGGTACCTTTGTGTTCATGTCCTGGATAGGATCTCTTTTACCACCTACAGACACGATAGGTGTTTGTAGGTTCTTCTTCCCAGCATCTCTTTTTTCTTATTTATTTATTTTATTTATTTTGCGATTTCTACCCCACCCGCCCAGGCCAAAGCCAGGCTCAGGGCGGGTAACATCATTTAAAATCATGCATCGGTAACGTTAAAACAATAATATTTATCAACAAGCCCTATAATTAAAACATTAAATTCCCAATTAAAATCCCAAGTTGGCGCCCAACTTCAGTCATGTTGACCAAGACAAACAGGGCTACCCCTTCAGATCGATACAGCATATAACATAAGGAAGGGGGGGTAGGGAGGCCAGAGAATGTGATGCCCGCAGCTGCCCTCAACTGTAGGCCTGGCGGAAAAGCTCTGTCTTGCAGGCCCTGCAGAACTCTATAAGGTTCTTTTCCTCAGTCTGCACTTTCTTCAGTGTCATGAAGTGTGGTTACTCTGACATGCCCCCGCTCCACAAAAGTAAACAATGTCAATCAGAAGGAAGGGCTGGTCAGAAGTAGAAGGTGACCCAGATAGATTGTTAGGCAGTACCTGTGGTGACTTGCTAGTCCCTTGCCCTGATTCAAGCAACAACATACATACTCGGCCTATTATGCTACATGATGGCTTTTGCCAGTTTTCCCACACCTTTCTTTAAAAGAAAAACACTTTGTCCTTCATACATAAATAAGTTCCATTTTAAGATACTATGTCTGTGATGTTCAGGTTCCATTTTAAACCCAGATAATTTAGAAAAGAAACTTACTATTGCAGACACTTTTAAAGATAATTTAAAATCTGTTGTTGTTTAATTAAAAAATGGATTTTTTTTCATCTTCCCTAGTTTGTGTTTCTCTATTGTAAGCTCTCTAGCAAGTTTCAAGCAGCAAATAGAGCAACACGGAGGAGAGGATCATGCTAATTCTTCAGAACTTGATGTGAGAGTGCCCTTAAGCTAACCAACTACTTGCTTAATTCTCAGTTCTGGGATCTGGGAGATAAGAGCAATGGCACATTGCGCCTGCCGGGGTTCCCAGGCAACACCTCTGAACAATAGCATCACAAGTATTCGATGTTCACAGTTACAGCATGGCTTCTGTCTCAATATTGATTTTGTATTAATCTTTCTGTTTTTTCATCAAGTCGTAGTCTCATTTTTTCTGGCATTAGAATATATTAAATATCCTTTTGCTGGTTAGGATGGCAGTCGGTAAGACTACTCTAATCCATGTTAGATTGAAATAAATTCTGAGAGCTAAATTTAAAAAACAATATCCTGATTTGAATACATTTTTTAAAAAATGGCTTGGGAGCTAATGTTCAGGCTTTTGGAGATGTTGATGCTTCTCAGCCATAAATTTATTGTGTGTTCATTCAGCATCAGTTCTTTCACCTGTAAAGTAGAACTGTTAATGCCTTACCTCAAAAGATTGTTCAGTGTTACAGAACTCTTTGTAATACAAAACCAGAAACTTGGCATTCTTATATAACATTGCAGCTTGCTGCAAAGTGATCCAACAGAACATACTTTCCAACCTATTGAAATTGGGAGGGAAAAATAAGTATGGGTGGGGATCTTGCTCAAAGCAGGGGTCTGACTTCAATGTGATATAATGCCATCGCGGTAAAATTCCAAAGCTGACATTTTCTCCAGATGAACTGATCTCTGTCGCCTAGAGATCAGTAGTAATAGCAAGAGATCTCCAGCCACCACCTGGAGGTTGGCAATCCTAATATAATGCTATAGAGTCCATCCTCCAAAGCAGCCATTTTCTCCAGGGGAACTAACTGATCTCTGTCATCTGGAGAGCAGTTGTAATTCCAGGTGAGCTCTGGTCCCCACCTGGAGTTTGGCAACCCTATTTTCTCATGAGGAAATGGCTGCTTTGGAGAGTGGAGTCAATGGCATTATACCCTTCTGAGGTCCTTCCCCTCCTCAAACCTCACCATCCCCAGACTTCACCCTTCCCAAATCTCTAGTAATTTCCTAACCTGGAGGTGACAACCCTTATCCTCTTCCCACCCAACAGCCAACCTACCTTTATCTGCCCCTCTGTCTTTCCCTCTCTGCACCAGACAATGTCTACCTAGGAAAACTGTGGACCAGTGTTGTGGTGCCAGCTACTGGACCAGGCCCACATGCATGGTAGGGAACCCTCAAGGATTTGTGGGGTGGCACCTCACTTTCCTCTTTATTCCACTCCCCACACTATTTCCTCTTTCCCTCCTCCTGACAGACCCCATATCCTCTCCCCTTTCCCTACCTCATCCTCTCCTTCTTAGCCATTCACCAACATACCATCTATCTGCCTACCGTCTTCAGCTATATTTATTATTTATTTACTTCATTTATACCCCACCTTTCCCTAAAGCAGTGGGGGACCAAAGCAGCTTACATTGTTCTCTCCTCCTTCTGCCCCCCTGAATAGGGCTGTCGATTCGGTTCGTCCCGAACTGAAAAACAGCCGAACTTTCCCCGATTCGGCGGTTTTCAGTTCGGATGGAACCGAATTTTTTAAAAGGCGGGAAAACGACAAGCCGAATTCGGCGAGTTCGGATGCGCTGAATAAATTTGGCAAATTCAGAGGCTCAGAATCAGCAGCATAACCATCAGTTAGTAAGCAGCATTCTCCTGCTGCCAATGGTGGCCAAACTGGGTCTTCTCAGAGCAGGGATTCTCACTTTTGAAATGGCCAGGAGAAGAGTCTAAAAACTCCCGTCCCGACTGTATTCATTACCTCCCAATTTGATGGCGGTGCTGCTGAGAGATCCGATTCCTGACTGGGCCAAGCTGCTGGTGCTTACCGGAATAGGATTGTATTTACTTCTCCTCCGTGCTCCTGCTGGAAGACATCCACACAGTTTGATTTTGGGGTTTTTTCTCTATACCTTTTCTCCTGTGTGTGTGTGGGGGGGGGAAGCAGAGTCTGTGTGTGTGGGGGGGGGGAGCCAAAGGGGGCTTTCGCCCGTTCTGCTGAGGGGGGTGTGCCCGCTCGCCTCTGCGGGAGTGTGTGTTCTGCTTTTAAAGTTTTAAAGTTGAGTCTGTGCGACGGCTAGCGAGTCTCTCTCTGCTCTGCACCTGGGCTGCGCCTCCTCCTCCTTGGTTTTTTTCCCGTTTGGGGTTGAGTCGAGCCGAACTGGTTTGAGGGGGGGAGCTTCACCTGTTCTGCAGAGGGTGTGTGCCCACTCGTCTTCGAGAGTGTGTGCTGTGCTCTGCTTTTGTTTTTTGCCCCTAGCCTGGGGTTGAGTGTGATGGTGTGGCTTGTGTGAGTCTCTCCCCGGCGCCGCTCGGCACCCGCGCCTCCTCCTCCTTGGTTTTTTCCCCGTTTGGGGCCGAGCCGTACTGGTTTGAGAGGGGTTTTTTCCCCCGTTCTGCCTTGGGGTGTGTGCCCACTCGCATCTCTCTCTCCCTGGTTTGAGGGGGGGGGCTTCAGTTGTGTGTCCTCAGGTTTTTCCTCATTCATAAGATCGGTTAGGTCTATTTTGATGCTCGCTCAAAACTGATTTCAAATTGTGACTTAAACAATGCATTTGCCCGGTCCCGAGACTCCCGACTCCCGAGTCCAATGCAAAAGGGGAAATTCCACCCCACCTGCTCCTTATGCATAGCTAGCGCGCCTCTGTCCCTTTCCATGGTTTGCAAACTCTCAAGATCGCATCACGTGTTGCTTTGCATGGTTTTGCAAACTCCGAGTCCAAACGGTTTATTTATTTCTATTCATTCCAATGGGCGGAGGGGGGGGACCCCTTCCGGGCCCCATAGCTCGAGACCCCCTGCCCCAATCATCACTAAACCTGGGGGTTCTTGCAAGAAGGGTCCCCTCAAGCTACGCTGAACGTTTGATGCCTCTACCTCCAAAAAATCCCCCCCTGAGCCACGGAAAGCCGTGAATGTGTTTGTAATGGCTTTATTGCAATGGGCAGATGGGGGGACCCCTTCTGGGCCCCATATCTCGGGGGGCCCTGATCCAATCTTTACAAAACTTGGGGGTTCTTGCAAGAAGGGTCCCCTCAAGCTACGCTGAAAGTTTGGGACCTCTACCTCCAAACATGCCCCCCGGAGCTGCAGAAAGGCACGAATGTGTTTTTAATGGCTTTAAGCAGCCGAATTCCCCCCCAAACTCCAAATCTCGCGCCAAATTGCACGGATCTGAATCGGGGGAGTTTGGACTTCGGCATTTCCCAAATCAAAACAGGCCAAATTTTGCCAAATCTGAATTTTACCGAATTTTTTTTTTCAACAGCCCTACCCCTGAAGATAATGACTGCTTTGGAGAGTGGACTCTATGGCATTATATTTAGCTGACACCTCTCCCCTCTCCAAACCCTGCCCTCCTCAGATTCCCCCACAAAAATCTCCAGGAATTTCCCAGCCTGGAGCTGGCAACCCTGGTCAGGCCAGCCCTCAATGAGTCCTTCCTCCCTCTAAGGCCAAAATAGGCCTCAAAAGGGCCCTGCACCCTCCTCCTGCCTTTTAGTGACAGAACCAAGTTTGGAATACTGTGGTTGCCTAGCAGCAGCCACTGAGACAATCCGCTTGTTAAAGCTACAGGCGCTCATTTTATCATTTTTGGGTGTTTTTTTTTAGATTTCACTTTCTTTCTTTCTTTTTGCAAACCTGGGGCCCTTTTCAGGTTTGTAGAAAGACCTGTCTTGCCTGTTCACAGCCCCAGTCACCGGATTTAAATGTCCAAAGATTGAGCCGACTTTACTGTTAGAATATAAGATGATTGCCCTGTGTTAGTACAGGGAGAAAAAGGCTGGTGGTTGCTAGCCCCAATTTCAGCCTCTAAAAGGAGGGTTGTGTGTTTTTGGTTAATCTTCTGTGCAAAGATAATGCAGCCCTGAAAATGCCCATCCCAGGCCTGTCTTATTATTCCACCTGTTTTAATTACTCACGTTAGTACTTGTCATTCAGAGGGTGTATCAGCTGTTCATGCATGCTGAATCTTGTATTATTGTAGTGTGTGAGGTCAGAAACAACAAGTCTTTCCAGTGATGTGTGAGTATATGTGCATGTAGAACAGCAAATCTATGCTTTTCGTTCTCCAGAAAAAAATAAATCTGGTGTTGCCTATTCTACCAGAAATGATAGAAGCTAAAAATAGAAGACATCTCTAAATGTCATGCAACTTGTCTTCATGATGTATTGTGGGTTCTTATAAGTACAATACAGTGTGTCACTCAAGTTCATAAAAGAAAAAAGTAGAAAGCAAACACACCAATACCTTAAAACCAAGGCAGGTAATGCAGGAGAGGCCAGCATGGGAGATGAAGCATATATTTGGCTAATTCTATTACAGCACCTTCCACATGGGAAAATGAGATGGAACTAACCCTGTTTGACATAATTCACAGGTAACAACCCTTTTTATAGATGATAAAGCTTCTCTTACTCATTATCTTAGTGTATGTGATTGTTGTCATTATAGAGCCAGCCATATTGCCCATATGCGTGTAGCCAGACCTGCACAACTCTATACCTAAAACATTTAAGAGTGCGCATCTAATCAGTATTTACTTGGGATGCAATTATGCATCAATCCTACTTTGACAGTTGCATGAAGGTATGACGCTTATTTTTCTAAGGAAGTCCAGTTCTCATCTGATGGACCAGAGGGGTTTATACAAACAATAGAGTCTTGGTTGTGGAATGTAATAATAAAGAAATTGGCTCATCCATTGCAATACAAGACAATTGGCTCATCCTTTGCAATACAAGCTTTGCCCTTCAAGTCATAACTAGGAATGTAAGCCTTACAGAGCTATCCTAAGTAGAGTTCACTTCAGTGGACTTAGAAAGGTTAACTCTGCTTTGGATGGCACTATTAGTCTATTTCATTCTTGCACTGATTCCAGAATAGCTTCTGCTGATGTATGTGGACCATCTGTGCATGCGTATGTGGAAGTCAGATAGATAAGATTCAGTAATCACAGAATACCAACTGGCAAGTATCTTTTATCTTGGAAGGCAGCATTCTCCCCCATTTCCCAATAATTAAAGAGCTTGATGTCTTTATTAATGGACCCCAAACCAATGCATGCATAATGTAATGACCTATGTATTGCATTGAAATAAACGAACAAATACAAGGGTATGATTCCAGCTGATGAAGTAGCAGGCCTCCAGAACTCAAAAACATAAACACCAAGATCATGTGTACGGGGTTGGAGTACTGTAGTATATGGTATGTGGTGGGACTAATCTTGAAGAAAGCTTGGCAACTTCAGTTAGTGCAAATCACTATGGCCTGTTTATTAATAAGTATGGGTCACCATATGCACATATTGGGTTAGATCCAGACTAGACAATTCCATGGGTGCAAAGATTTCCATTTGTGGGGTGCAGTATTTCCCGTCTTCCCCTCTTGTGGCAGCCTGAAATGTCCCCACAATCCCCTGTTCTTTGTAGAGAGGGAACTGCTTGGGGCAAGATTTCAAGGAACATTTCAGGATGCTGAAGGGGGGGGGAGTGGGAAAACCGTGCCTTGTGAGCAGAAATCTTTGCACCTGTGAAAATGTATGTCTAGATCCAACCCTTTGGCTGTTTTAAAACCATTTGCTTTCCGGTCTCAGTTTTTTTTTTTTTTTTAATTATTTTTATTATTTTCTACAATTCAACAAAAATAAACATATCTCAACAATATATTCAATTGTAACTGCTTGTAACAAAAAAAGTTCATTGCTATTACTGAGAATATGTTATCTATAATATTCAATGCTATCTGCTATATGTGACTTCCCCGCATCTTCTTCAGTCACTAATTCTACTGGTTAACACTTTTGCATTTCAAATTAATTTCTAATCCTTATTTTCTCTCATACAGACTTGCTTTAAGCTATCTATACTACTTCTATAAGCAATTTCAAGTCCTACCTAGTTATAATATTATCATCATTGTCTCTATATAACATTCTATTATTCTATGATAAAGGGATTAGATCAATACATAAACAAATTTTCCCATTAGAAATTCATCAAAGTAAATCCACCGTGGCTCCCTTACACCCCAAAAATAAGCATCATTTTAGCCATTATCTTGTTTTGGGAGGGGATCTGCCAGTCCTTCTTTATTTCCCAATCCCCACCCCCCGTTTTTCAATATAGTAGCTGCAATTCTGGCCTCTGAAAATGTAAAAGAAGATCCCAGTGATTGTATCCATTGGCTTCTTGTTAAAATTTCCAGCAGCTTCTTGGTAAAATCCTTCGTCATGTCTCCCTCCATCACTGGCTGCCAGGAAGTGTTTTCTTGGGATAATAATGTTCCTCCTGTCAGCAGTAACTCAGACAAGTAGATTGTAGAGGTATTGAGTTCTCTCATGTTGCTCTCTCTCATTGCCAGCTGATCACTTGCAGCTACCTCTTTAAAAATAAATTGTTCTAATTCATTGTCATTTTTTCCAGATTTTATCACCATTTCCACATAGCATTCAATCGTCATCTCCTTAGTAGAATCTTTTTTTTCCATTGACATAATTGTTGTCATATCTTGGGTCTTCATATCGTGGATCTCCTCAATAATTGTGTCCAGTTTTCCATTAATTGATTTAAATAGGATATTCATCACCTCAGCTAGTTGAAATACTTGATGTGAGAGCGCTTGTTGTTTTTCAAAGACTAAATCTTGTTGCACTGCAAACATGTCCATTTGTTTGAGTAACATCTCTTCCATCCTCTTGTTTGACATATTTGCTTGTATTCTTATATAGAAGCAGGCTTTGTAATTTTCAAGATATCCTCAATTACACTTCAAAGCAGCACAGATAAAGAAAAGAAAGTAGACAGGAAACTGCAGTATCATAGACCCTGCGTCATCTCCTCTCGGTGGTTAAGTGGTAGGAACGATTTGATGGTTACACCGGGGAGATTCACTTCAAGTCTTCCAATCTGCCCTGTCTTTTCGATGGTAACAAAGCCCTTCTTATTATCTTCCGGTCTTAAGAGGCGACGTGGCTGGACATTGAATCAAAGAGAGCCGGAAGTGGGGGGGGGGAAGGTTTTCGTCTCCCTCCCTCCCCTCAAAGCATTTAATTGGTAGTTGTAAAGTCATTCAAAAGTCCCTTTTATTGCGTCTACTCACTGATCAAGTTGATAAGGTCTTAGTCAGTTCATTTAATGGCATTTGTTTATTTTAAAAGTCTCGTTAAGCTGGGCAGGGAGTCGCCGGTTTTCGTAGGTGTTTTTATCGTCATTCAGGTCTTCTCAATCAAGATAAAGGCAAAAAGTGTCTTTTTACTCACTCTGACTTCCAAAGGTGAGGCTTCTTGTTCTTTTCATAGATTATTTGATGTTAATGTATAGAGGAGGTCAAAGCCTATAATCCAAAGAGTCGTCCGTGGCAATGGTAGCCCCTATGTGCCGGTGGGGACAACTTCCAACTCTACGAGAGGCTTAATAAAAGCTCTCTCAGAGAATATGGGAGTCCAAACCGCTCTTGAAGGCTGCAGGGGAATTTCCTGCTTCCCGATCCACTATTTAGGACCGAGTTGGAGTGCTTTTTGCACTCCAAATCTAAACGACACTTGGTGTCTCCTGGGAGCCCCCAGGAAACAATGGCGCTCGGACCAAACACTCTACAGGAAGTGCCGCTTTCCGGTCTCAGTTCAAGGAGCAAGGGCTTGCCTGTAAGTCCTTCAGAACCAAGGATCATATTTGAAGGACCATCTTTCCTGTTTAAACTTGCATGCTTGCTTAGGACAGCGGAGCATCATCTCCTATCGTTGCCCTCCACTCCCTCTGGCACACTGGGAGCATTTTCTGTTACAGAATGGGCTTCCAGAGGAGGGGATGGATCCAGATGAAACTGGCTATTTTCACTATTCCTCCTTCCTATTGTAGACCCCTCAGGGTCTCCTATCCCCTAGGAGCAGCATTTCGTGGAGATCAATGAGTGGCAGTTCCATTCTGCCTCGGGAAAATTTTGTCTGGATCCAGCCTGAGATTCAAAAACTGTTCTCTTGTTAATATTTTGGGAACTGGCAAAAAAAAAAACCTTTGATCTGGTGATCTGGATTTGTTTCCGCACTCCTACACATGAAGCCAGCTGGGTGACCTTGGGCTAGTCACACTCTCAACCTCACCTACTTCACAGGGTGTCTGTTGTGGGGGCCCTGACCTGGATGGCCCAGGCTAGCCTGATCTCGTCAGATCTCAGAAGCTAAGCAGGGTCAGCCCTGGTTAGTATTTGGATGGGAGACCACCAAGGAAGTCCAGGGTTGCTGTGCAGAGGAAGGCGCTGGCAAACCACCTCTGTTAGTCTCTTGCCATGAAAACCCCAAAAAGGGGTCGCCATAAGTCGACTGCGACTTGATGGCACTTTACACATACACACACACTGTTGTGGGGAGGGGAAGGGAAGGTGATTGTAAGCTGGTTTGATTCTTCCTTAAGTGGTAGAGAAAGTCGCCATATAAAAGCCAACTCCTTCTTCTTCTTCTTCTCCTTATTCTTCATGGAGTGACAGGTATTCCGTATTAATTAAGAAATATAGAATGAAAATATGCGATTTGGTGCGTTTTCACTCTGACTTTCTCCCAGCTATTACAGGCCATGACACAGCAATCTGAGCTGCGCCAGGCAAACTCCTGTGCTCTCCTCCTCCTCCTCCTCCTCCTCCTCCTCCTCCTCCTCTTCTTCTTCTTCAGCTTCAACTTCAACTTGCAATTCTGTTAAGCGATTTTTGGATTGATAGAAGTGGGCTGTAGCTTTGTTTTCAGCTGTTGCAGTTTTATTACTGTGGTATTTTTAAGGAATTGATTGTTAACCTCCTCCAGGTATGTTCTAGTTGGGATGGAATTTTTAAAATTATGAATAAAATGTGCAGTGGGTTTAGGAATACTCCCAGAATTCGTAGAGAGGGATGACGGCACTACCACAAAGGGAGGGACAGTTGGTTGTTGTACAATTCTCCTGTGGCTGGAATGGAAAGAGACTTCAAGATTAAAGGCCTTCAAGGGGATGATTGCAATAATGAAAATTAGCAACATCCACAATAGTGTTTGTACTTTAAGATGCTCACAGTAATTACAGGTTGTCTTGGATACTTCAGTGTTATTGTCACAGCCACAGCAGTACTGATTAACACCCCACCAAGTCTTTCCTTTCTATTACACCCTGTTTGCCAGAACAATGTGGCTGTACTGCCTTCCCAAGAAAACGTTGTGTAGGAGCAAAACAAACCGCACACTCCTTAGCTGTTTTCTGGCAATGCTTATGGAACTCCCAAGGTTTCTTTAACCAGGCTGCATAGTTCTGCAGTTAGCTCACCAATCTGGTGGCTAACTGCTGAAAATGATACACAACTGACCAGGAGCCATCCCCAAAATTCCAGTTGTCCTGGAAAGTAGATTAAACTTCTGTTTTTCTGGAAATACTCCTCCCACCCACAAATTTTGAGTAGATCTGAGGGAGATCTTTGCTGTTCCTGTTTAGCAATGGCAAGGTTTACTCTGGAGGACAGAAATACGAGGGTGGGGTTCTCAAAAGCAAATGTGCAAGGGCTCGGACAGAAGTTATTATTATTCCCAAGGAGGATCCACCGACCACTTTATATATTGGCACTCTGAGTCTGGGGCATCAAAAGGCTGCTTTGAGTGGGAGGTTCCAAATGTTAAACCCGTTTTATTTTTCCTCTGTTGCTTTTAAGGATGCAAAGTAAAAAAAGGAAAAGCAGAGGTGTCTTGGGGTGTGTTATATAGTTGTGTCCAGCTGAGTTACAGAGTACGGTCTGTCCACAGCCTTAACAAGGACTAGCAGTGGATGGTTTTAAAAAGCACGGGGCCAGATCTGTTTCTCCCTGAGGTGGCGAACCTGTGTCTGGGCTGTACCATTTTAGACATGAATGAATGTTCCTCCGTACAGAATAAATCCCTCCATGTAGAGAAGTAGCATATCAGAAAAACTAGCTTAGTTTCTTCCCAACGTACTAAGTTGCTATTATAAGATTTTTTTTCCAAAAATGAAGGATCATCTGAACATGGGAACACCTGTCTGCAGTGGTACGTCTAGACACAAGTTTGTCACTTCAGTGAAAAGTAGTTCAGCTCATGTCAACATGGGAGTATAACAAGAACCAGTCGACTAGGACTGAAGACCAAGCCCAAAAGCACATAAAGGACCAGAAACGTAGGATGTTCAGAAATGCAGGAGGTCTCAGGAGGAAGAGGAATCTGACCTGTCCCACCCATTTACTTTTGATTACCGGTAGTAAGTAAACTGCCCAGCATGTTCAGGTAAAAGGAGAAAGACTCAGTAAAAGGTCAGTTCTGTAGCTCCAAGAAAGACTTCTTGTCCAGCTGACCTACTGTCTCTTCCTAATTCCTTTAGTGGAGGATGTGAATAGTCAGAAGAATACCAACTGGACTGCAGTGGACAAATGCAGGTTGGTCCAGGTCTATTGGACCCATGCTGAGGAATGATCCTAGATAGTGCAGAAAGTGCCAGGAGGGATTGCTGTAGAACAAGACACAGTGAAGCCCTTGTCAACAGCAGTTGTCTCGGAGCTAATAAGACATTAAGAAAAAGCATGTGGTGTAAGCTTTCTCGAGTTGGTACAATTCAGAATGTATCAGAACAAGAACTGTGTTTTCCTTCCTGTGTGTTGAAAAGTACTGTGCTAGGAATAAAGGCTTTGACCTAATCTTTCTCTCTGGTATGATGGCTATGTGCAGGGAGGACTGTACCACACACATCAGTGGATGGACATATATATTCTATATGCTGGAATGGGCTCTTTGTGACCAGCTTTTGTGTTTTATCCCTATGAGTCATGCATACTCTCACTCCTTCAGAATTTGTGAGTGAATGAGAGAGAAGGGATTTTCATAGTCGTTTCCCTACTTCCCCTCCTACGCTTTGTTGTTATGACCCTCCCTCTGTTCGTTTCTTAAGACATTTGGCACATAATTGTGTCTGTTTATTTGATTTCAATTTGCAGTATTGAAAAGGTTTTACTGTACCACTTTTAAGGCTTCTCTGGCCCAGAAAATACCCATCTCTACTCCCCCTCTTTGAAATTTAATTCATATAAACAATCCTGGCATTGTCGAAGGCTTTCATGGTCAGAGTTCATTGGTTCTTGTAGGTTATCCGGGCTGTGTAACCGTGGTCTTGGTATTTTCTTTCCTGATGTTTCACCAGCAGCTGTGGCAGGCATCTTCAGAGGAGTAACACTGAAGGACAGTGTCCTAACATTGAAAGACAGTGTTATTGAGTGACACTGTCCTTCAGTGTTACTCCTCTGAAGATGCCTGCCACAGCTGCTGGCGAAACGTCAGGAAAGAAAATACTAAGACCACAGTTACACAGCCCGGATAACCTACAAGAACCAATCCTGGCATTCTTCTATGGTTCCTGTTTGATTTCAGAATGGCATATTCCAATATATTTTGTGTGGAGCGGCCTGAAGAAGAAGAGGAAGAGGAGGAAGAGTTGGTTTTTATATGCTGACTTTCTCTAAGAACCCATTCCGATATGATGAGCGCCCCAGGGTTTGTCCTGGGGACCCCCCACCATTTTTAAAAGTGAGTTCCCAGGCGGGAGCGCACTTTAAACCATGCTGCAGAGACCTAATTCTGTTCCAGACCACCATGATGCCAGGGGAGGGGGGATCCTGCCTTTCCCCTAGCACCGTTTTTCTCCCCCAAAATGGTACTGGGGGCATATGGGCAAATAATGCCTCCCAAGCATTGTTTTGATGAAGAAAAATAGGTGGGGGCAGGATCCTCCTCCCACACCGCAGTGGTCCTGTCCAGAAATGCGCCCCTGCAGCACAGTTTAAAGTTATTTCCCAGTTGGGAACACACTTTTCAAAATGGCAGTGTTATGTCTAACTGGGCCTTCAGTTAGACCCTTGGTTTGTCAAGGACGGTATTGTCTACTCTAATTGGCAGTGACTCTTCAGGGTCTTAGGCAGAGGTCTTTCACACAATCTACTACATGTTCTTTTAATTGGAAGTGCTGGGGATTGACCTAGGACTTTCTGCATACCAAGAAGATGCTCTACCATTGAGCCACAGCTCTATCCCTCAGGTATTTTCCAAAGGTATAATACACACACACACACGCAGATTGCAAACCCAGGCTTCTCTGGGATTTGAGTCTGCGCCTCTCCCATTAACCAAGCTGCCCACTTGTGTCTTTCCACTGAAGCCCTGGTCTATGAGTGCACAGTGATAGAATTAAGGAGGGCAAGCATGCAGGACAGCTCTTTCTCAGTGATTGTGCTCAGGCTGTGGGTTTAGGAATGAGTCTTGTTGAGTCTACTGAAGTTTGCTTTGCTGACGTTTGTTGTACTTCTTGTGTTTTTAATGCCGCTTTCTTTGTACTGATATTTGTGCTATTTTGCCACTTTTAGTTGTCTAGTTTTTGTGAACTCGTTCATTGTTGATTTTGTAGAATTTGGGCATTTTAAAAGCTGCCTTGGGCACTTTAATGAAAGGTTGCTTTCAAGTGTTTATTTAGATACTTATATCCTGCTTTTTTCTCCTATGAGGACCCAAAGCATTTTATAGCATTGGTCTTCCCTCCTCAGTTTTATCCTCACAACACCAACTCTGAACCCTACATGCAAGTACCCACCAAATCCTATGTATCCTATCAACCATGTACAACAGCCCAGTGGTGTCTTGATGGACAGGCTGTTTCACAGTCCTTGGCTTCTGAAGCCAAACAGATTTTTACAAACTTAGTTTCAGAGGGTACATAAGAACATAAGAACATAAGAAAGGCCCTGCTGGATCAGACCAAGGCTGTTCACACAGTGGCCTTTAGGAAGCCACAAACAAGACGAGTGCAGCAGCACCATCCTGCCTGTGTTCCACCGCACCCAAAATAATAGGCATGCTCCTCTGATACTAGAGAGAATAGGTATGCAGCATGACTAGTATCCATTCTAACTAATAACCATGAATACCCCTCTCCTCCATGAATATGTCCACTCCCCTCTTAAAGCCCTCCAAGCTGGCAGCCATCACCACATCCTGGGCCAGGGAATTCCACAATTTAACTATGCGTTGTGTGAAAAAATATTTCCTTTTATCTGTTTTGAATCTCTCGCTCTCCAGCTTTAGCAGCTGACCCCGTGTTCTAGTATTATGGGAGAGGGAGAAAAACACAGGGTAACTGTGTTGGTCTGCAGTAGAACAGGTAGATTTGATTCCAGTAGCACCTCTGAGGTCTCCAAGGGGCTACCGGACTCGAATCTAGATGTTTATAAAGGTTTCACCCACCTTAATAGTAAATTACTGCCCTCTTGCAGGAAGCTTTATTCCAGGTTTTTCAAAACCTGTTTTACTTCAAGTATATTATTGGGCTTTTTCCCCCTGTTGTGCTACTGAGTTGTGATAGAGTGTCAATTGAAAGGTCTGCCATGCTTTTAAGGCACAGTCTTCCCTTTTCCTCCCTTTTCCCCCTTCGGCCATTTTTCTTTGGCTGTAGAAAAGGATGTTTCTACACAATGACAAATGGGCTAATCAACAACTAAATTCCAGTCACAGTGGGTATCTTGTGTCTTCAAGCTGAATGGGCTGAGGGGAAAACCCTTGACCTTTTAACAATATGGGGTAAAGGAAAGAAATCGCTGAGGCTCATACTACACTGCAGCCTGAAAGGGAAAATAGCGATATACAGCCACTGACAAATCTAAGGTTGCCAGCTCCAGGTTGGGAAACACCTGGAGATTTTGGGGGTGGAGCCAGAAGAGGGCGAGGTTTGGGGAGGGACTTCAATGGAGTATAATGCCCTAGAGTCCACTTTCTAATGCGGCCAATTTCTCCAGGTGAACTAATCTCTGTCACCTGGAGATCAGTTGTAATAGCAGGAGATATCCAGCCACCACCTGGAGGTTGGGAGCCCTATACAAAATGGATTTAAATGTTGTCTGACATCACCATTCCCACCTCACATCAGATAAATATAAGGCAGCAGTGGATAAAAACCAGGATAAAATTCAAGGTGTAGTAAAGGATCAAATTAGGTGTTACAATAGTTAGATCACTGCCACTGAAAATAACCAAATCAAATCTAACTTTCCTCCCTCACCTCCTCATATGTAGAATTTACCATGTCTCATGGTAACATATTAATGTTCCATGTTTACTTGATGTTGGCTACGGGGGGTAGTTATGGTGTCAGGGAAATGCAGAATGCCACAAAAGAAATCCTACCAGACGTTCTGCGAAAAGTAGACGTGTGGCCAGTTTGGGCACTTTCTACGCATATCTGCAGACAACATATGTTTAGCTGATGACTAGAATATATCAAGAGTCTACCGGCCATGCCCCAACAATGGGCAATATCTTGTACCCAGAAGAGGTGGGTAACTCCAGCATTGTGAAATACTTCATAATGGCATGACTGATGGTTTTGTTATATTGCTTCCAGAAAGTTTTTGTGTTTTCTACGAGTAGGAGGTTTCCTGTCTTAGAATGTCAAATGTAGGCTGAATCACCAGTGTTTGTTTTTCTTTATGGTAATATTATTCACAGAGCATGAATGGTTCTTATGAAGAACACAAATGGTTTTCTCTCCACATATTTCCACTGCTACACCAATTAACTTTAGGGTTTTCTGTAAGAATTACTGTTGATAATGAGACAGTCATCATTGGTTTTGTGAGGGAGCAGCATAGTTTTTTTTTCCAAGAGAGAGAAACCCAGTAAGGGAAGGTCTTCCAAGTGTTATGTTTTGCCATTGATGCTTGGAGTAATTGCACCAAGATTACAGAAAAACCATTAATTCATCATTGAAAGATGGCATTGGATCCCACTGTTCAAAATACAATACATGGAATATTAACTGCCTTCTTAGTGGTGGGAAATTGAGGGTGGGTAGAAAGGTGTGTCACACTACAAGCCCTGAAAACCTAGTTTGGGGCTAGTTACAGAATAATGGGAATCGAGTTGGTAGATGCAAATGTAGAAACAGACACACCCATACCACTGCCCGTAGTTTTGGCATCTCTCCAGATACCCCCACCCTCAATTCAGTTCATGTAATACACCCTAAGCTTTCCCTACTGCAGAACTTTTCTCTTAGGTTTCACAAGTGTATCTGTGGACACTGGAATATTGTGCATTTAGGTCTGAGCATTCTAATGTTGGGTACTATACATGTGCTTGATATTACCATGACTGTATACTTGTATTTCGATATTCCACTCAAACTGTCTCTTTTTCTACTCTAGCCACATCTCAGTTTTTCTTCCAGACTTGTCTAGGAACTGTGTCCCTTAGTCATTGATTTCTTAAACTAGGGTGTGGTAATCTGAATCCAGATTTGGACACAGTCCTTTAGCCAGGTATTGGAACCTAAAAATCCATAGTTCCTGTTAAGACAAGAGTGAGGGATGGCAATCTACACTTTTTTCATTTATGTACTTGACCACTCTTTCATTTCACTTTTGTCACTTGATAGTTAAAATGAGGGTCATTTAAGGAGTTTTAAGTGTGAGCGTTCTTTCTACTGAACACTCTCCTTTTCACCCTTATACATCCCATTTCCTTTGTTGAATGAATATATGCCGCGAACTTTTGATTTGGTATTTTATCTGCTTTTTGGGTTTCTCCCCTCTCAACTACAGCTGACCCTGCTGCACTGGGCTTCATCATTTCTCCCTGGTCTTTGCTGCTGCTTCCATCTGGAAGTGTATCGTTTACAGATGAAAATGTTTCTAACCAAGATCTGCGAGCATTCACAGCACCAGAAGTGCTCCAAAATCAGCCACTATCCTCTCTCTCTGATGTTGAAAAGGTATAATATATATATAGGTTCGGTGTGTGTGTATGTATATAGGTTCAGTTTTTTTGCATAGCTACAGATATGTGTGTTATCACACATCCCATCTCATACATACAACTCGTGAATCATGAGAGGGGGGAATCTCTATTTTATTTCTGTTATGACAGGAATAGCAGTGCGGAGCCGGTATGGTACAGTGATTAGAATGTTGAACTAGGATCTAGAAGACCCAGGTTCAAATCCCCACTCAGCCATGGAAGCTTGCTAGGTGACCTTGGGCCACACATTCTCACCCTAATGTACCTCGCAGGGTTGTTTTGAGGCTAAAATGGAGGACAAGCAAACGATGTAAGCCTCTTTGGGTCCCCATTGGGGAGAACGGAAGGGTATAAATAAAGTGTGTGTATATGTAAAATAGTAATGGATTTGCAGCCTCAGACAGAGTTCCTTAGACCTCTGTCCCCTGTAAAAAGTACTGCTGCCTGGCCCCTAGTGTTTGCACCCTGTCCACTTCACAGGTTTTGTGTCAGGAAACGATCACTTCGCTTACAGCCTGGTTGCACTGCATTAAGGCATTGTATACGTGGCTGGACATGAGTAAGCTTCAGGTTCATTGGGCCTTCCTTCTGTGCACATTATAGTATGAACGTGCTTGAATACATTCATGTGCAAATAGTTCCTGCCGATGGTGTTCCATCCACTCCTTGGATGTTCTTACGTTCAAATATTTGCATTTAGGATTTGGTTCAAACGAAACATTCCACTTAAAATCTAAAAAAAAAAATGCATGTTGACTTGTCATAAGTAATGCCGATGAGGAAGGCTTGAACTGATCCTGCCCACCTATGTATTAAAGTTGCACTGTGAGTAAATCTCTGGGCCTTCTATTTTTTAAAAAACTTTCTAATATTTCTGTTAATAAGCTTTGGACTGTATTTAGATAGAACTATCTGTAGTTTCTTGTGTCCTTACTCTGAAATTCTACATGAAATAGGCAGCGGACGTGCAGATCTAAGCACCTGTCCCATATTTATTTATTTACTCCAATTATATCCTGCTTTTCTCCCCAGTGGGGACACAAGGCAACTTACATCCGCCTCTTCTCCATTTTATCCCCACAGAAACCCTGTCATGTAGGTTAGGCTGAGAGCCTACGTCTGGCCCAAGGTCACCCAGCAAATTTCCGTGGCCAAGTTGGGTTTCAATCCTGGGTCTCCAAGATCCCAGTCCGACACCACTACACTACATTGCCATATCCCCAACACACATGGAACCCCCAGCAGACATGAAATGGTGCTTCTCGGGGACAGGGCACCTCACAACATGGCGGGGGAGTCTGAAGACTCCAGTGGGAGGGGTAATTGGCAAAAATTGCCTTTCAATTGGCAGAAACCCTTGGATCAGTTAGCCATTACTCCCAATCCTTCCTATATGGCTGCAGAGTAGCCAATATTGAGATTTTTTTTTTCATTCTCTGAGTATGAATTGATATGGAGCCATACGTGGTGTAGTGATTAGGAGCGGAGGACTCTAATCTGGAGAACCGGGTTGGATTCCCCACTCTTCCACATGAGTGGCAGACGCTAATCTGGTGAACTTGGTTGAGTTCCCCACTCCTTCACATGAAGCCAGCTGGGTGACCTTGGGCTAGTCACAGCTCTCTTAGAGCTCTCTCAGCCCCACCTAACTCACGGTGTCTGTTGTGGGGAGGGGAAGAGAAGGTTTGATTCTTCCTTAAGTGGTAGAGAAAGTCAGCATATAAAAAACAACTCTTCTTCCTTCTTCTTCTTGGAGTGATAGGTATTCCATATTAATTAAGAAATACAGAATGAAAATATGCGATCTGGTAGGTTTTCACTCTGACTTTCTCCTAGCTATTACAGGCCATGAGGCAACAATCTGAGCTGCACCAGGCAAACTCCTATGCTCTCCATTCTAGCACATCTAGGTCACTTTTAGGGCCTGGAGCCCATACCTTGGCGCTGCTGACTGTCCTTCTGTCCTTTAGAGTGACAACTAAACTCTGTTCAGTTTTGCATGCTTGTCTTGTGTTCATGCAACAGTTGATGAAGAAAAAGAGAAGAGCTGGGAAAGAAAAGAGCCCTTTAGTATTTGAGGGCTTTCCTACTCAATTATATTTTAGTTGCCTCTTAACTTTTCCTGAGAGTAAAGAATTCAGACCCAATGGAGAGTCCAAAGCAAAGACAAAAAAAGAAAGAAAAAAGAAGAGCCATTTCTAAATTACAAGAGCTGCAAAATTTAAGATAAATATACTCCATTGGAGGACATTGGAAGACATTGATTCATAGGGTCGCCATGAGTCAGAAGCGACTTGACGGCACTTAACACACACACATTATTTTAATTACAAAGCAAGTTAATACTTCACAACTAAGTATGCCATGAGCCTGCTAACTTCTGGTTTTCAGTACTTTTATTTAACCATAAGGCACTGTACAATCCTAAGGAAAGTAATTCCAGTCTAAGTCCATTTAAATGAATGAGCTTAGACTGGAGTAACTCTCCTTAGGTTGCATTGTAAGAGAACCTATGAATAGGAATCTGCTTTCATTTTCAGCTGCTGCTCCTGAAACCTGAGCGTATCCCGCAAAAAATGCTGAAACCGAAACAAATTCTCATTTTATAATGACCTCCTAAAAAACAATGACCAGGTTGCACTGAGACTCTGGGTAATGACTTCATTCCTAACCGAAAGACATGATGTATTCAGTGATAAAATTCTGGCAAAGCAGTAGGACAGATAAAAATGATGCCATTTTGGTCACTCGCTAAATTTGAACTTCTCTTATTTAAGTAACTGTATGACACTGATGTTGCCAGAAATAGAATTTCGGCTCATTTAACAAACATTGAGTTGCGAAATCGCCTCATTGTTTTTGAAAAGAGCTGTAAACGGTTTAATAAGCAGCTTAAGAGCCAAGTTATCAATCCTGTGTGTTCATTCTGAAGAGATTCACTTGCCAGTTCATTCAGATGTTTACATAAGAAATCACTTTCTGCAGCAGCTGTTTTCCATAATCTGGTCCTTGGGAAGGCTGTAAGTCTTAGTGGGATCTTTCCTGTGGGTCCAGCAGGGTTCCATCTTCTATCACTCCCCCTCCCATCATAAACATCATTCTAGCCAGATGATTCGTTACTCCACAAATGTCTCTTGTTGCATTGCAGATTCATGTTTATTCTCTCGGGATGACACTTTATTGGGGAGCCGACTATGAAGTTCCACAAAGCCAAGTAAGTAGTAAAGGTTTGTTACCAGCTTATGTTACTGTGATGGGGCCGGAGCTGTATTTTACCGTCCCCTTGCAATGGTCACTGCTTCTCTCCTGCAACGTATTATTGGGTGTTATGCAGATTGTAGAGGAGGAGTGGTGGTTAGAGCAACTCCCTTCCCAAACCCCTTCCCCATTTATCAGATTTCAGATATGCAAAGTGCGTGCACCCCCCCCCCACAAACACAAGTCTAACGCACAGCAGGAGCTTGATTCAAGTTAAGTTTATCAAGTCAAGTTTATTAATATGTTCGACTGACCAATCACATGCCAATGTTTTGCACCGCAGAATCACAGACTGCCCGTACATATTAAGGTGTAAGGTCAATAAAACCAACCCCTGGTTAAAATTATCACCTTAAAATTGATAAAATTGTAAAATATTCTAACGATCATTCTCTAATAAAGTTGTGCATATTTTAATAGCAACAGCGCAGAACTTGGCAGTTTGGAGCATAAGCTGAGGGTCTTCTCCTAATAGGAGCTTCTTTGCCAGAAGCTCAACTAACTCATCAGGGAATTTACCAAGTACGGGGGAAATAAGCTTGATTGGGAAGACGGCTGTTAATGGAATGGCAATTGCAAAGCACAGAGTGGAGAGATTAAGCACCCCTTCTCCTACCTGGAATGTGGGGGGGGGGGCTATGGCTCAGTGGGAGAGCATCTGTTTTGCGTGCAGAAGGTCACAGGTTCAATCCCTGGCATCTCCAGTTGAAAGGCTCAGTGGTAGGTGATGTGAAAGACCTCTGCCAGGAGGCCCTTGAGAGCCACGGCCCCTCCACCTTCATGAAGTATTAGGCTCTGTTGAATCAAGTTGACAAACCATGTTGAAAGTGCCTGGGCATGGTCAGGTGCAGCGCACCGGTGCAAATTTTAGCTTGAGTCCAGAAACAACCTCAAAAGTTATGAACTTTAATATGGTCAAAAAGCTTTTAGGCTCAGAATGCCATCTAGGAAAATGGGGGCTTGTTTGAGGGAATGGTTTAATGCTCTGCCAAAGGATGCACATGAAGCTTCATCGCTGTTGATGTTCAGGAAAACTCTTAACAAAGATGGTGAGGGGTCTGGAGACCAAGTCCTATGAGGAAAGGGTGAAGGAGCTGGGTATGTTTAGCCTGAAGAGGAGAAGACTGAGAGGTGATATGATAACGATCTTCAAGTACTTGAAGAGCTGTCACATAGAGGAGAGTGCCAGGTTGTTTTCTGTTGCCCCAGAAGGTCGGACCAGAACCAACGGGTTGAAATTAAATCAAAAGACTTTCCGACTAGACATTAGGAAAATTTTTCTAACAGTTAGGGCAGTTCCTCCAATGGAACAGGCTTCCTCGAGAGGTGGTAAGCTCTCCTTCCCTGGAGGTTTTTAAGAAGAGGTTAGATGGCCATCTGTCAGCAATGCTGATTCCATGACCTTAAGCAGATGATGAGGGGGAGGGTATCTTGGCCATCTTCTGAGCATGGAGTAGGGGTCACTGGGGGTGTGGAGGGGAGGTAGTTGTGAATTTCCTGCATTGTGCAGGGGTTGGACTGGATGACCCTGGTGGTCCCTTCCAACTCTATGATTCTATGATAATACCTTTTAATATAGTGTATAATATTACTTGGTGCCAAATGAAGAATAAATTAGGAGGAGCAGTAGGGCTACACGATTAAAATCAACAGTACTGGAAAGACTGGGTTATCTTTTCTTTTTTTCTGGCTGTTATTTTTTGTTTATGCCACTGCTGATGAGCAAACAGAGTAAAAAAAATTAAAAAAATTTAATGCTAAAAGTTGCGAGCAGTGCACGACAGGGCATGTCATCAGAAGATAACCACCCACTACGAAAGCTGATGATAAAGTGCACAAGCTGAAATCCAAATGCCTGTGGGAACTGACAAGTAACAGTGTCACAGAGGGTGCACACCCTGGAGTGTGTGTCTGTTTTTCAAGCAGAATATACTACATGATTGACTAGTAATACAGGAAAAAAGAGAGAGGTTCCCAGCCATATGGGTGTTGCCAGTTACTTGCAAAACAAGGCTGTCTCTGGCTATCTGGTCAGTTTGTTTCCTTAGTCCTGATTCTTTGCTACTAGCGTTTCTGCATTGTGGAGAAGCTCGTCCTAACAGGACTTGTTCTCATGGACACATCTATTACTTTTTAACATTCATGATGCCATGCATGTCTATCACAGTTTAATTGCCAAAGGTACAACTTCTGTACCACCCTTGAGTCTTTGGGCTAAACTAGACATGACAGTGTTCTCGTGTCCTACACGGGGGCACTCCTGCCATTTTAAAGCTGAAAATGGGCCAATGGAAAATGCCACGAAGGGGTCAGCGCAGCAGGACATGGGGAATGGTGGGAAAGATTACTTTATCCCACATATTTTTAGATAACCCATAACAATACTTTAAATGTAAACAGGTATCCTGACTTGGTTGGTCCAGGCTAGCCCAATCTCGTCAGATTTCAGAAGCTAAGAAGGGTTGGCCCCAGTTAGTACTTGGATGGGAGACCACCAAGGAAGTCCAGGGTCACTACACAGAGGCAGGCACAAACCACTTCTGTTCGTCTCTTGCTTTGAAAACCCTACGGGGTCACCATAATTAAGCTGCGACTTGATGACACTTTCCTCCAAGCAGTTGCTAATCTGTTAATATAGTTGATTCGCGTGTGGATTTTATAGTTTCAGTGAGCACATGAACACATGAAGCTGCCTTATACTGAATCAGACCCTGGGTCCATCAAAGTCAGCATTGTCTACTCAGACTGGCAGCGGCTCTCCAGGGTCTCAGGCAGGGGTCTTTCACATCACCTACCTGCCTAGTCCCTTTAACTGGAGATGCCGGGGATTGAACCTGGGATCTTCTGCATTCCAAGGAGATGCTCTACCACTGAGCCACAGCCCCTCCTGTTTTTATTGTAAATGTTAATTATTTTTCTGTGCCTTCTTGAGCAACGTTACTTGGACAAGCAATAAATAAATGCTATAACTAAATGAATGAATGTCTGAAAAGGGTGATGGTTTTAGAACCAGTAACAAAAAAAATTGTTCATACTCTCTTGATTATTTTGTCTGGGGCTGAATGAGGACTCCTGAAGTCAGTCTTTTGTCATGTTTCAACTATTTGTTAATTTCCTTGGGGGTATAAGAAGATACTCTTAAGCTGCTCGTGTTGCTATATGTTTAGCGAGCGGTACAGATATTGACTGGATCTTTCTGCACTTTTCTTTTTAAAAAATCAGCCTATCAAACTCGGAGACCATTTAAACAGCATACTTCTTGGGATGTGCGAAGATGTCGTTTACGCCCGCTTGTCTGTACGAACTGTTCTGGATGCTTGCAGCGCTCACGTACGGAATAGTAACTGCGCACCTTCCTTCTCATATGTGAAGAAGTTGGTGAAACTGGTTCTAGGAAGTTTATCTGGGGTAAGTGTTCAAAGCTAAGCAGGGTCAGCCCTGGTTAGTATTTGGATGGGAGACCACCAAGGAATACCAGGGTTGCTGTGCAGAGGAAGGCACTGGCAAACCACCTCTGGTAGTCTCTTGCCATGAAAACCCCAAAAAGGGGTCGCCATAAGTCGGCTGCGACTTGACGGCACTTTACACACAAACAAGTGTTCAAAAACGGGTTGAGCAATAATTCAAATTGGCCAAGCTGTTGGGAAGAAACAGATGAATTTGTGGTATCTTGTCGGCCTTCCTTAAAGAAGTGTTTCTGAAAAAAAATGGAAATGTCGTTTCTGCCACCTTGAAGGTTGTTTCTCTTGGAGGATATGTGGAATGTTTTCATTCTCACTTTGACTATGGCCTTTTATCGACTGCTTAGTTATTGTTATTGTGGGCCTTTTGCACAAACCAAAGTCGGAGCGTGGCTCAGTGGTAGAGCATCTGCTTGGCATGCAGAAGGTCCCAGGTTCAATCCCCGGCATCTCCAGTTAAAAGGGACTAAGCAAAGTAGGTGATGTGAAAGACCTTTGCTTGAGACCCTGGAAAGCCGCTGCCCGTCTGAGTAGACAATACTGACTCTGATGGACCAAGGGTCTGGTTCAGTATAAGGCAGCTTCAAGTGTTCATGTGTGTTCATGTATGTGCTCCCCCTGAAAAGCAAGTCTTGAGGGTCATCATGGGAGGTGATGGGAATTGGCAGAAATCACATACACATACCCTTGTGTGAGCTTTTGCTCTGATTATGACACTAACTCCAGTAGCATAACTTACAGCTCTTTTAGAGCTCGCTCAGCCCCACCTACCTCAAAGGGTGTCTGTTGTGGGGAGGGGAAGGGAAGGTGATTGTAAGCCGGTTTGAGTCTCCCTTAAGTGGTAGAGAAAGTCAGCATATAAAAACCAACTCTTCCTCCTCCTTCTCCTTAAGGAGCGTAAATGTCAGCAGAGGTCACGACAAAGTGCTTTTCAGGCTTGGCTTAGCACTTGCTTTGCACCCTGAAGGTATCAGCTTCAATCCTCCCTGCCATCATTTAAGGGGTCTTTCCTGGCCGGTATTAGAAAAGACATTTTTCTGACAGAGACACTGGACAGCCAGCTCCCGTCAAAGTACCCAGTGCTGATATGGTCCAATAGACCATTGACCTGATTTATTAGAAGGCAGCCTGATACTTACCTTTATATTTTTGACTGGCCAGACAATGCCTTTTCCTTCATGCCCATATACATGGTTTGGTTATCTACTACAGTTCTGTAGGAGTAGAGAAAATGGTTAGAATATGGTTATTTGGTGCAGAATTCAGTTTCCTAGGAATCGTAGCTTTCTTTATTTTTTCCCATCTACCACAGACTAGGACATTCACAACTGATCACAGAAAGCATAAGGATAAGATTTGTGTCTTAATTTTATTATTCTAAACCCATAACAAAAACAATCCAACTTTCTACAAATTTATCTGTAAAGTCATATTTGCATCTTTGACCTCAGATCAGTGGTCCATCTAGTCCAGCATCTCACTCAGTGGACAACCAGTTCCTCTTTTGGACCAGCAACAGGGCTTAGAGGCCGAGGCCTTCCCTTGATGTTGCCTCCTGGCACTGGTACTCAGAGTTTTACTGCCTCTGAACATGGAGCCACTGATAGACCTATCGTCCATAAATCTGTCTGATTCCCTTTTAAAGCTGTCTATGCCTGTGGCCATCACTACATCCTCTGGCAGCGAATTCCACATTTTAATCACTCGCTGTGTAAAGAAGTATTTCCTTTTGTTCATCCTGGATCTACAGCCCATTGGATGAAGCTTGTGTTCTAGTATTTTTGGAGAGGGAGAAAAAGTTCTATTTGTCAACTCTCTCCGCCCTGTGCATAATTTTATAAACCATAATTTTATAAACGTCTATAAGACAGTGCTCCATACTCAGTTAAACCAATTATACATAGAAAGAGGATCAGATTTCTTCCAGCGTGCAGCAGTGGTCATTTTGGCAGCTGTGAAATGATCTAACACCAGTTCCTTTAGCCCACATGACAGTGAAGATATGCTAGAACGTGGGTGGCCAATGTCTGCAAGTGGTTGGGTGTGTTACTTTCATTGCTGTTTATTATCTCCCTACTCCTCATAACTACCCAAGCCAAAATAAATTATGCAAAATAGTAAACCCAGTAGAAGTAATTAGGCAAAATAACAGAAATTGTGCATATTTGTATCATACATACAGGTTCCCGAATTCAGTTTTTCGTGGCGGTGAAAGTGCTAAAACTTTGATCCTGCTGCACAGATTAGTTGAGTCTCACTGCCTTCCCACCAATGGAGTTGTTCTGCGAATAAATGGGCTGTGACACTTTGCACAAAGCACCGAGAAAAATGTTGCTTCATGCTCCAGTCACCGGTTTACCTGAGCACACCAGACAGGCTTGCTGGCACAGGTTTTCACATTCTATGAACAGCTTACGCAATTTCCTGCCACCAGATATAGTGATGGCCACTAGCTCAGCTGGATTAGACAGTTTGATGATGGAAAGGTCCATCGGTGGCTGTTAGTCATTATAACTGAATAGAAATCCATGTTCAGAGGCAATGCGTGACTGGGGAGGGGCTGTGGCTCAGTGGTAGAGCATCTGCTTGGCATGCAGAAGGTCTCAGGTTCAATCCCCAGCATCTCCAGTTAAAAGGACTAGGCAAGTAGGTGATGTGAAAGTCCCCTGCCTGAGACCCTGGAGAGCCGCTGCCGGTCTGAGTAGACAATACTGACTTTGATGGACCGAGGGTCTGATTCAGTATAAGGCAGCTTCATGTGTTCATGTAGGAACGTTTCCCTGCGGTCACCCCCGCCGACTGCTTCAGGGCTTGCTTTTAGGAGAGAGGGCGTGGCTCGGTGATAGAGCATCTGCTTGGCATGCAGAAGGTCCCGGGTTCAGTCCCCGGCATCTCCAGTTAAAGGGACTGGGCAAGTGGGTGATGTGAAAGACCTTTGCCTGAGACCCTGGAGAGCTGCTTCACTGGAAGCCAACAGAAACCTTTGTCTAGACTGTAAATTGCTTTTACAGAGAGCCAGTGTGGTGTAGTGGTTAAGAGTGGTGGTTTGGAGCGGGGGACTCTGATCTGGAAAACTGGGTTTGATTCCCCACTCCACATGAGTGGTGGACGCTAATCTGGTGAACTGGATTTGTTTCCCCACTCCTCCAGCTGGGTGACCGTGGGCTAGTCACACTCTCTCAGTCCCACCTACCTCACAGGATGTCTGTTGTGGGGAGGGGAAGTTGATTGTAAGCGGGTTTGAGTCTTCCTTCAGTGGTGGAGAAAATGAGCATATAAAAACCAACTCTGCTGCTGCTGCTTTCTCATCCCTTCTGTCCACCTTGGACCTTTTGGGGGTGGCTTCAAATGTGCCTGTTTAGAATTTTTGCTGCTTGTTTTGATTAATTGAAGCTGGGATTGTAGCAATCACCTTAAAGGAGGACCTTTTTCCTCTAGAGTAGACAAGTGATGACCTTCTGCTTCTTTTCTTTTTGTTTCTTATTTCAACCTTGAACCAAGTCACTACCTTAACCTCATAACTGCACAGTTGCAGGATATTTATTTATTACTTTAGATTGATATATCCCTCCCTCCCCAGCCGAAGCCAGGCTCAGGGCAGGTAGCATCATTTAAAATCAGCCCACAGGCATAACAATCATACCAATTAAAACAATCAAACCATAATAATTTAAGCAAAAACAACAGTTGGCACAATAAAAATAGCTTCCGGTGAAGAATCCTGCAGCTAGACATAGGTTACAGGTTAAGTCACCTAAAATGCGGGGGGGGGGCAGGGGGGAGGTGGGGAGGTAGGGAGGTAGGGAGGCCAGCAAAGAAGACATCCGCAGCTGCCCTCAGTTGTAGGCCTGGTGGAACAGCTCCATCTTACAAGCCCTGCGGAACTCTTTCAAATCCCGCAGGGCCCTGATGTTGTTAAGTGGGAATTCCACCAGGCTGGAGCCAGGGCTGAAAAGGCCCTGGCTCTTGTTGAGGACAGCCGCACACTCCTAGGGCTGGGGACCACCAGTAAGTTATTATCTGCTGAATGCAATGTTCTTGTGGGGGGGGGGGAATACCAGAAAAGGCAGTCCCAGAGATACAAGGGTCCCAGACCATGTTCCTAAAAGATTAATAACGAGCAATACTTTGGCCCACATCCTTCTTTTTTATATATGAATTCTATCTAATAAGTATACTTAGATAATTCTTTTGATGTCACCAGAAGCCTGTTCTCATTCCATAGCACTACCCCAGACTTGCATTGGCAACAGTTCACTGAAGATAAACGGGAATGAAATTTTGCCTGCAGCATCTTGCCTTTAAAATTACATGCTGGAGACATGCTACTGATAAGATCAAATAATTGCACTAACCGTTCTGTTTGTTTAAATTAGGGAATGATAGGCTCCCAAGCGCAGTCGGGCCCAGGCCATCAAGCAGGAAGACATCTTCACAAAGATGCATGTCATGCTTATGTTGACATAGCCATGAGTCATCATAGTACATAGCTCTGTCATTGCCTCCACAGTGTTAGGGCTCGTCTTGGCTTCTGAACAACATAGTACAAATGCAATGGCCAAGTACTAAAGGTCCCCTGTGCAAGCACCGGGTTATTCATGACCCATGGGGTGATGTCACATCCTGACGTTTACTAGGCAGACTTTGTTTACGGGGTGGTTTGCCAGTGCCTTCCCCAGTCATCTTCCCTTTACCCCCAGCAAGCTGAGTACTAATTTTACTGACCTCGGAAGGATGGAAGGCTGAGTCAACCTTGAGCCGGGCAAATGCTAGCTGTGCAAAAATGCTGAGTGTAGTGGCTTGTATAGGAGAACAATCCTAAGGAGGTCTACTCATGATCCTACTCAGGCCTATTTGATGGGGCTTACTCGTAGGAAAGCATTCTTAGGTTTGCATTGCAGGGGCCTCTGCCACTGGTTTAGTTGTAAGGTCAGTTAAAATTTGGTGGCTGTTCTGTCCTTTTACTGCCACCAACACATGGTTTGCTGCTGGGGGTTCTCATGTATGTGGGAACACTGTTAGGCATGCAGAAAATTCACCTGCTTGCAAGGGATGAGAAGGAAGCAACAGATAGATGGTTTGTGCATATGAGTTTTCCTCCTTTGGAATTAATGGGTAAAAGATTTCGGAAGACCCTGGCTGCATCCAGCCAGTAACAGAGATACTTTATATAAGCAAGGTGAGCAAAGATGAATGGCTTCATCTAAATGTACAATGCTTGGCAATGCTAGCTGCATGGCAGAAGTTCTGTTGGTGTCAAGGTGAGTACATGGAGATGTAGTCCTTCAAATACTGAGGTCCCAGGTCAAGATTATATATAGAATGTAGAGTTTCAGAATTAGCATTGTATGTTCACTGCTTCCATCAGTAAATGTGACACTGCATTTGCACCAATATCCTGAATATCTTCAAGGGCAGACCCATGCAAAAAAAGCAATGAGCCAGCAAGTGAGGGTAGGAGGAAGAAGAGGAAATGGTGACCCTGGTGGGTTATCCTTTTCTAGTGCAATGAAAGGCATTTAACGAAAAATGGGAATGGTAAGAAGCAAATGCCAGAGACAGCGAGAGGATGATGCAAATGGAAGGGTGAAAAAGAAAGAGGAAAAACCAAAATAGGCACATGAGAGGTAAACCTAGAATGGGTAGTTGAGCATTGGGCTTGTGCAAATGTGGGAGGGGGAGGAAAGCTTCAAGTCTTAGGAAATGATTCCCTCTCTTGGTAAGAAGTGGCAGAAAGACCTGGGATTTGGGGGGAGGGGAGGAAGAAGAGAGAAAAGATAAATTGAAGCCGCCAGATGATTGAATGTGTAAAGAGGGTGATAGCAGTTTATATTGGCTTCCTCGTTGTATCATACACATTAAGAAAAAGGGACGAGGGGAGCACAAGCATTTCACACCCCTTTCAAACCTTTCATCCATTCATTTTTGCTCCTTATCAACCCCACCCATTGGTATAGAGATTATTCTGCCGCACCCACTTTACTCCTCCGCTCATTGGCCATCAGTAGGTGTCGTCCCTCTTGAGGGAAATCAAGTCAAGGAGATCAAATGTTCATGGGCCTGCCAGCTGTGCCATTACAGAAATATAGTGTCCAGATCCCACAAAGTGATGGTATCACTTTACTCTGCTCTGGTTAGACCTCACCGAGAGTACTGTGTTCAGTTTTGGGCATCACCATTTAAGAAAGATGTAGACAAGTTGGAACATGTCCAGAGGAAGGCAACAAAGATGGTGAGGGGTCTGGAGACCAAGTCCTATGAGGAAAGGTTGAAGGAGCTGGGCATGTTAAGCTTGAAGAGAAGACTGAAAGGTGATATCATAACCATCTTCAAGTACTCGAAGGGCTGACATATAGAGGATAGTGCCAAGTTGTTTTCTGTTGCCCCAGAAGGTCGGACCAGAACCAACGGGTTGAAATTAAATCAAAAGAGTTTCCGTCTAGACATTAGGAAGAATTTTCAAACAGTTAGAGTGGTTCCTCAGTGGATCAGGCATCCTCGGGAGGTGGTAAGCTCTCCTTCCCTGGAGGTTTTTAAGAAGAGGTTAGATAGCCAACTGTCGGCAATGCTGATTCTGTGACATTAGGAAGATGATGAGAGGGAGGGCATCTTGGCCATCTTCTGGGCATGGGATAGGGGTCACTGGGGTGTGTGTGGGGGAAGTAGTTGTGAATTTCCTGCTTTGTGCAGGTGGTTGGACTAGATGAACCTGGTGGTCCCTTCCAACTCTATGATTCTATGATTCTACCCTCAAGCCTTTGGGAACATCCAGGCCTTTCCTGCTCCCATCCTCTGCCATTCACCAGAGTGACAAAACATGCTTTCCACTGGCTAGTTGGCGAGTCTATTTGTGTATGAAGAACAGTTGCTTTGAATGTGCTGACCTTTCCCCCCAGTACTTCCCTGTAAACTTGCTAGCTCATGGACGCTTCAGATGTGCTTGATCTGCCTTTTCTACAGGTGGATCAGCTTTCCTGCATCGGGGATAGAAAGCTGCAGACTGATAGGAGCCAGGCCATCCGTGAGAGGCTGAGAGGAAAAGGTCTTCCCACAGGTAAATGTTTGGCAATGAAGGGAGTATTCGTGTTTGTGAAATTTCGTCTGCTTTTTAATCTTCTGCCTTCCAGATAAGTATGGCAAAGGAGGTAAGTGCTTCTCCTGGCTTTCTGACTAGACTGACAGGTTTTTGCCTCAGAAGGCAGATTATTCTACCTGTTTACCAGATGCCACAGTTTTATTATTTATTTATTTAGGGCATTATAGCCCACCTTTCTCTGAAATGAGACTCAATAATCCATAAAAACTAACAAATATTATGTAATTATTAAAAGTCGAGATGGCAGTCTCAAAAGCCCTCCTGAATAATTTCACCTTGAAGAATATACGAAATTTCAACAAAGTGGAAGTCTTCCTAACATTTTCAGGAAGGCTGTTCCCTAAGTAGGAGGGCCACTGAAAAAAGTTCTACTCTAGTTTTGAGTGTCCTAACTTCCCTATTGGAGGGAGTAACCAACAGGTGTTAGTCTGAATTGTGAAACTATTACACTGGTGGGTAGTGAGGGCCCATCTAGAAGTGACGGGTGTCCCCAGGTTTGTCCTGGGAATAAAGCACCATTCTAATATCAAGCTGTTACATTTTCTCCCATGATTTAAGCCCATTATTACCTTCAAGGGCTGTCACTTAGAGGAGGGCAGGGAGCTGTTCCTGTTGGCAGCAGAGGATAGGACTCGCAATAATGGGTTTAAATTGTGGGAGAAAAGGTACCGGCTGGATATTAGGGGGGAAATTTTTACAGTAAGAGATTTTCCACAGTGGAATCAGCCACCTAGGGAGGGGGTGAGTGCCCCCCCCCCACTGGCAGTCTTTAAGCAGAGGCTGGACAAGTACTTGTCAGGGATGCTCTAGGTTGAACCTGCATTAAGCAGGGGGTTGGACTAGATGGCCTATATGGCCTCTTCCAATTCTATGATTCTAAGAAGTGAGTTTCCCAATGGGAAATTAATTTAAACTGTGTTTCGGGGGCCCAGTTCTGGTTGGGACCACCATGGCACGGGGGGAGGAGGGGATCCCATCTTCCTTCCAAGTGCCGTTTTTCCTCTTTAAAATGGTGCAGTGTGGGGGGTAGTCAAGATTGCCTCCTCCCCGTGATCCACAGTGGCCCCTACCAGAATTGGACCTCTTTGGCGCAGTTTAAAGTGAATTCTGGCCGGAGACTCACATTTTAAAATGGTAGCACATCCCAGGGTTGAACCTGAGGATGGCTGTCACATCTAAATGGGCCCTGAGAGAGCTGGAACTGCAAGCACCATACTCAAAAGGAAGAACTGCACAGAGTGCGTTAGAGTAGGATTGAGATTACTGTTGCGTGAATCAGTGCAGCCAGATTTTCTGAGTGGAAGAATGGGGCCCACCTCCAAACTAGATGTTATCTAATAGAAGGCGCTTTTTGCTACACCCTCATCCTGTTTCTCCAGTAAACCCCCAAGCTCTTACCCTATTAAGTTTGTCTAACAGGGAAAATCTTACCCGGTCAAGAGTGGACAGGATAGTCACCTCCAAAGCTCTAGCTCAGGGGTGTCGAACTCAATTTTAAGAGCTTTCAAGGGGCCGGATCCGGCCCTTGGGCCTTATGTTTGACACCTCTGCTCTAGATAATAGATGTGAACACACACTGGAGGATGTGAACCAACACATGATGAAATAGTTTCTTGGCTCCTTCACCACAGGGGGTATGTTCAGATATTTGTCAAATTAGCAAGGCTGTCCTCAGATGTAATGGCAAACCGAGGCTGTGCATTGCATTAATGAACCTTGGGCTCATGTGGTCCCTCTTGGCTGTGTGCACTACAGTTCCCTTCTACCTTGTTCTCAGCAAACCGTATTTGCCATTACATCTAAAGTAGGCTTGATGGATTGGATCCAGTGCAAAAATTCTGCTTGCGCTAGAGCTTGTGCTAGGGGGAACTGACACCATAAGTTTGGTTTTATGTGCCATCTGACTTCTTTAACCAAGTATTTGAGAGCACAACCCCACATGAAGATGAAATACTCAATAAAAGCAGGATATGTTTGGCTGTTACTACAGTGTAATGCTCTAAATATTGAGATTTGTAATGAGCATTTATAGGCTTATGACAAATTTCGTAGACAAATATTCAATATTAAGAACATTTTATCTCTTTTTCTTCCAGAGTCAAGCCATGTTAAAATATTTAGCTAATTATTTATAGCACGCTCACTGAAGTAGCACCTGCGTGTCTGAATTATAGAACTGTGGAGAAAATGGCACTGTTAAAATAATGCAATTGTTAAAATTACTATAAATGATGTAAACGCCACTTAATAATTTAATTGTTCAGATATACAGTGTTACAAAAGCACTGTTAGGTGTGCCATAAATAAACACTCTCAAAGCATAGCCATAAAACAAACGAACCAGGAGATTGGAAAATTAAGGGTAAGATTTAATTTTTAATGGAAGCGTCAGAAATTAGGAGAGTATGACTTACTAAAGTGTAAATCCTCTGACATCGCTGTAACTACTCTGAAGAAAATGGTCTGATTTTTGAGGCCCTAGCTGCTTGTTAGCAGTGCAATAGTGTTAGCAAAGGCAATTGATCAGGTGTTATGTAACCGCATGCCGTCAGTGTGTTTTATCTTTGACAGTTTGGGGATAAAAGCTATATTTATCTCCCTGACAGAATTGAGTTCCATCCCTTTAATGCCCCCTTGAGCCTCATCTTTTGTTTCCATATAGAAACGAAACACATTTTCATGCTCATGCGTATCATCTTCCCCTCAAAGTTTCCATCTGTGCAAGCAATAATTGGAGCGCTGAATCAGAAATATAGTTCAAGGAATGCCTGAAGACTCTTAGTATTACTTGGCTGAATTAATACAGATGAATCTGTTAGGTCACTTTGTTAGGGGCGTGGGCAGGATTTTATGGAGAAGTTGCATTTTTTAATCCCGTGAGAGGAACGCCAGAGAGTTAAAGACGAGACAACAGATGCAGCCTGTGGGTTGCTGTTTGGAGTCAATTCTGTGTTTTTTGTTTAATATTTTTATTTCATTTAAACTTAAACATTCAAACATACAAAGAGATATAACAAAATAAACACAATAATATAACAAAATAAACACAAACAATACATATCCAGCACATCACATACACAAACAGCACAATACAGATCTAAAATATACTAAAATAGGTTTTAACTGAGTGGACATATAAATTTTTTTTTTTCTTCTTGAATCTTTCCTGTAAATACTGTGCAAACTTTAGAACATTGAGTCTACTGCTTTTTAATCAATATTTCTCTCTCAAAATATAGATACTTTATACTTGCATAGAAAAGCTAACCATTATTAAATCATTTTAACTGCTTAGATAAATATATATCCTCTAGATTCTATTACATACTTTTCCATTATAGCATTATAACTAAACATTTTCCTTTCCAGTTTTACATAGTTTATGAGACATATGCATAATATAATTTTTTTTTGAACTCTTCACTGGATCTTTTGTTCACATAATTTGTCAACTTAGCCATCACTGCGTACTCTGCTAGCTTGTCTTTCCAATATTCTATATCCGGACAGGAGTCAATTCTGTATTGATGTGCTTTTCAGAAGCAATTTGAACTGAATGTTGTGATTCCTCAAAAGCAAATATAGGTTCCTTAGAAAAAGTATAAGTTAAAAGTCAAACCAGCTTACAATCACTTTCCCTTCCCCTCCCCACAACAGACACCCTGAGAAGGTAGTTGGGGCTGAGACAGCTGTGACTAGCCCAAGGTCACCCAGCAGGCTTCATGCGGAGGAGTGGGGAAACCAACCCAGTTTACCAGATTAGAGTCTGCCACTCATGTGGAGGAGTGGGGAATCAAACCCGCTTCTCCAGATTAGAGTCCACCGCTCCACACCACCGCTCCGAACCATTTCCTAACATTCCTTCCAACCCCCCCCCCCAGCATCATGACCAAGAAATAGAACCTGGGGTGAGGTAGTGGGCAGATGGAGAGGCGAGGCAGTCCAGATAGAAGCAGGTGTGGTTTTTCAATGACTGGGATCACCAGTGCCCCCAAATGTGATCCTTGCCATTCATTGTACAACAGTTTACTAAAGATGTTGTTACAGTTATGGCAAAACTTGCCCTTCATCTTGACATCTCACAGGGCATCTCTACCTCTGGAATCTTTCCCATATAGACGACAGGCTTAAGTCAGAGGGCTATGCGTGCCTCCCCCCATTTTGGATTAAGGCTACAGGTTATTATATCTTCCAGCACATGCTTAGATGCTTACACAAGATGAAATCTTGAGCCTAAACCCAGCATTTTTCTTGGGATAATTCAGACCGACACAAAATTTTAATTTTCTGCGTACTTGAAAAATTGAGTTCTGTTCTGAGCTTTTTCATAACTGGGTAATTGCTGAGAATTGTATTTGCCTGCAAATACCTGTCCCCCTCCCCAAAATGTAACCGCGTTTTTAACTTGTATACTTTACACAGCTAATAAAATAGATGTATCCGCCAAGTGTATAACCAAACATCTTCAAGATAAATGCTCTTCATTCCAGGAAGAAGTTTGGCGGTCGATGCTCCAGAAATTCACAAGACGCAGTTCTCTCAGCTGGCCACACTTAACACACTTAACAAAGGGCTTAGCAAGTCAACGGGGGTTTTGTCCATCAGAGGTTCACAAGGTGAAGAAGAATTTTGCCAAGACCTTTCCTCCCATTACCACTCTGGCCACGGAGATGCCACAAATACTTGCTGCCCATACCGGTGTAGAGCTGCGGACTTGGAAAGGAAAGGTTACGCTGGAGCCGACGCCCGTCCCAAACGGAAAGTTTGGGCTTCCTCCTCAGACTTGCTGTCCACCACTGAACCAGTGACTGAGAGAGACCATGCTGGGGAGTCTCACAGGAACTACCGTCATGCGGGGACGGTTGCGGCACGGACTTCAGCAGCAGCTAGAAGCAAGGAGGGAAGATACTCTGATGGGAGCATAGCCCTTGATGTATTTGGTCCTCAAAAACTAGATCAGGTGCACCATGTGCCAGAGTTTTCAACATCTGCTGCCATTTCAAGTGCCTTTGACAGGATCCGAGAGAGGCAGAAAAAGCTGCAGCAGCTGAGGCAAGCCATGGATGCTGAAGGTCAGTGGATTTTGTTATACCAGGATTTTGTTATACCAGAGAGTCAGCGTGGTATAGTGGCCAAGAGTGGTGGCTTGGAGCGGTGGACTCTGATCTGGAGAATCAGGTTTGATTCCCCACTCCTCCACATGAGCGGCGGAGGATAATCTGGTGAACTGGATTTGTTTCCCCACTCCTCCCCATGAAGCCAGCTGGGTGACCTTGGGCAAGTTACAGCTCTGTTAGTCCTCTGTCAGCCTCACCTACCTCAAAGGGTGTCTGTTGTGGGGAGGGGGAGGGAAGGTGATTGTAAGCCGGTTTCAGTCTCCCTTAAGTGGTAGAGAAAGTTGGCATATAAAAACCAACTCTTCTTGTTCTTCTTATATGCCATGTTCAGTCCAAAAGACCAGACAGTGCTTTATATTTATTTTATTCATTCACTTAAATTTGTTAGCCTGTTCTCAAAATTTCAATGCAGCATTCAAAAAATCCAGAATTCCAGAGTTCAATAATACTAAAATAGTCAAAATGTGACAATTAAATGGGCAAATAATTAAAGAACCAAAAGTTATCCAGTGAACTCCATGGCAGAGGGGGTTTTGAACCCTGGTTTTTGCAGCCCTAGTCCAGTGCTTTAACTACAATACCATATTGGCTGTTGTTTTGTTGGTAGTTGTTTGACTTGAAATGCAGCCATACATTTATCATTAGGTCTCTGTTTGGTCTAGCCAATTTAGCTTTTACGTTCACATTACAAAGTAATTTACCCCTGTGAGACTAATATGTGAGACTAATATGTGAAAGTACTGTAAGAGTGTGCGCCAGAGTCCTCAGTTCAAATCATGCCTCCTGTATGAACGCACTTGGTAATTTTATGCAAGCAAGTGTTCTCTGTCTGCAATACAGAGGAGACAATATTGACTGAATTTACAGAGTTGTAAAGATTACAAAGAGAACAGTCATCTTGGATATGCAAAAGCATTATATAAAGGCTGAGTATTGTTCAAGTCTCTAACTTATGATACCAAGTCTGTCTTTGCTCCTCCCTTCCCCCCTTCTCCTTTAATTGTTTTATTTTTTCCATTGCATCTGAGGAAGTGAGATCTGACTCACCAAAAACCCATGCTGGAAATAAGACTTGCTAGTCTTGAAGGTGCCATTGAACTTCGGTTTTCTTTTGCTACAGTAGACTAACTCCTCTGGAATGGAGTATTGTTCTGCCTAGGTTGAGTTTCAAAACAAAATTATTCCTATGAATTAAAAGCGAACTGGGCTGGCGTCAGGAGTTGGCACTGATAACCAACCTTTGGAGGGGCTGCCGCTTGTACAGCAGTGGCAGCGAGTGCCTCCAGAAGGATTGCCACCCTGGAAAGGTGGGGTCTGCCGCTCCTTTTGTCTTCCCTCAGCATGCACGTGCAACTAGAGCTAGTGGCTCCTGTTATTCCTTCCCTCCTCCCATGCCAGAGGGCACGCAGTAGCGGGTGCCTGACTGCTGCTGGTCGCTGGTCACTCACCTGCTTACATGAGAAATTATAGCTGGCGGGAGCAGAAGCTGCAGCCATTACTGCAAGAGAGAAGAAGAGTTGGTTTTTATATGCCCATTTTCCCTACCTTTTAAGGAGAATCAAACCGGCTTACAATCGCCTTCCTTTCCTCTCCCCACCTTGTGAGGTAGGAGAAACTGAGAGAGTTCTGAGAGAACTGTGACTAGCCCAAGGTCACCCAGCTGGCTTCATGTGGAGGAGTGGGGAATCAAAACCGGTTCTCCAGATAAGAGTCCACCGCTCCAATCCACCGTTCTTAACCACTACAGCATGCTGGGGCAGGTGAGCAAGAATCAATGTGACCAGGACCAGTGGCCACTATTCACTTTGCTGCCCTCTCTGTATGTATTGTGGCAGTTGAGCACCAGGGAGGTGGTCCATTGAGTTGCCATCTTGACACAGGTTGCCCAACCCTTGGGACAGCTGTAAATGTAAACTTCCCCCATCTCTTTGTGCACATGCAGTTTGTGAAACCAAGTTGAAAACCACTCCCGGTATTTAGGGCGAGGCAGGAGAATAATCTTACCCTTAAAATGTTTGATTTGTGTGTGTGTATGTGACTGTGACTGTACTCACAAAAGCTCAGCCCAGCCTACTGATGAGCAACAATTTGATCATTCCCACTCTCTCAAGTTTTGGAATACCAAAAGCACATGGTCACATCTTTTACCCAGAAACCCTTCCTAATTTTTTCAAACGCCTGGTACTGCAGAAGGAAAGCATTCCTAGATCTGCTGGCTGTTCACTTGACAAATTTGCTGTCAGCATGCAGTAGTAGTTATGGATTTATTCTACGTTGTCCACAATTAAACCTCTAATTCTGGTTCCATTGTAAATGTGTTGCCTGAGATATTTAACTTACGTTCTGCCTTTTAAAAAGAAAATCCCTTCAATTAATCAATGTGTTAAGCTGCAGTACTGCAGTCAAAAGCTCTGCTCACGACCTGAGTTCGATCCCGACGGAAGTGGGTTCCAGGTAGCCTGCTCAAGGTTGACTCAGCCTTCCATCCTTCCGAGGTCGGTGAAATGAGTACCCAGCTAACTCTAGAAGGATTTCCCCCCTGCTTTGATGGAAGTAAGTAGGGAAAGTCCCTATCTGCACTAAGTGCTAGGATCAGGAAATGCCGCTTAGAATGAAGGAATTGCCACTTCCTCTGTATTAGGAAATATAATGAAAAGTACCTTGCACTTCCTTAGTATGCATATTTGGGCAGAGGGTGATGCCCCCCCAAATGTGTAAGTCTTGGAATATTTTGAAGATTTATTGGGGGGCGGGATCTGCGACCCCCTCACTTGGGTTTTCGTTCCCCACCTCTCCAAACTACCGCTTTTAACCACTACACCATGCTGGCTCTCTAGATTGTGGTATAGTGGCCAAGAGTGGTGGTTTGGAGCGGTGGACTCTGATCTGGAGAATCAGGTTTGATTCCCCACTCCTCCACATGAGCGGCGGAGGATAATCTGGTGAACTGGATTTGTTTCCCCACTCCTACACATGAAGCCAGCTGGGTGACCTTGGGCTAGTCACAGCTCTCTTGAGGATTCTATATTGCAAGCTCTTTAAGGCTGGGGAGCTGTCCTTTTCCTTTTTTGGCTGTTGATGGGATTCTGCATTAACGTCTGTAAACTGTCAACGGTGTGCGTTGATGTAGCTAAAAGATAATACCGTAATAAATGGATAAAGAGTTGAGTTGGAGCCAACTAGCTTTTCCGCTGGTGAAAAAGGGAGGAAGAAGGGAGGTCCCCTTTGATCAACAAAAAAGAATATTTTCATGGGACAAAAACCATGTGGAACAGGGTTTGTAATAAGGAGGGTAATTGGCCAAGACTAAATCTATCCAAGCTCTGGAATGGTATTGTGGCCGGCACACAACATTGCCTAATTTTGACAGCTGTTACAAGGACAAAGATGAAATTTTGTAAAGCTCTGCTTGGGACCAAAGTAAACATGATGGCTGCCTTGAAAAGGGGGGAGGGGGAGTGGATTTTAACCCTTTCTCCCAAGTCTCTTCCATAATTTAAAATGTGTCTCCAAAGAGAGAGAGATGTATGTAAAGCTGACTTGCCTCTCCTTGCTTAGCCAATTGCAGCTTTGAAGAGTGTTTTTAAATTATGGAAGAAGCATGGAAAGAAAAGACTGAACCCAGGGACCTTTCACATATCTTGAAAGCAGCCCCCTGGGGCTACTAATTAGGGGTGTGTTTTTTAAAAAAAAAACTGCTGAAGGACATAAGAATGAATCTTTTGAGTGTTGTTCATTTTGACCCTTTAATTATACTGCCATATAAATGATTATAGGGATGTGGTCTCTGTACCAGTCTTTGGCCCCCTCATTTTTATTTTTATTTTTGGCTTTAAAAAAGCTTCCAAAATAAGGACTGACTTGCAGGACCGTATTTATCCATTGTGATCATCGCACCCACAGTGTTGTAGTTCATTTCTGTAAAGCTGTACTTGTTGATTAGGTCTAATATGCAACTCTTTCTTGCTGGTGGGTCTGTGGAGACCCACCAACCATATGAGTTGTCCTTTGTAGTCTCAGCAACTTACATGAATTGGGCCCCCAAATCAGCCCCAAAGATGCATTTATGTTTGCCCTTGCTCTTTATGGCTCTCGCAAGCTTAAGAATAAGGTCATTCATATCATATCAGTAGTGGACAAAAGCACCTCCCTTGGGCTGGAAGTCCACCACCATGGATCTCAAAGGTTCAATGGTAGAGCATATACATTGCATGCAGAGGGCTCCTAGTTCAACCTCTGGCACTTCCCGTTTCTGTGCTTAGTTGGGTGAGTGGTTAAAGGACTTCTCCTGAGTGTGTATAGTACACATGAACATGTGAAGCTGCCTTATACTGAATCAGACCCATGGGCCATCAAAGTCAGTATTGTCTGCTCAGACTGGCAGCAGCTCTCCAGGGTCTCAGGCAGAGGTCTCTCACATCACCTACTTGCCTAGTCCCTTTAACGGGAGATGCCGGGGATTGAACCGGGGACTTTCTGCATGCCAAGCAGATGCTCTACCACTGAGCCACAGCCCCTCCCCTGAAGAGAGTATTGGTCCTAGTGTGTCCTCTTAGTTCTATTTAAAGGAAGGGCCACTGCTTAGTGGTGGAGCATACCTTAGGTCCCAGGTGTGATCCCTGGATTCTCCAATTTAAATAATGAATCAGGTCATGTGGAAAACCTTTACCTGAGTTCCTGGAGAGCCACTGGCAGTCAGAGTAGAAAACTGTGACTTTGCTAGACCAGTGATTTGACTCATTATAAGAAAACTCCCATGTTCAAGAAACTTGTTTTGTAACTGCCTTGAAGCCTGTTGATGGCTGATCAAGGTTGTTTGGCCCCATAGAATGTGTAAGCAGAGCTTAGAGTTTGAAGAACAACATTGATTCTATGCTTTTCTGTACCACAAGACTGATCCTCTGTCTTTCTGAGCCTTGTTATGAACCTTATCTTTTAGATCCCAGCTTTGGCAATGCAGCATGTTGAATTTGGATATAATCCCAACATTTTGCCAACTCCCTGATCACCACCTGCAGTTATCTTTTCGTTCAAACAAAAGTAGCACACGATCCAGCCAGTTTCTGTAACTGTTCCTTCTTTTTAGTAAGAGTATGAATCTGTGTTGTGCTAAGTTAGATTTTTTTTCCTACTTACCTCAGCATGTTTTGTTCTGACTTGCAGTAGCTTTCTAATGTCTTGAGCAGAGATGGGTATTCTCCCAGCACCTGCTACAGAGATCCTTTTAGCTGTAGATGGCAGAGACTGAACATGATACCGTATACATGCAAACCGTAGCTCGGTAGAGAGGCTGGGGGATGAGTTAAAAAAATCACCATTGCATCGATGGCATGATGTCATTTCTGGGTTTGCCCCTGGAAATGATGTCATGCCATCAATGTAACAACCCCCCTCCCCCCAGTCTCCTGCTGGCTGGCAACTCTAATGCAACCAAGTAACCCTCCACCAATTTTGTCAGATTGCACAGAGAAGCCATTGAAATTCATAAACATCAGCACAACTTTAACAGAAAAGAAGAGAGTTTAAGAATGAATAAGGCTTGGCTTCCTGCCCTGAAAAACCTCCAGACTAACAAAGGCTACAGTCAACAATAGCCATGCAGATTAGCTTTGGATTTCACACATTAACAGATCACTTCAGGATACAATGGTTCCATATTAACATACCACACCCTCATTAGTACATTATCTTGATACAAGACAATGATTAGCACATTACTTCTGCAGGACAGTACTCAGCTCAAACCCAACCCCTCTCTGACTCTTCCTACACACTTGACACTGAGACACTGTCCTTCAGTGTTACTCCTCTGAAGATGCCTGCCACAGCTGCTGGCGAAATGTCAGGAAAGAAAATTCCAAGACCACGGTCACACAGCCTGGATAACCTACAAGAACCAATGAAGTCTGACCGTGAAAGCCTTCGACAATACCTCCACCAATAGTTGCAGCTTGTGAATAATGTAACTTGTGAATGCATCTACCATTTCCCCACAGTAACTCACTTTCACGGCTGGATTAAGACAAGTTTAAGAGACCCCATAGCATTACCAAGCGGTATTTTAGTAATTCTTAGCAATTTTTTTCTGTATTTAGAGTCCCTTCATATTCTGAAGTTCGAAAGTGTAGCTTACTTACCTTGTGCATAAACCCAGCTGTTTTCTTCCCATTACAAATTTTGCTGCTTTTCTATGTCATTTTAGAAGGGAAGCTTCAGTTCTTTTTATGCTTACATAAAAGAGCAAACACGGCACCATGCACACACAGTGCTTTTGTTTCCTGACATAATCTCTGTGCTTCAAATATATAGTTTTATAATCCACTGGTTTCCAGATCAGGTTTTAATGTGGTTTGATTGGTGTTTTGTTGGGTTACGGCGATGCCAAGAACATAGTATTTTGTTGAGTGAACAGACTTGACAGCACAGATCACTGTTGCAAGAGAGGTTTTGGAAGAACATGTGCAAATTGGTTTTCAGGGAGAACCTCTCATTATTCCAGATTGCAGGATTTCTGCATGATCTTGGCCTGGGTGACAGCCAATGCCTACTTTAACTTGATATTTGAATGACCTGATATTGTGTTTGTGTGTGTTATCTCAACACAGATTAGCACAGATGTTTGCTTTGCAAGACACATCACTTGCCCCTGGCTGGCTCCCGCACTATTCACGGATTCATTGACAACTTTGCCAGGTTTAAATTCATTGGAACTGATTTTTATTCAGGGTCTACTTAGCTGTGAAAAGTTTGATAATGTTCTGAATGTTAAGGCACTCCACCCTAGTTGCAACACTGAATAATAAACAGCAGTAAGGTTTGGATAGGTGCATTTCTATTTTAGAGGCAGTAACACATGCACAAAAATCTGACTCTTCCAAACAAAAAGGCTTCCATACAAGGCTCTAATCTACTTGATGGCTTGGTCAAATGTGTTTCTGTTTCCTTGTCACTTTCCTTTTCCTATTCCATATGGTGAAAACCTATCCCAGATCAAATGAAAATATCTTTGCAGTCTTCCAGAGCAATCCCACACTGTTGAAAACCTATAATTATCCTCAGAACCCATCTTTGCCTTCCTGCAGCTAGATGAATGTTTTGTACCAAGTTGCCTGCTGGTACCATGTTGCTCATGTAATCAGTTTTATGTCTTCCTTTGGTCCTCAATTGTTTTTTTTTTGTTTGTTTGTTTTTTTGAGAATTTGAAAAAAAATTAAAATATGTCCATCATTGCTAGGTTTTAGGAAATTATGATGGCTGGTTGGGGGGTTTCCATTTTGAAAATCAAAATATGAGGAATAGAAGTTTAAAATTTCTTTATTCTTTAATATATTATTGTATCCCACTGTAGAAGTAACAGTTAATGTTTTATAGCTGGGGTCGCCAACATGGTGCCCATGGGTGTCATAGCACCCACTGACTCCTTTCCTTGTGCCCGCCAAGTGCTTGAGGGTGAGGTTAGGTGAGATTTCCTCCCAGCAAGTGCTTGAGGTTAGGTGAGATTTCCTCCCAGCAAGGCTTCTGATTGGTTGTGCAGATTAAAAGGCATCCTGTTAAACAGAGTTTCTGCTTGAAATGTTGAAGAGTTACTATTAGAGTTGTATATAACCTTGATCCATGACATGTTGTGCCTAGCTCCCCCTCCTGGGGCAGCCATTTTATGATTAGTTGCACAGCCTGCTGCACCTATGTTGTTATTGTGCCCATCACCCTTTAGTCAGAATTGCAAATGTGCCTGCAGGCTCAAAAAGATTGGGGACCCTTGTTTTATAGTGTTACCTCTTTACTAGCACTAAAGAAACCTTGCAAAACTGTCAAGTTCCAATACCATTAAGCTCTGTTCATGCAAAGTGGTGAACAGAATCACCGAATTAATCATAATGTTTTAAAGAGCCATGTATGCTAGTGGCAATCAACACATCCTGCAGCAAATAAATTCCAGAACAGAAAAGAGATTTAGATTCTAAAGGCTTCCTTTCATTAGTGGGAAATGTTCGGTGTATGGAAGGATGCTTTCCGTGAATGGCAGATTCCTCACTTAGCAGAAAGATCCAACCGGAGACTAGTATTTTTTTTGCTGTGTCTCAAAATGGGGTAATTGAGGTGGTACTTAAATCACTATTGATGGTGTTTGGGTTAACCCTGCTCTTTTTTTTATTATTTAAATCACTTGCAGAACATGGACGAAGGTACAGATCTTACCACAATGACATATACGGTACAGACAGTGAAGGCCCGTCCTTCATTTCTTCTGAAGCAGATTTTAGGCAAGGTACGAACTGCTTGTTTTTTATTTCAAACATACAAAATTGGGCTTCCTATAGTGAAGGTTCTCATTGTGAACCTGCCAAAAGTGAGTTACATCAGCAATGTTGATTCCGTTTTTGTTTTTATAGGTTTATCCTTTCCTTTACTGCCTTTATTTGCCACATTTTTGTACCACATTTTTGTCACACTCAAAACATTGAAAGACACATTAACAAAACCTTGCAAGACACACTACAAACTCTTTGAGTGTGTGTGTGTAAAGTGCCATCAAGTCACAGCCAACTTATGGCAACTCCTTATGGGGTTTTCATGGCAAGAGACTAACAGGTGGTTTGCCAGTGCCTTCCTCTGCATAGCAACCCTGGTATTCCTTGGTGGTCTTCCATCCAAATACTAACCAGGGCTGACACAAAGTCTTTGTAGTGAAGTGTAATTGTTAGAGTATCAGACTGTGACCACAGAGAATTGGGTTCAAATCCCTCCTTAGCCATGAAACATTCTGGGTATGTACCAGTCACTTTCACTCAGTGGAAATTACCTCACAAGATTAAAATGGAGGAAGAGAGAATCATGTAAGCTGTCCTAGGCTCCATTAGAAGTGATGAAGTGAAGCTTATACTTGAATACATTTTCTTAATTTTTAAGAGGCCACTGCTGCTGTGAACTAGCACAGCTATCAAAGTGCCATTATCATCAAGCAAGGCTCCTAAATTGATGTTCTTCTGATCACTGCTTTTCTACGAGGTCTTATAAAATATTTTTCAGGCAAATAATTTCCCTCTCCCAGAACAGTGATCTTCAGCCTTCTCTGAACTCACCTTAAGCCTCAACCTTCTACAAGGGGTCTGTTTTTAATTTTAGAAGGTGCTTTGATCCCTGGACGTTGTTCTGAGAGGGAACAGTTGAAAGAAAATTGAAAACTTGGCATATGTTTGGATAATGAATTTTATAGCCAAGTCATCAGTTTGGAGACTGAACTAAATGAATCCCAATCTAAACAATATGGGTATCATTTGAAATTGGACATTGCTGGACTTGATGGGCTTTGGTCTAACCCAGCATGGCTTTTCTTATGTTCTTATTCTAAAAATTCTCCGTTAAAGATGTCTAGGTGACCCTTTCAGAATGAGCCTTTCTAGGATCCTGTAGGAAAAGAGAATGAATATTAAACAAATTGAAGCCTGAAGTATAAATACCTTTAGGAATTTCCCCTCCCTCAATATTCTATGCCATTACTGATTCTTTTAAAGCTAGTGTTCTGTGTTGAACGAAATCAATGATGCTTTGGCAATATTTTTGTTTATGTAACCTAAAGTCCATTTTATCTTGATTTTTTTCATATTCCAGTGAAGAGAACAGAAGGTTTAAAAAGAGATGACTCCAGTGGCCCAAGTTCAGATGATGTTTCCCCATCGAATCAAATCCAGGGACAAAGATCAAGGTAAAAATGGAGAAGTTATTATCTTAACTGATTTCTTACAAATGTTGATTCTCAGTCATAGACATTTGTTTTCTGCCCCTCCCTGGTATAGATGTATCTGTGTATTGAACATATGCATAAACACATATGTGCATGCGCACACATATACACATATTCGTATAAGCAAACCACCAAATTGTACTAAACAGAGCTAGGCCTTTTATGCATTCTCACTTTCCTTGTATCTGACTTCCTGTTTCTTCAGGGTTTTTTTTTTTTTAATTATGAATGATGGTTGATTCAACATCACACAGCTTTAAATGAAGCGTTTCTCCCTGTATTTATTAAAACAGCAGCTTTTTGTGCTTCATAAAAACTGGTGTTATATCAAATTGACAACTAGAGGGAGCAAAAGGCATTCATACTGAAACACCCCCCCCCCCGAAACAGGAAGTTAGACAGAGGAAATTGAGACTGCATAAAAGGTCCTACTTCTAGGCATGGCAATTCTCACCATTTTCACATTCTCATGAAAGAAGTCCCCAGGTCAGAGGCTTATTGTAGAATGTGCCCATTCAAAAATGGGTACTACTATAGATAAATATTTTGGTTGGCAAGTATTTGAGGCTCCTTGCAAAATGTCTTGTAATTTATATGTATTGGGGAAAGTGTGGAATATAAGAGGAACAGGAAACACAAATACCTTGCATTTCCTGTGCACATTTTGTCCATACAATCTGTGATAGAATGCTTGTGTCTTTGCCTGTGCAAATTTCCAAATGAGGGGAAGCTTGTGGATTTCTTTGTGGGAGAGAAGATGCATAAGTCTTATGTTGGGAAATAGAGGAGTACAGGAAACAGCACATGTGTGCTTCTTGCTGTCCCCGTGTTCCCTAATGTCCATACTTGTTTCTGTTTTAAGCCAAACCCAGTAGTTGTGCTTGCACTTTTTCAAACCCTCTAAGAATGGGGGAGGGGATTGTCTCATCATAGGGTTTTCAAGGTAAGGGTTGGTCAGAAATGGTTTACCATTGCCAATTACCACTGCCAATTACCAAGCCACGGCCCTCAATTACCATTACCAAGCCATGGACCTCAATTTCCAAGACCTGAGCAAGGCTGTTAAAGATAAGACGTTTTGGAGGACATTGATTCATAGGGTCGCCATAAGTCGGAAGCGACTTGACAGCACTTAACACACAGACAAGAATGGGGGGATTCCACAATTTCATTGAGGAATGTGTTGTGTTGCCCAACCATGGAAGGGTTTTTTTTTTTTTTTGCAATTAGGAAATGTTTCCTTATATCCCACCTAAATCTGCTTTGCTCAAACTTGAACATCTCAGGGTTTCATCAGTTTGAGGTTGGAGTCTGAGGCAGAAGTATTTCTGACTCATTCCCTAAGATATATGTGGGTGTGCCGAAACCAAAATGCCACTCTTGTATTTGAAGTGTCTTTTTTAAAAAAACACACACTCAATCGTATCATATACAGGGGAAAAAAAGATAAGTGTCTGGAAATCAGAGGGATGACTTGCATCCAAATAAGTTGTATCCAGTCATCAGCTAGTTGCTTAGTTGTCAGGATCCAAGCCTGCTGTGTTGCCAGGTCCCTCTTTGCCACTGGCAGGAGGTTTTTGGGATGGAGCCTGAGGAGGGTGTGGTTTGGGGAGGGGAAAGGAGAGATTTCAATGCCATAGAGTCCAGTTACCAAAGTAGCCATTTTCTCCAGGTGAACTGATCACTATCAACTGGAGATCAGTTGTAATAGCAGGAGATTTTCAGCTACTACCTGGAGGCTGGCAACCCTAAGTGTGTCTTGAACTGACAGTTCTGCCCCCATTCCCATGGTGGCAATGAGGAGGGGCGAAATGTCCAGAGCTGTGATGAGAAACGGGGGAGGGGCTGGGTGGGGTGATAACAGCATGAGAATGGACACCCTTTCCACCTGCTTTCACAAAGTGACCGGGGCACATTTTCACACACACACCCCCAGCCTGTAAACAGCCACTGTTAATCCTCACAACACACATTTTCACTTCCACCAGTATGGACCTATGCTTACGCTTGTCTGTAAGAACGTGCCTTGTAATTTTCCAATATTGCAATTTCTTTGCCAAGAAGAACCAGTCTTTTACAAATAATAGAATTACCAGTGTAGTAAGTTTCTAGATACTAAAAATTTGGTGCCAACACAAATAGCTGTGAGCAAAATAGACTGGAGGCTGTAATTTTTTCAAGGTGCTGCACCCTATTCTGCTTGAAACCAGCCCTTCCCTTTTTATCCTCCCACAAGAATTTATGCTTTTGTCTGTAGCCTTTCCTCCAATTCTTAATCATTTATTCACCAGTTGAGTTCAAGACAACTACAGCTGGTGGCTTAGTCAGCCTTTAAGAGTCCTGAGAGTGTATTTTTCCTTTTCCTCTGAGATGAGATCAGTAACCCTGAGATGCCAGCACAATATTCCTGTGCTTTTCCAGCGTGGTTTAGTGGTTAAGAGCGGTGGACTCTAATCTGTTGAACTGGGTTGGTTTCCCCACTCCTCCAGATGAGCGGCGGAGTCTAATCTGGTGGACCGGGTTTGTTTCCCCACTCCTACACACGAAGCCTGTTGGGTGACCTTGGGCCAGTCACAGTTCTCTCCGAACTCTCTCAGCCCCACGTACCTCACAAGGTGTCTGTTGTGGGGAGAGGAAGGGAAGGAAATTGTAAGCCAGTTTGAGTCTCCTTAAAAAAAGGTAGAGAAAATTGGGGTAGAAAAACCTACTCTTCTTCTTCTTTGTCTTCATCTTCTGCTTTGTCTTTTTGATGGCCTTCCTCTGGATCCGTCCTGCTTAATAATTTTAACGGGTATTCATTCAGAGAGTTTTGTAGGCATTGCTAGGAAAATTAAGAAATACCAAATGTGCAAGTGAGATAAAGTGGAGCCCTATGCGGTTAGTTTGTCATTGTGGCCTTCAGGAAACAAATCGACAAGGCAGACAGTAAATTTAGGTAATAGAAACCAGTATCTCTATCCTAAAAGTGAGAGTGCTCTGAAGCAGGCACAGATTCGGTGGCTGTCAGTAACCCCCCCTGACTGCAGCATTGTGGTGGGAGAATCAACTTCTGTGCAACTTGCTCCACTGTCTTAAAGGCAGACACGCTTTTCCCCCTTTTGTACAACAGACACCCCAGTTCTGTAACATCTAATAGATTCAATGTGCACATCTTCCCTTCACAGTGTCTGGTCCTTTCCCCATCAGTTCTGCTCCTGAACCTTCCGCTTCACTCCTTATTCCGCATTCCCTAAACTCATTCCTTTGCCCTGGCTTCTTTCTCTTGACTGGTATTCAGCATCCCTCAGGTAAGTTTAGCAAACAAAGCTTTGCCATAACTCTTGCTTTTGCCTTAATCCATTTTCCAGCTGACTGATTATCCTAGCGGCATTAAGTTAATAAGTAATTCCTATGGCCTGACTTAAGAACAGAAGCCAAGAAGCTCAGGGGTAGAGGTGACCTTGAGCATTTCAGACCATGTTGTTAAAAGGCAGCGAATGGACATTCCTTACAGTTAAGACTGTATTTATAAAGAAGGTTGCTTTGCATATTCCAGAATTCTTAGGCCAGAGGTGCTTGTGAGCAATTATCAATGTGCAACCCAGGTGTAAGTCATTGCAAATGGTGATTATACACACAAATAGTTAAATTGTGGAACTCCCTGCCCCAGGGTGTGGTGATGGCTGCCAATTTGGAAGACTTTAAGAGGGGAGTGGACATGGCTACTAATCAAAATGAATACTAGTCATGATGCATACCTACTGTCTCTGGTATAGGGTTGCCAACCTCAAGGTAGTAGCTGGAGATCTCCTGCTATTACAACTATCTCCAGCCGATAGAGATCAGTTCTCCTGGAGAAAATGGCCGCTTTGGCAGTTGGACTCTATGGCATTGATGTCCCTCCCCTCTCTAAACCCCACCCTCCTCAGGCTCCACCCCAAAAATCTCCCGCCGGTGGTGAAGAGGGACATGGCAACCCTACTCTAGTATCATAGGAGCATGCCTATTACATTAGGTGCTGTGGAACACAGGCAGGACAATGCTGCTGTAGTTGTCTTGTTTGTGGGCTTCCTAGAGACACCTGGTTGGCCACTGTGTGAACTGACTGCTTGGCTTGGTGGGCCTTGGTGTGATCCAGCATGACTTTTCCTATGTTCTTACTCTAAGGTTTGTTTGCTTGTTTTTGATGTGCGCACATGTGCTAGAAAGCCATAATTGGCTTCAGTTTCCTTAAACCATGTACACTGCTTGTACCATGCAGTGAAAAGCAAGTGTTTTCTGTATTTGCAGAAGACAGTCTCACTTGGCATGCTGAGACATTTCTTCCTGTGCTCGATTTTACACCATTTAAAACTGAGCCTGTGAATCGCTACCTCTCCTCCCTTGGTTAAGAAATACATTGTGCTTTCTCAGTATTCAGAATGTGCACATCTTCCTGCAAGGGAAGATGTTCAGGTGCAAAATGGAGGCTGGGGGGGGGGAATAGAAAAGCAAAGCCAACTTGTTCCTCCTTTCCTGTCACTTGTTTAGACTGCCAAAGACACTCTTGGTTGTTGAAGAGAGATGGTAACACCAGATCTTGGATTTTGCATTGTCCTCTGCTGTGGCTACTTGGTCACAGATGTTGCGCTCCACTTAGGGTCTCAGATCGCACATTTTTATTAGAGAACATAAGAAAGGCCCTGCTGGATCAGACCAAGGCCCATCAAGTCCAGCAGTCTCTTCACACAGTGGCCAACCAGGTGCCTCTAGGAAGCCACTAACAAGACAAGTGCAGCAGCACGATCCTGCCTTTGTTCCACCGCACCCAAAATAATAGGCATTCTCCTCTGATACTAGAGAGAATAGGTATGCAGCATGACTAGTATCCATTCTAACTAACAGCCATGAATACCCATCTCCTCCATGAATATGTCCACTCCCCTCTTAAAGCCCTCCAAGCTGGCAGCCATCACCACATCCTGGGGCAGGGAGTTCCACAATTTAACTATGCCTTGTGTGAAAAAATACTTCCTTTTATCTGTTTTGAATCTCTCACCCTCCAGCTTTAGCAGATGACCCCGTGTTCTAGTATTATGGGAGAGGGAGAAAAGCTTCTCCCTGTCCACTTTCTCCAAACCATGCATAATTGTATAGACCTCTATCATGTCTCCCCTCAGCCGCCTTCTTTCCAAGCTAAACAGCCCTAAGCATCTTAACCGCTCCCCATAGGACAGTTGCTCTAGTCCCCTAATCATTTTGGTTGCTCTTTTCTGCACCTTCTCAAGCTCTGTAATATCCTTTTTTAGGTGTGGTGACCAGAACTGTACACAGTATTCCAAGTGTGGTCTCACTATAGATTTGTACAAGGGCAGTATGATATCAGCAGTTTTATTCTCTATTCCTCATCTAATTATGGCGAGCATGGAATTTGCCTTTTTGACAGCAGCCGCACACTGGGTTGACATCTTCATTGAGCTATCCACTACCACCCCAAGAACCCTTTCTTGGTCTGTTGCTGCCAGCACAGATCCCATTAGTGTATATGTGAAGTTGGGATTTTTTGCCCCAATATGCATCACTTTACACTTACATTGAATCTCATTTGCCATTTTAATGCCCATTCTTCCAGTATGCAGAGATCCTTCTGGAGCTCTTCACAGTCCGATTTTGTTTTAACCACCCTAAATAATTTGGTGTCATCTGCAAACTTGGCTACTTTACTGTTTAACCCCAATTCCAGGTCATTGATGAACAGGTTAAAAAGCACCGGTCCCAACACAGATCCCTGAGGCACCCCGCTGCTCTCATCCTGCCATTGGGAGAACTGACCATTGATTCCTACTCTCTGCTTCCTATTTTTCAGCCAGCTCTCAATCCATAAGAGGACTTGTCCTCTTATCCTGTGACTATGAAGTTTGCTTAGCAGTCTTTGGTGGGGGACTTTGTCAAAAGCTTTTTGGAAATCCAAATACACAATATCCACATGCTCATTCCTGTCCACATGCTTATTGACGCTTTCAAAAAACTCTAATAGGTTAGTGAGACAGGACCTACCCTTACAGAAGCCATGTTGGGTTTTGCCCAGCAGACCTTGCCCTTCTATATGCTTGACAATTCTATCTTTAATAATTCTTTCCACTAATTTACCCGGAACAGACGTTAAGCTAACTGGCCTGTAATTTCCTGGGTCCCCCCTGGAACCTTTTTTATAAATGGGTGTTACATTGGCCATTCTCCAGTCCTCTGGTACAGAGGCTGATCGAAGGGACATATTACATAGAGCATCCACATGCAATTGTCCTCTCCCCCGCCCAAGTCCTCACTTCCATGGTTTCCTCTACTTTGCTCCATTGGGCCTGAAACTTGGTTTGGTACAAGCTTTCTGGAAAGGTTGTATTCCAAGCAGGTTTGCCCAGCATGTGGATGGGACGCTCTGGATTTTCCGACTTCCCCCACCCATATCAGCAGCATTTCGCCTTGCACCTCCCACCCCAGTGGGGGTTCTGCTGGCTTTTGTATTTAAATTGGATGTAACTACGTTGCTATAGTGTCATTGTGTAAAGTGCCATCAAGTTGCAGCCGGTTTACAGTGACCCCCGCAGGGTTTTCTTCGAAGCAGGACACAAAGAGAGATGGTTTGCCATTGCCAGCCTCTGCATGGCAGCCCTGGACTTCTTTGGTGCTCTCCATCCAAGTTCTAACCAAGGCTGATCCTGTTTAGCGTCCGAGATCTGAACAGATTGTGGTAGCCTGGGCCAGCCAGGTCAGGGCATAGTGTCAGCAGAAAAGGCCATCTGGAAGCACAGGGAGGGGAGAGGCTGTGGCTCAGTGGTAGAGCATCTGCTTGGCGTGCAGAAGGTCCCAGATTCAATCCCCGGCATCTCCAGTTAAAGGGACTAGGCAGGTAGGTGATGTGAAAGACCTCTACCTGAGACCCTGGGGAGCTGCTGCCGGTCTGAGTAGACAATACTGACTTCGATGGACCATGGGTCTGATTCACTGTAAGGCAGCTTCATGTGTTCAAAGGTGGGGAAAATGGCAGGTGGGATATGAAACTGAGGGAAAGCACTATCCAAATGTGTTCTCTCTATTGCCACTAAAAATTCTTCTGCATTGGCAGCAGCAATAAGTACACAGTCGGGAATCATTGCCAAGTGGAAGCAACCTAGAACGCACTGTGTTTGCCAGATAGTGTGCCTAATAACTTTTTGTTTGTGGCAATGACATTGTTTTGCACCCTGCCTCACTTTTACATTCTCAATAACAGGCATTATGAAGCATCGCTTGACGGCAGCCTAGTAAGCCAAGAAGTAATGCTCAAGCGGCAAGAAGAGGAGATGATGCAGCTGCAGGCTAAAATCGCCCTCCGGCAGTCTCGGCTTAGCCTCTATCCTGGAGACATGGTGAAGACACCCATTCTGGATATGTCCAGAGATCCCCTAAGAGAAATTGCATTGGAAACAGCCATGACCCAAAGGAAACTAAGGGTAATGTTTAGACATATTTAGGCATCGGTATTTCCTGGGACAACAGGCAAATCTGTCGTTAATCTTTCCTTCTCCTCCTCCTCTGTTCTACCCCACTAAAGCACACCTGTTTAAAAACCATTTGCCTTCAAGTGTTCAGCAACAAGGTAGTAATTTGCACGTGTTGGCATGAGCAGCTGCTTATACTCAACGAAGATTGATGACCATCCCCAGATATGGCTGTGTGTCTACGTTTTCTACAAATTTCTTCTTTGAATGCAGTGCGCACAGCAATGGTCTGTATTTCACACAGCCCCATGCCTTGTTTTTAAAGGATTATACTGAATTGTCTGCACCCTTATCAGCAGCTCTGGGGCTTGTCTCTGTCGACTTGCCTTATGCTTCTAGTAGGAGGCCTGCATGTCCCAACAGTACCAGAAACAATTAAGAAAACAGGTTGGGACTGCCTGTTTTGATGCAAGCCAGCTGCAGCCATTTCTGTGGCAGATGGCAGACTTCCCTAAAGCACACTTTGCACCTTATACCTGTGAGAAATGCTCGCTGTCAATGCGGTGCATTGAACAAACAGGCATTATTTTCCTTTCGTCTTTGCGAGATCATTGTACTCTCCCTATGGTGTTCACAAGGAGGCTTAGAACCTTTAGAGAGCTTCTTCAGCCACAACAGCTGATCGGTGGCATGCTGGTACCATTCAGCAGGAAGCTGAGGTAGGGTGGGGTTGCGGTGGTGGCTGGGATGGCTGTCAACCTCCTGTGAGAGGGTAAACCCTGACAAAAGGTTGGGAGTGGCAAGGGAGGATTCGTGGCATGCCGCACCTTCTTTAAAAAGGCCAGGGAGAAGATCACGAGGAGTCTCCCGGCTTTGCAAGGGGGGGTGAGAAGAAGATGCCTATCGAGCCCCTCCCCTCCTGAGCTGAGGCTGTTGGGAATGATGGTTGGGTACCCAAGGTTGGGTGGAAAAGGTAAAATTATATAATGGAAAAATACTTTTATTTTAAGGCGCTTATAACAAGGTTAAAAACATAAAAAATTATAAAACCGAGCACAATGGCAACTCATAAGGTTGATAGATGTAAACCTCACAGACCATACGTGTTTCGGCCTTCACTGCTGCAGGTCTTAATGTTGCTTGAACACTAAACACTAATGTAAGCATCTGTGATTTGCAGAATTTCTTTGGTCCTGAATTTGTGAAAACAACCATTGAGCCATTCACCTCCCTGGACCTACCAAAGTCGATTTTGGTAAGATACTGACTTAGTTAATGTGCAATTAGTACAAGCGCTATATTTGTATGATGGGCTGTATGTGCATCTCCATGAACTTATTCTTGCAGTCTCCTTCTCTACCTCTGTCCTCTCTACGTCCCCCACATCTCTTAATGCCATTTTCCAGGTTAGAATCTGCTGCTCTTAACCACCACACCACACTGGCGAACTTGTAGGGCTTTCAAGGCAAGGGATTAACAGAGGCAGTTTGTCATCGCCTGCCTCTGTGTAGCAACCCTGGACTTCCACGGTGGTGTCCCATCCAAGTACTAACCAGGGCCAACCCTGCTTAGCTTCCGAGATCGGGCTAGCCTGAGCCATTCATGTCAGGGATTGTAAAATTACTGTGTAGCTTTTTAAAAAGTTGTTTTGGTTCACTGTCAGTTGTCTCACATTTTTGCTCTATAAATGTTAAGAGGAGATACAAAGATGGACAAGACAGTTATTTGCTGCTTACTGTATGCAGTCTTTAGTATGCTGCTCTGGGGATGGGCTTTGTCTCAGTGGTAGTTTTCAGGTTCTGTCATCTTTATCTCCAGTTGAAGCGTGTCAGGTAGTAGGTGATGTGAAAGTTTCCTCTCTGAGGTTCAAGAGAGGTGCTGTTCTCTGGAGCAGACAAGATGGAGCTTGATGGGCCAGTGGTTTTGCTTGGTATAAGGAAGGTTCATGTGGTTAATGGACAGTGTTTCGTCTCGTGAAACACAGGACAAGAAAGGGAAGAATGAAGAGAGCCGCCGGAAGGTAAACATCATGCTTCTAAGCGGGCAGAGGCTGGAGGTGACCTGTGACACCAGGACGATATGCAAGGATGTGTTTGACATGGTGGTGGCTCACGTCGGTTTAGTGGAGCACCACTTGTTTGGCTTGGCTACCTTAAAAGGTAAGAATGCTTGTGTGATCAACATGTGGACGGTCACTGATGGATGGTGCCAGTAGAAATCAGTGTGAATGTGACCACTGCAAATCAGTCTTTACAGAGAGAACGTCTGCCTTGCTTTCAATGCAGAGAATTCTTCTGTCGTTCACCATATGAACATCGAATGATGTATGTGTGTGTGTGAACCAGCTCTTGTGATATTTTCACAAAAGTTATTTTTTATTATTTTGATAAATGCAAAAGGCCAAAATAAATACGTTTACAACAGAGGAAACAAGATCCATACCAAAATAAGACAAATATATCAATAATGGTCATTTTATATAAGAGACTGCCACCATGTCTATTACATAAAACATAACCAGAAAATGGTAGGCTGATTTTCTTGTAATTAGAGCCCATTTTTAGATGAGTGCAAGACAAACTGGTTGGGACTGCCTAAGATGAGTGCATATAGCTTTATCCTACTAGTGTAAGACAACAAAAGGGGCCAAATAGTTTTAAAATCCATCATAATATATAGCTGTATAAAGCATCCTGTATTGTTTGCTAACCCTCCGGGGCACTTTGTTGGCTGCTGTGTGAAACAGGATGCTGGACCAGATGAACCACTGATCTGATCCAGCAGGGTTCTTCTTATGTTCTTATTCCCAAGGCATTTTGAAAGTCTTTCTTTTTCAAGGGATAAACCCTTTTGCATGTAAATTCAAGAGGCTATAAACTCCTTGCCTAACATCAACTCAAAAATGGTAGCAGAAAAAATGTCTCCAGTGGTCAGAGACCTTTGTCTATATGTATGTTTTGAACCCCCCTTCTGGATGCACACCTTAACGTGGTGAGGGGGTTTGTGTGTGTCAGGGAAGCTGAGAGCAATACCGTAAGGGGTCTAGACTCTATCAAGAGACTAAACTCCTAGCAGAGTCACTCAAGACGGAATGGTCACAGCTGAGACACCAGACAAAGATGCATCCATCCCCTTAAGGGATCAGTGGCCACATCCGCAGAAGAGAACAGGCAGTTCCAATGGGGATGGGGGCAGAGGAATCCCTGAAGGTTAGCTACTGGGCAGCAGCAGTAGTGGAAGGTGACACTGGCGGAGGATCTTTCGTAGACAACGGCAGTACCACTATGGCTAACCCTGGTTAGTACAGCGCAGAAGAAGGCACTGGTAAACCACTTCTGACCAACCTTTACCTTGAAAACCCTACGATGAGACAATCCAAAATGAAAAAAGATATAGTGCTGGAAGACGGGACCCCCAGGTCGGATGGCACTCAATCTGCTACTGGGGTAGAGCAGAGGACAAGTACAAGTAGCGCTGTTCTTAATGATGCGATTGGACTAAAGCAGAAAGGACGTTCAGTGGTTACATGAATAGATGCAAAAGGAAAGTCCGAAGCTGTTCAACGCATATAATAGGAACATGGAATGTGAGAAGCATGAATCAGGTTAAGCTTGAAATTGTTAAACAGGAAATGGAACATATGGACATTTCAGTCCTGGGGGTAAGTGAATTAAAGTGGACTGGATTAGGACATTTTCAATCAGAAAATTACAAAGTGTTTTATTCAGGGAATAACAAAAAGAGAAGAAACGGAGTTGCTTTAATAGTGAGGCGAGATGTAGCAAAGGCAGTCAGGAGCTATAATGCAAAGTCTGACTGAATAATATCAATCAGGCTTCAGGGAAAGCCTATCAACATAAGCATCATTCAAGTTTATGCCCCAACTACAGATGCTGATGAGGAAGAAATTGAAAGTTTTTATGCCAGTGTTCAGGAAGAAATTGATCACACACCTAAACAAGATATGCTGATAATCATAGGTGATTGGAACGCAAAAGTAGGAAACAAAGCAGAATCAAATGTTGCTGGCAGATTTGGGCTAGGAGCACGGAATGAAGCAGGAGAACGCCTCGTAGAATTCTGTGAAGACAACAATCTGTTCATTGCAAACACATGTTTCAGGCAACCAAATAGACGATTGTATACATGGACATCACCAGATGGCCAGTATAGAAATCAAATAGATTATATAATTAGAAGCAGAAGATGGAGAAGCTCTATTCTCTCGGCCAAAACAAGACCAGGAGCCGACTGCGGTACAGATCATGAATTGGTAATATCGAAAATCAAGATAAAGCTTAAGAAAAACACCAAAACATTCATAGCACCAAAATACAATCTAAGCAATATTCCGGAAGAGTTTAAAGACCACGTAAGGAACAGATTTGCATTACTGAGTTCAAGTGAATGTAAACCTGAAGAACTATGGGTGGAAACTAGAGATATTATCAAGGAAGAATGTGCAAAGACTATTCCTGTAGCCAAAAGAAAAGAAAAACCTCTATGGATGTCTGAGGAAACTCTTAAAATTGCCAGAGATAGACGAAAAGCTAAAGTAGAAGGTGACAGAAATAGAATCAAAAGTCTAAGTGCAATGTTCCAGCGACTCGCACATAGAGACAAAGAGACCTATTATAATAACCAGTGTAAAGAAATAGAAGAGAACAACAAAAAAGGAAGAACAAGAGATCCAAGAAATCAAAGGGAAATTTAAAGCACAGTTAGGCATGCTGAAAGATCAGCATGGAAATACATTAACTGAACAGGACAAAATAAAGAAAAGGTGGGAACAATACACTGAAGAAGTATACAGAAGAGATGAAAGGATAAAAGATTCTTTCCAAGAAGAATCTTTTGAAGAAGAACTTATAGATTTAGAAAGTGAAGTGAAAGCTGCATTGAGAGCAATCGGGAGAAACAAATCACCAGGAGCAGATGGGATATCAATAGAGCTATTCCAAGCCACAGAACGGAGTCCATCAAAATTTTGACAAGAATATGCCAACAGATATGGAAAACAAAACAATGGCACACAGACTGGAAACGATCCATTTACATTCCAATTTCCAAGAAAGGAGACATCAAAGATTGCAGCAACTATCAGACCATCGCATTAATTTCTCATGCAAGTAAAGTGATGCTCAAAATCTTACAGCAAAGGCTGTTACCATATATAGAACGAGAAATGCCTGATGTTCAAGATGGTTTCAGAAAAGGAAGAGGCACTAGAGATCATATTGCAAACATACGCTGGTTACTGGAGCATACGAGAGAATTTCAAAAGAAAATCAGCTTGTGTTTCATAGATTACAGCAAAGCTTTTGACTGTGTGGATCATGAAAAGCTATGGCTAGTTTTAAAGGAAATGGGTGTGCCACTACATCTGATCGTTTTGATGTGCAACCTGTACTCTGGACAAGAGGCCACAGTTAGAACAGAATATGGAGAAACGGAATGGTTTCCAATTGGCAAAGGTGTCAGACAAGGATGTATTTTATCTCCCTATCTCTTCAATCTATATGCAGAACATATAATTAGGAAAGCTGGATTAGATTTAGATGAAGGTGGAGTGAAAATTGGAGAGAGGAACATTAATAATTTGAGAGATGCTGATGACACTACATTATTGGCAGAAAATAGTGAAGATTTGAAATGACTACTGCTGAAAGTTAAAAGAGAAAGTGCCAAAGCAGGACTACAGCTGAACATCAAGAAAACAAAAGTAATGACTACAGGAGAATTACACAACTTTAAGGTTGACAATGAGGAAATTGAAATTGTTCAAGTCTTTCTATTCCTTGGTTCCACCATCAACCAAAAGGGAGACTGCAGCCAAGAAATCAGGAGATTAAGACTGGGAAGGGCAGCCATGAAGGAGCTAGAAAAGATTTTGAAGTGTAATGTGTCACTGGCCACCAGACTAGATTAATTCATGCCATCGTATTCCTTATTACTATGTATGGGTGTGAAAGCTGGACAGTGAAGAAAGCTGATAGGAAGAAAATAGATTCCTTTGAAATGTGGTGTTGGTGGACTGCCAAAAAAACAAATCAGTGGGTTATAGATCAAATCAAGCCTGAACTGACCCTAGAAGCTAAAATGACTAAACTGAGGCTATCGTATTTTGGTCACGTCATGAGAAGACAAGAGTCACTGGAAAAGACAGTCATGCTAGGAAAAGTTGAGGGCAGCAGGAAAAGAGGAAGACCCAACAAGGGGTGGATTGACTCAATAAAGGAAGCCACAGCCTTCAATTTGCAAGATCTGAGCAAGGCTGTCAAAGTTAGGACATTTTGGAGGACTTTCATTCATAGGGTCGCCATGAGTCGGAAGCAACTTGACGGCACTTAACACACACACACATATTTTGAACCAAGGTGGGTGGATTCTGCTCTTTTCTAAAGGCTGCCGAAGGATTATGACATGAACTGTCTGGCTGTTTTCTATGTAGCTGTACGTTTTCAACATAGCTGTTGTATACTATAAGAACTTGAGTTGGCACAGATTTTGAAAAGGTAGTCATGTTCGTCTGTTACAGTAAAAACAACAGGAGTCTGTGTTGGCACAAATGCCTGCAAAGTTGGGCATTTGTTTCCCTGAGCCTGGCACATGGCAATTGATGGGTCTAGTAGAGCCAGTGTGGTGTAGTGGTTAAGAGTGGTGGTTTGGAGTGTTAAACTCTAATCTGGAGAACCCGGTTTGATTCCCCACTCCTCCACATAAGCAGCAGGCGCTAATCTGGTGAACTGGGTTGGTTACCCCACTACTACACATGAAGCCAGCTGGGTGACCTTGAGCTAGTCACAGCTCTCTTAGAGCTCTCTCAGCTCCCCCTACCTCACATGGGTGTCTGTTGTGGGGAGGTGAAGGAAAGGTGATTGTAAGCCGGTTTGATTGTTCCTTAAGTGGTAGAGAAAGTCGGCATATAAAAACCAACTCTTCTTAGTACAAGTGCCTAGAACGCTACCTGGGGCAAAAATTATGTAAGTGTTTTGCAGTGCACTCCTAAACTTGGATATGAATTCAATGGGACATATCCTCTAAAAAGAGTGTTTAAGATTTACAGCGTTGGGCTAATAGAGATCTGTTGGTTAGATTACGTGGTTATGTGAACTCATATAGCTAATACTAGTAATGTTTTAAGCCATTAGGCAGCACTATTTTTTATTTATTTATTTGCTTCATTGATACCCCACCTTTCTCCCCAAGGGGACCCAAAGTAGCTTACATCATTCTCCTCTCCTGCATTTTATGCAGCCAACAACTCTGAGTGGTAGGTTAGGCTGAGAGTACTGGCCCAAAGTCACTCAGCAAGCTTCTATGGCAGAGTGGGGATTTGAACCTGGGTCTCCCAGAGGCTAGTCCGACACGTATATAACAATTTCAGCATTCCAAGCATTTCACATGCATGCAGAAACACACACCATATTGTTGTTGAAGTCCTTACAATAGCTTCCTTTTAAAGATGGCCTGTGTCAGATGGGGGCAGAGGCTGAGAGAGGTTGGCTCCCCTGGCAAGTTCACGGCAAGGGTGAGACTTGAAACGGGGATCTTCTGGATCACAGCTTGATCTCTTAGGTTCACCACGCTATACTGGTTCCCGAAGCCGTCAGAAGGCTTTTGTTCCTGCCAACTTATGATACCAAATATAACGGTGGGAGAGCACATTGCTGTTGCTGCCCTCTTGAAGTTTTCTCACTCATTTGCTCAGGTGTTCAGTTTGTAGGTCTTTTTGCCTTTTGAGTCTCCCAGATTTAATAAGAACAGTTAAGGGTCATGTATAGGGAATGGTTGCTGATCGGATGTAAATGGTGAGTAAGTGTAGTTCAGCAAAATAAATCACCTGATTCATTGGTGCTTTATTAATTATCGGGTTTTTTCCCCTTCTCTCTTGATGGTAGAAAATGAATTTTTCTTCATCGATCCAGAATTAAAACTAACTAAAGTAGCTCCTGAAGGATGGAAAGAAGAGCCAAAGAAAAAGAGCAAAAACACCATCAACTTCACCTTGTTCTTCCGCATTAAGTTCTTTGTGGATGATGGCAGCTTAATACAGTGAGTGCTGGACGTGTTTCTTTTCATTCTCTTCCCTCGATCATGAAACATATGAAGCTGCCTTCTACTGAATCAGACCCTTGGTCCATCAAAGTCAGTATTGTCTACTCAGACCGGCAGCAGCTCTCCTGGGTCTCAGGTGGAGGTCTTTCACATCACCTACTTGCCACTGACACCCTGTGACATCTTTCTGCCCAGAAGGGGAACGGTAGCCAAAGTTTACTGTAGCTTCATATCCAAGAGAGCAACCTTGAGCACCAGCCTCAATTCCCCTTTACCATAAAGGGTTAAGGATTTATTGAAAGGAACGTATGTGATATGCTGTGAACATTTGTTAGTATTATATACATAGTGAGGTCTTGTTCGCACATGCAAAGGGAGGCAGTTGCAATGGAGTGGTAAAATGGCCTGCCCTACTTCAGACTGCAAGTGGAGGAGTACATTTTGTGGTGCTCCGCTCTATTAAAAAAGTCCCTGAAAACAAAAAACCTGCATTGCAAGCAAAGAGAGTGGAGTCTGAAGCTTTCTCCTGCTTGCAAGGAGTTTTTTTCCTCCAAATGAACATTCAAAGCTGGAATCCGCTGTCTAGCAGTGGGTACAGCTTGACCAATCGTATCAAGTCTCTGCCACCTCATTCTCCACCGGGCCTTACTATTATGAATGCAGGCCGCACTGTCTACACTCACCAAATGTGCAGAGTCCATGCATAGCTTCCCCGTGCCATGTGCTCTTTTAGGAAGTTCCTCTTTGCATCACGCAACTTTGCCCTAAGCTGCCAAGTTTAGTGAAATTGCCATGTGAGTGGGCTTTACAGACTGTGCAGAAGATGTAACCTGTTGATGGAACTCCTGTAACACTGCATGGAATACCGCAAGTGCTGTGTAAGTGCCAAGTATTATTAATCAGCACAGGAAGCCAGTTTTAGTGAAAAGAAAGCCACTATCTTTCTTAAAAGGTAAAAGTAAAGGTCCCCTGTGCAAGCACCGGGTCATTCCTGACCCATGGGGTGACATCACATCCCAACGTTTACTAGACAGACTGTGTTTATGGGGTGGTTTGCAATTGCCTTCCCCAGTCATCTTCCCTTTACCCCCAGCAAGCTCATTTTATCGACCTCAGAAGAATGGAAGGCTGAGTCAACCTTGAGCCGGCTACCAGAAACCAACTTCCGTTGGGATCGAACTCAGGTCATGAGCAGAGCTTTTGACTGCAGTACTGCAACTTACCACTCTGCGCCCTGGGGCTCCTTGTTAGTCTTGTTAGTCTTGTTTAATCCGTACATAATTGCTATCTTCATACTGCATGTTCATTACTGTGCTTTGTTCTTTTTCCAGACATACTCTGACATGTCACCAGTATTACCTGCAGTTAAGGAAGGATCTCCTGGAAGAAAGGATGCACTGTGACGACGAAACAGCCTTACTGCTAGCGTCGCTGGCTCTCCAGGCGGAATATGGAGATTACCAAGCAGAGGTAAGGGTTGCACTTCCATCTCTGGATGACCTCTGGCTGTGTTTTTCAATGTTGCCTTTTTGGATGCTCAGCAGGTCTGCTGTTTTAAAGCAGAGCAGACAGAATGCCAATATAACTTCCTATGGAATTGGTTGTGGGGGTGCACAAGTCACTATAAGACCTGACAATAAAAGAGCATGCTGCAAAGCAGCGACTCATGCAGAAACACAAAGGCATCCTCCTTTGAAGGCAAGTGATTCTAATACATCTCTTTTTGGAACTGAATAAGCTGATCACTCCTGGTGCTGGAGATGTGTCCAGTTTGCCCATGCCCATCTGAGTCCAATTGTGAAGAAGCACAACCCTAAATGTTAAAGCGTCTAGATGTGCAACAGGCAGCCTCTTTTATGGTTGTTTACTTTGGGTTCACAGGAGCCTTTAATTACCTCCTTTTCTCTCTCTTCTGCCAGTGCAGCTCCCATTTTTGGCACATGTACCACAATGATGTACATGGTTTGGCCCTTCCTCTTTTATTCTCACAGCTCCTTTGTGATGTAGGTGAGACTGAGACACTGGCCCAAGGGCTCAGGGTAAGCTTCGTGGCAGAGTGGGGGATTAGAACCCGCATCTCCCATATCCTAATTCAACTCTCTAGCCACAACACCACTGAGGCTTTTTGAGTGTCTGATGCATGCCTCCCTATCCCCATACATTAAATCTGGGCAAGAGGTACAGCTGGACTAGAGGATAGAAAGGGCCCACACAGGTCAGTTGTTTCCAGTAATGTCCAAGGCACAGTGGTGCATGCATAGACATGGGGATAGGGTGAAGGATGGGGAGAATACGCCAGTCTCTCTGCACATGAACATGGCATTTGCGCCGAGATAGATTGTGCCCACACCAGTTATTTTACCCTGATGCTTCTCCTTGCAGGTGCACTGCCTGTCTTATTTCAGACTGGAGCACTACTTACCACCTAGAGTGATGGAAAACCTGGACCTCTCTCATGTCAAAGAAGAACTGCCAAAGCTGCACAGCTCTTATGTTGGCGCTTCTGAAAAAGAAGCCGAGTTGGAATTTCTGAAGGTTAGTAGGGAGGGTTTTGTATGGCATTTGCGTGCTTTCCCCAGAGACGTCCCATCTAAGTGAGTGGACGCAAGGAATCTCAGTTGTAAACTGGAAAGAGTTCACTGTAGAAATCTAGATTTCCCCCCCACACACACACTTTAACAGCATACTGACCACATATTTTAAGATGAGACATGTGCATGGCACATAGGAAACACACTCCCAGAGGCCATGATTGCTTGAACCTTCAAGCAGATGTGGCTCTCCCTTTCAGACACTGTAGAAGATTCAAAGCATGCTAAGAGAAGGGGGAGAGGATTCATCACCTCCTGTAATTTCTAAAGTGGCTCTTGGTAAAAAGAAAAGAAAAAAAACCACCTTAGTTTCCTATTGTATTTCTAGTGAATTGTCATAAGAACATAAAAGCCATGCTGAATCAAACCAAGGCCCATTAAATCCAGCAGTCTGTTCACACAGTGGCCAACCAGGTGCCTGTAGGAAGCCCACAAGCAAGATCACTGCAGCAGCATTATCCTGCCTTTGTTCCACAGCTCCTGATATAATAGGCATGCTCCTCTGATCCTGGAGAAAATAGGTGTACATCATGACTAGTATTCATTTTGACTATTAGCCATGGATAGCCTTCTCCTCCATGAACATGTCCACTCCCCTCTTAAAGCCTTCCAAGTTGGCAGCCATCACCACATCCTGGGGCAGGGAGTTCCCAACACAACTATGTGTTGTGTGTCACTATTTAGTCACATGCCTTTGGCTATATCTAGCAGCTCAAATAGCCCAGCTTAGCCTGGGCTCATCAGAGCTTGAGAGCTAAGCAGGATTGGCCATGGTCAGTCCTTGGATAGGAGACAACCAAGGAAGGCAAATGGCAAACCAGGTCTGCTTGTCTCTTGCCTGGAATGCACTGTGGGTGGGGTTGCCATGAGTTGGTTGCAACTTGACGGCACGTTCTTCTTCTTGGCTACACCTAGAAAACTAGAGCACTTACAGTTCAATGCACATGTGCTAAGAAGTAAGTTCCAATGAACTCAATGAGATTTATTTCTGAGTATACATGTTTAGGATTGCACTGTTAATTTAGTAAAACAGCAACCAAAAAACAGAAGGTGCACACAACAGATCTGTTCAGTCGTGTTTTTAGCGATCTAGCAGAGCATAAAGGAGATCGTGCTATGATCGATCCTCTTAATATGCGTGACCTCTGTTTTGATGAGCATGTGTTTTCCAGCATTGGTTACATACCATTGGAAATGCAGGTTTTTGAGGGTGTATGCTTGCGTGTGCTGAAGCTGAAAAACTTGTTCATTTCCCTGTTCATACAAGACGGTGACTGAGTGTATCAGGGACAGCATGCTCTCTTGTTATGCAAGGTTGGAGCACCAAAATTATGATGACTGAACAGGGCTTATAATGCAGACTGCTCAAAGGCGGTCTGTGAATAGGGGACAAAGACCGCTGCACCCCCCCTTCAAAGGAAGTGGGGAGGAGGGAGCATAGACAGCCTGTGAATAGGAGGCAAATCCGATTTTATTCAATTTTTTTGGTCTTTTTGTAAATGCTGCACTATCTCTCTCTCTCTCTCTCTCTCTCTCTCTCTCTCTCTCTCTCTCTCTCTCTCTCTCTCTCTCTCTCTCTCTCTCTCTCTCAGTAATTTTTTGTTCTAAAATTGATTTAAAAAATTTTTACTCTCTGACTCTGTTTTGCATGTCACCTTCAGAATGTCTCAATTTGCTATTGCGGCCAGGAAGATCAGCGCTCTTGAAGCTATTAAGAAAAATTCTGTACGGGAAAGCAAATGAGTGTGATCTTTGTTTTAATAGAGATTTTGTATGAGATAGTTTTTATCCAGGCAATGCATATTGATGCAGTTTTATCCTTTTTAGATAACATTTTCAGCTTTTTGTACATATGTAAGGATATTTTGTAATGGCCTATGGCTAAACAAATAAATGAATTCTTCTCTCTCTCTCTCTTTCTAGATTTGCCAGAGGCTAACGGAATATGGTGTTCACTTTCATCGTGTATTGCCAGAGAAGAAATCTCAGACTGGAATTCTGTTGGGTGTCTGCCCTAAAGGGGTTCTTATTTTTGAAGTCCACAACGGCGTCCGTACTCCTGTCCTTCGTTTCCCATGGAGAGAAACAAAGAAAATATCATTTAGTGTATGTTGGTAACATTCCCCATAGAGGCAAAGATTGCACAGGGGTTTCCCACACTTGACACCCACTTCCCCTAAATTGAGTAACCCTATGAATCAATGTCCTCCAAAATGTCCTATCTTTAACAGCCTTGCTCAGGTCTTGCAAATTGAGAGCTGTGGCTTCCTTTATAGAGTCAATTCACCTCTTGTTGGGTGTTCCTCTTTTCTTGCTGCCTTTTCCTAGCATTATTGTCTTTTCCAGTGACTCTTGTTTTCTCATAATGTGACCAAAGCCTCAGTTTAGTCATTTTAGCTTCTAGGGTCAGATCCGGCTTGATTTGATCTATAACCTACTGATCTGTTTGTTTGTTGGTTTGTTTTTGGCAGTTTATGGTATCCCTAGCACTCTCCTCCAACACCACATTTCAAAGGAATCTACTTACTTCCTATCAGCTTTCTTCATTGTCCAACTTTCGCACCCATACATAGTAACTGGGAATACGATGGCATGAATTAACTTGATTTTGGTTGCATTGGGCTATTGTTATTAAATCAAACCATTGTTATTGTTACCGGCTATTGTTACTAAGCCCTGACCTTGATGGCCCAGGCTAGCCCAGTCTCCTCAAATCTCAGAAGCTAAGCAGGGTCGGCCCTGGTTAGTACTTTGATGGGAGGCCACCAATCCTTCCTTAGCTTTATAGCAATCAATACAGTTTAAAGTCCATTTAATTCATTGTTTGGTTTGGTTTGCCCATATTAGGAATATTGATTAGAGTGTTTTCAAAGCTGGAAGGCAGGTGTATTTTTTTTTAAAATTCTTTATATGGTTTTCACCTTACAGAAGAGGAAAGTCACTCTGCAGAACACATCCGATGGCATAAAACACGCCTTCCAAACTGACACAAGCAAGACCTGTCAGTACTTGCTGCAGCTGTGCTCTTCGCAGCATAAATTCCAGCTGCAGATGAGAGCCAGGCAAAGTAACCAGGATACTCAGGAGATTGGTAAGTACTGATGGACAGTTGCCTTGAAATGGCAGTCTGAGGTTGCCTCTGGCTGTGCTTGTTCATGGCCCTCAAACTGGGTGGTTGACAGAGGACTGCAGCACTGACCATAAGCTATTGCTCTAACCCTACTTATCTCTGATAAGCCTGCTGAAAGCGGTAACTGTTACATTTGACTACTATAGAGCGTGTGGGCAAATTGTGAACATTGTCCATAGCATTTGGCCATTGCCGCATGTAGATATATGATGCCTTGTTCTACACGCACAATATATACATGCCAGAGAGAGCCAGCATTGTGTAATTTTAGCAAATCTGACTAGGACCTGAGAGTCCCAGCTTCAACCATGAAGCACACTGGATGACCTTTGAGATAGTTTGTCTCTCTGAGCCAAATTACACATTACAGTTTTCAAAGAGCTGGGTCCAGGTTTCTTAGACCCAACTCACCTTCCCTGCAGCCACACAGCAGCTGCAGGGGAACAGCTTCTAAAAAAAGGAGGGGAGGCCAAACAGGCTCAAAATGGCACCATGGGAGGAAGGAGAGCTACATCCCCCTGCAACAGTTTCCCCCATTTCAAAAACCATGCTGAGGGGAACTATTTGCCAAATTTTGCTATTCCACATTCACAGATATTCCATGCTTACTACCAAAATTGTGGGAATAACCCTTCCCAGCCTGATTTTCACATGAACACACATAAACACATGAAGTTGCCATACTGAATCAGACCCTTGGTCCATCAAGGTCAGTATTATCTACTCAGACCGGCAGCGGCTCTCCAGGGTCTCAGGCAGGGGTCTTTCACATTGCCTACTCACCTGGTCCCTTTAACTGGAGATGCTGGGGATTGAACCTGAGACCTTCTGCATGCCAAGCAGATACTCTACAAACTGAGCCACAGCCCCTCCCCAAGCCAGAAAGCAGCTTGGGGCAGAGACCCTTCCTCCCCCTGGGGCCCTGTTCCATGCCTGTTTGGGCTTTCCTTTTCCTTTTTCTCCTTTTTTATTTTATTTTTGTTTATTAAAAGAAAGGAAAAACAGAAAATAGAAACATAATACAATTTTATCAATAAATAAATATACAGACATATTTATTTAGTTAAACAATACATGTTAATAACAGTAAAGTTGAAGAATAAACAGTGATATATTAAATAAGCATTGAGTGGTGATGATCATAATAATAAATTTAAGCATAATTTTTTTAAAGAAGCCACGGCTGCTGTGGGGAACATGAGTTGGATCCAGGAAACCAGGACCCAACCCTTTAAAAATCATAGCATGTGGTTTGGCTCTCTTCCTAACCTACCTCCCAGGGCATTGGGGGCAGAGAGAGAACCATCTCTTCCACTCCAAACTCCTCAGAGAAAGGGCAGGATAAAAAGGTAATGGGGATACCTGAATAATAGGAGTGGGAGAGGTTTTGCAGGTTTGCAGCAAGTGTAAGGCTGACAAAGATACAATGGGCCAGAGGCGAAAATTCAGCCTGTAGTGTCTGCCAGCCACCCAGCTGGCACAGTCTTTACAGGGCATGAGGAGGGAGGATTAGTTACAAATAGAGAGATAATGGGTTCTTTCATGCCAAACCTTCTTAAGGGAGGGTATCACAGCTAACCCTGTGCACTGAGCTTTAAGGCAGACATTCAGGTTTTTGAATGAGTGCAAAGGAAGACTCACAGAGATTAGCTGAAGATTAAGTATTGACATAGAAAAACTTCAAAGAACCGAATACATTCATACTAGATAAAGAGAATATGTTCAGTAAGTGTGCATTTGAAGATCTTTGCTGTGCAGCCTGGGCCTGGGCCGGTTTGTAAGTCACAAGGAAGTGTGCTTAAAGTTGCACCCTTGACCAGAAGATCCTGTTGATGTGTCCAGCTGACAGGAGGAGGATCAATTTTATGAACACAAGACTTGGCTGTACCCCAGGTTCTTGTAGCTCTATTTTGGCTATTCTGACTGTGGCACAGGCTCAGAGCATCTAATCTGGACTCTAACCTGAAGAACCGGGTTTGATTCCCCACTCCTCCACATGAACAGTGGACTCTAATCTGGTGAACTGGGTTGGTTTCCCCACTCCTACACATTGAAGCCAGCTGGGTGACCTTGGGCCAGTCACTCTCAGCCTCACCTACCTCAAAGGGTGTCTGTTCTGGGGAGGGGAAGGGAAGGTGACTGTAAGCCAGTTTGATTCTCCTTAAAAAAGGTAGAGAAAATCGGCATATAAAAACCAACTCTTCTTCTCCTTCTTCTTCTGTAGAAGGTCCCTAGTTCAGTCCCCATCAGCATCTCCAGTTAGAAGGATCAGGTAGCAAGTGTTGGGAAGGACCGCTGCCTGAGACCCTGGAGAGCCACTGCCAGCAAGAGCAGACAGTAGTGACTTTGATGGAATGATGGTCTGACACAGTATATGGCAGTTTGATGTGTTCGTGTGACTGGCCACAGCTCTCTGGAGTATCAGGTAGAGAAAAGTCCCTCCCAACACCTGCTGTTTTGGACCATCAGCAGGCAAAGCGTGTTCTCTACCACTGAGTTATAGCTCCTTCCCTCCATGTAGGTGGCGACTTCGCACTGAGCAAAACATGCCACACGTTGAAATCATGCCACATGTTATACAGAATCAAAGCACTGGTCATCCCAACTCAGTACTGGTCTATTCTGATTGGCAGCAGCACCTCTCAATTAAGAGCCAGTGTGGTGTGGTGGTTAAGAGAGGTGGTTTGGAGTGGTGGACTTTAATTTGGAGAACTGGGGGTTGAACCTGGGACCTTCTGCATGCCAAGCGGATGCTCTACCACTGAGCCATGGCCCCTTTTCTTCAGGGAAGGTATTTTGCTTTCTTTATACTTTGCATAAACCAATCTCCTTTGCTTGCAGAAAGAGCGTCGTTTAGGAGCCTCAACCTCCACACAGAATCTGTGAAAGGATTTAACATGGGTCGGGCCATCAGTACAGGCAGCCTGGCCAGCAGCACACTGAACCGCCTGGCAGTCCGGCCGTTGTCAGTTCAAGCAGAAATCCTGAAGAGGCTGTCCTGCTCTGAGTTGTCCCTCTTCCAGCCGCTCCCGGGTGGCTCAAGAGACAAGAATGAGAAGCAGTCATGGGACGAAAGACCCAAGATCATGAGCAAATCCTTTCATGACCTGAGCCAGAGTCAGATCTCGGTCAGCCCTTTTCGGAAAAACATTATTGGTGCCGCAGACTCTTCTTCACGGAGAATGGAAGAATTGATGGGGAAAATCTTCCAACCAGTGCCAAAACCTGATGCCGAATCAGTGTCTGGAGCAGCAAAGCTGAATAAGTAAGAATCTCTCTTATGGCCTGACTATGGGCTCATTCCCATCTTGTGTTGCCCATGAGTAAGCCACACAAAAGCACATCCTTGTGGAGGATGTGTGCAGGGAGAGTAATGCATAAAAACCTCCTACCTGGTTGAAGCCCTGACCTGGATGGCCCAGGCTAGCCCCACCTTGTCAGATCTCAGAAACTAAGCAGGGTTGGCCCTGCTTAGTATTTGGATGGGAGACCACTAAGGAAGTCTTGGGTGGTTATGCAAAGGCAAAACACCTCTGAACATTTCTTGCCTTGAAAATCCTATGGGGGTCACCACAAGTCGTCTGTGAACATAAGAAAGGCCCTGCTGGATCAGACCAAGGCCCATCAAGTCCAGCAGTCTGTCCACACAGTGGCCAACCAGGTGCCTCTAGGAAGCCACAAACAAGACGACTGCAGCAGCACCATCCTGCCTGTATTCCACCGCACCCAAAATAATAGGCATGCTCCTCTGATACTAGAGAGGATAGGTATGCAGCATGACTAGTATCCATTCTAACTAATAGCCATGAATACCCCTCTCCTCCATGAAGAGGAGACTTGACAGCGCTTTCCACCAGCACCCAGTTCAAACATAGGCAGCGCCGAAGGTCACCCTAGATAAGGATTGTCATCAGGCCTGGAGAAAAATGTCCTGACCCTTTTACAGAGTCTTAATGTGTGGAAGCGGACTGCTGTGGCGCAGACGTAAATTACTTCACCTAGCAAATTACATCCCATGACGCCTCTGTTAAAGTGACTAGATTTCTTTTCTCCAGACCTGTTTGCAACCCTGCTATAGATGTTGGTATAGAGATGCTATACATAAAATTGGGGCAGAACTGAGGACAAGAGGCTTTCCATTGCATCTACCACTTTTAACACCATCACAGGGAAGTGTTTATTTCCATGGCTGCTTCAAAGAGCCTGTAGCATATAAATTGGCTCTGTTCCTTTCTTTGTATTAATAGCAAACTCAGGTTATAGCATATGTATGCATGCATATACCATTTTAGAATGGCATTGCCACAGATCTGAAAGCATAAGTTTCCTTCTTTAATTCAATTTGTGTGTGTGTGTGTGTGTGTGTGTGTGTGTGTGTGTGTGTGTGTGTGTGTGTTTCAGAATGCTTTCTGATGTGCTACAGTAGGCATCAGGGGCAGTTGGACGATGTTAAGTGGCTGGCATCGTTGATCCGAAAGCAAGCAGAATTCCATTCCAGTTTTTTATTAGCCGAGAGCAAGAGGTTCTAGAGCGTTTTACAGTAGCTCAATGTACATGTGCTCCCTGACTGTTTTGGTAGTCAGTTTCCCAGGGACCACTGTGAATAAGCAGGTGCTGTAATTCTGTAGAACTGCAGTGTTCATTTTCATCCCACCATACTAAAATCTCTTTATGACCAGCTATTTCACATTTATTCCCCTGTGCTCTGTATCTGTGCGAGTAGAACGAACTTCTCCACATTCCGTCCATTTCCACTGGTGTATTTCTAGTACAAAGCAGCATACTTTTTCATACCAACTTTCATTCATGCGTCGTATTTATTTATATCATTGTTTATCACTTTTTTTCCTTTGTCCCCTTCTGCTTTCTCTTTCTCCTCCACTCTTCCCTCCATTCTTTCTCCAACCATCCCTTTAGTTTACAGCCTCATGCAGGTTTAACTGCCAGCCTAGAAAGAAAGAAAAATGAATCAGACTCATCCTCCACTGAAGATACTGGCCAAGCCTATGTTATAGGTCAGCATTGTTTGATTCAGTTTCTTTAAAAAAATATAGAATAAAAAATTCCTATTTAAGCCTAATACTGCCTGAATTTTCAACTGATTAGCTTGTACAGCATGTACTTTTGTGGTGCTTTCATAAAAAGAATTTGAGCCTGCTCCTAGGCTATTAGTGGGGTTGCCAACCTCCAGGTGGTGGCTGGATATCTCCTGCTATTACAACTGATCTCCAGGCAACAGAGATCAGTTCACCTGGAGAAAATGGCCACTTTGGCAATTGAACTCTACGGCATTGAAGTCCCTCCCCTCTCCAAACCCCATCCTCCTCAGGCTCCGCCCCCAAAATCTCCAGGTATTTCCCAACATGGAGCTGGCAACTCTAGCTATTAGATACTGCCACAAGAGTTCCCGTAGTGTAGCGGTTAAAGGCATGAGCTGTAAGCTAGTAAGTACTCAGTACAGGTGTCACTGCAGCTGTGAATTTATTTCAAGAGCACCGATTGGGGGTTGAGTTTGCCACCCCAGTCCCACTTCCTCCCTTCCCTGCATGCATTCCTGTAGTCCTCTCGTAATGTCTGAAAAGGGTGGGGCCTGTATACAATCAGGCATTCGCACAGAGGCCCAGCTGATATGTCACATCATAAGAACATAATGTCAGAAGACCCCTGCTGGATCTATCTTGTCCAGCATCCTGCTCCATACAGTGGCCAGCCCAGTGCCCTGGAGGGGCAACAGACAGTGCACAGAGGCCAAGGCCTTTTCACAATGTTGCCTGATAACGCTGGTATGTACAAGTTTACAGCCTCTGAATATGAGCAGTCCCTTTAGTCACTGTAGCTAATACATCATCCAAACGATGGACAGGAGGACAACGTGCCACCGATCCATTACACAAAGACCCTCAGTAACGTATGAAGGGAAGGGGGCATGGTATAGCCCTATCCCATCAGATCTCAAAACCTAAGCAGGGTTGGTACTTGGAATGGAGACTACCAAGGAAGACTCTGCATAGGAAGGCCATGGCAAACCACTTCTGCTTCTCACTTGTCTTGAAAGCTCCTTGCTGGGGTCACCCTAAGTCAGTTGCAACTTGACAGCTCATGCGGACATAATGTACAAAGTTGGCCACCTTTGTTGTCTGAGGAGAGATCAAATGGCTTACATTAAAAAAATGCCTTTCTGTGGAGGACACTGCAAAATCATCAAGCTGTTTAGACTTCAAGCTGACAGATCAATGCATGTTTTCAGAATAGATTTGATTCCGTACCCTCCTGTGCTTTTCTCAGATTGGGGTCAATATGTTGCTTTAAATGTTTGTCTGATTGTACATCGAAAAGAAGTTATTTTACATAGGAAAAAGAAGAGTGTTCAATCTCAGTAAATGACTAGAACATCTAAGTAGTGATTAGGCCTACCATTAATGCCCTTTTGAATCCCAGGATGAGTTTTTTTTAATTACATAGTGAGTCTAAACAAAAGTTGACTTAAAAGCCTTTGAGTCGAGCTGTAGCATGTTGGAAAGAAATTCAACCCATCGTATCTCTGAGTCAATTTTTTTCTCCCTCAGCAGATGTTGTACAAACAAAACAGAATGTGATTTCATTGCCTGAGAGGGAGATCAATTTGGTAAAGTTGAAAAAAGATGAAAAGTATGGTTTAGGTAAGTTTGTGTTATTTTTAGAGGTCCTAAGTAAATGCAAACAGCGCAAAGATTAAGTACTCAGTATGTTAGGTGGAGTCCATCAAGAACATGCCTTTGTTCTCTAGAATAAACTGCCCAGTACTTGAGATGCCTCAAGAACTGAGACAAGCCCAACCCCAAATGGACCAATATTGAGTCTGCAGCATGATCCTGACCTAACTAACAATCCCTTCTTCCTATCAGAGGGCACCCAATCCCTCAACTTCTTTATCATTCACTAAAAGCAAGGCTAAGATCTCTTTAACTCTGCTCCCAAAACGGCTAGTGAGATTCTCCTGGAACTCGTAAGCAGGTCACTGTGCTCACGGATGTTCCCCTCTTAACCCCCAGCACCAGAAATGTCTGTCTCTGAATCCGAGGGTTCTAGTTAGCTATAACAGCAAACAGCCAGTGAAAATAAGACATTATCTCCATGTCATTATATTCGGCTGAGGCTTGTCCCCTCACCAAACCTTGCTCACCACAAAATCTCCAGGAATTTCCCAGTCTAGAACTGGCAACCCTAGCCAGGCCTGGCTCCAATGAGTCCTATTAGTATATAGAAGTTTCCCATTTTCTAAAAGCCCTCCAGTGGCAGGGTGTGTGCAAGGCTGCAGTGGGGGACTGGCGCCGGGAAATGATAGGGAGGGTCCATTGCTGTTGCTTTGTAAGAGCAATAACAGTGTATAAGAAGCCACAACAACAGTGGGGAAGCCACTCATGCCCATCCCTGTGTGGAAAACACCATAACTGATAAATCCTGGTTTATGCATAAATCCAGTTTATCTGCTTCTTTCCTCCTCTCCTGCCTCGGAGGACATCCTTCTGCTGTCTTTGTGGCTGGGTGGACATTAGTTGCAGTAATCATCAACAAATTGCAGTTTGTGAATTCAAATGTCACGGCAAACCCTAGTTACGAATGTGGTTAATGAATTAGCTACGACTCCCAAAATCTTAGTTTGGTACCCAACCTGGGTTTAGTGGACTGTCTGCCTTGAGATGCCACCATTAACTGGGGCTTGATCAAGCCATAATTTATAAACAACAGTTTATCATGTTGTTAACCTTTGAAAATCTCTTGGTCTTAGCCAAAATACCAAAAAAGCAATTTTTACCCTTTGGCCAGGTGCAGTAAAATCTACACCTTTGAAAATCAGCTTACAGAGCATTACTGTTACTGTTTAGAGTTACTAAACAGCTGTTTTCAATAGGGTTCCAGATCACTGGTGGGGAGAAGACTGGAAAATTGGATCTTGGAATTTTTATTCGTTCAGTAACTCCTGGAGGACCAGCTGATCTGCAGGGGTCATTAAAACCAGGTAAATATTCACACACAACTTGTCCCAAAACAGTAACAGTAAAAAAAAATTCTGAATGTTGTTTTCACATTAATAATTCAATGCCTCCCTGTCCATTGTGGTTGATAAAAAATTTGTTGGTGGTGATTCCTTTGAGAAACAGTAGGGTTTCTTAGGTTTACTTAGGAAACAAAATACTATAAACATACCAGTCTTTCAAAACACGGGAAAGGCCGTGGCTCAGTGGTAGAGATCTGCTTGGCATGCAGAAGGTCCCAGGTTTGATCCCCAGCATCTCCAGTTAAAGGGACCAGGCAAGTAGGTGATGTGAAAGTCTCTGCCTGAGACCCTGGAGAGCCACTGCCGGTCTGAGTAGACAATACTGACTTTGATGGACCAAGGGTCTGATTCAGTATAAGGCATCTTTATGTGTTCACAAACAAATAGTTTTATGTAAGGAAGTGGTCTTGCTGCTATCTGAAATGGTGACTGCCTTAAAAAAAAATCTTTTATTTTTAAAAGCTCAACAATGCATCTTGGAAAACTAAAGCTCCAGTGCCTTTATCAAAGGCATAATGTTGCAGGAAGTGTAAAGCAGCATTCTCAAGGGTGCCGCAGGGCTCTGCCATTTCCTTCAGTGCAGAAATAAATAGGGTCCCTTCTGAGCGGGAGCCTTCCTTGTTCTCACTAGCCTGCCCTCATCCCTAACAACAGTCACATTCATTGCAGAGAAATACGCATCCAGAGACTTGTGCTACTGATTGCAGCCTTTGTGTTGAACATCCGATCTGGTCTCAAGTTGTCGATGTTCTTTTTGAACTTTGGTAGCTGATTGTTGGGGGTGGGGGTGGCAGTTAGCCAGTGTGACTGTGGTCATGACAATTTCACAGGAGGCATAGTAGTTGACAATTATACTAAAGAGTACTTGAAGAAAGTTTGTGCCCCTTAAACACGTAGAACTCTGATCTTCAGGCAGTGAATTGCAACCCACAGTTGGTTCTCGCACTGGAGGGGGGGTCAGACCAGCAACACGATAAGAGGTCGTGGAAAGAGGAAGAGGGTTCGCAAGATACAGAGATACAAAATTAAACCAGCACAGTAGATTCCAGCCCTGACATGGATGGAGCCTGATCTCAACAGATCTTGGAAGCTAAGCAGGGTCGGCCCTGGTTAGTACTTGGATGGGAGACCACCAAGGAAGTCCAGGGTCGATACACGGAGGCTGGCAGTGGCAAACCACCTTTGTCCCTTGCCTTGAAAACTGTATGGAGTCTCCGTAAGTCAACTGTGACTTGACGGTATTTTCCACCACCACAGTGGTTCCCATGCTGCTGTTTGGATCACAGGATGGGCTTGAGTCCACAATCTAAAAAAGTTCCTTACTAGCCCTTACCCAGGCTTGGAGGCATGGGAGTGAGAGGAGCTTTAAAAGAGCTTGTTTTCCTAGTCCCGTGCCTGAATTCAGTCCCAAGGATAGTAGGAGTGTCACTTAACAAGCTCCAAAATAAGGAACATATTCTGAGACTGTAAGAAAACAATGTGTTACAAGAATCAGAATTTTACAATATACCATCCTTGTATATTACAGTTGCTTTTTGCAGTTGTGGTGCATCTTTTTCATGAGTATTTCTCTTAATACCAAATAAGTAAAACAAAACAAAGAAGTACTCATCTGCTGGCAGCAGACAATGATAGAGGGAGACAGATGAATCTCCCTGGGAAGGGAATCCCACAGTTTCAGCTCCATGACCAAGAAGGCCCTTTCTTGGGTTGCCATCCATCTAGTCTCAGATGGCAGAGGCAACCAAAGTAGGCCCTCTGAAGATGACAGGGGTGGTCAGGAAGGTTCATATGTGAGTAGCCAGTTCTTAAGGTATAGTGGCCCCTAGCTGTTTCATTTCCTCTTCTTCTGAGACAAACTCCCTTAGGTTCGCAAGAGGATGAATCAGCTTCTGTCTAATATCCTTATAAAAGTTACACCTAAGAATAACATGGCAAGAATCTTCGATTTCTCCGGCCCCCAAAGCCCCTGTTATTCATATCAGCAAGGGTTATGTCAGGAAGGTTTCCACGTTCAACATGTTGAATTGCAGAGAAGCTTCACATTAGCAGTGTGAGGTGAATTTCTTTCATAAAGTCTTTCATTATAAACGTTGGGTTGTCGATCCATGCATCAATCTCTTTGCGTAGGAGATCGCCTGATATCGGTGAACAGCATGAGCCTGGAAGGAGTCAGCCACCATGCCGCGCTTGAGATTCTTGAGAGGGCTCCCAGCGATGTCACCCTTGTCATTTCCCAGCCTAAAGAAAGGCCTACCAAAGGTGCTCCCAAATTATTGCATGACAGTCTTTTGGATAGATTACTACTGATGTATCACTGATCTTTAGCTTATTCTAAACCAATGATCTGCAACGTTTCTTCCTGGTGCACTGTTGTATAAAAGTAATTTATATGCCCTTACAAGGCCCTGTTAGAGAAAAGGGTTTAGCAGGACTGGGCTAAGTATTTGGAGAAGGCCCACAATACTAAGTTCATATTCAGCTAGCATTATTTTATCAATTAAAATAGAAGTAATTTAAATAAAATCAGGGATTTGGGGGAGAGGTGGAAGAGTGGAGTAAGGATCTAGGCTGGTTGTGCATGGAGAGACAGATTCGGTACACTAAATCAGATACTAGCTTTAAAATCCTCTCATCCACCCTTTTTGGGCGGAGGCTGTGATCTGGGTAGGGTTGCCAGGCAAACAGCAGGAGGGCTGAGGCTAGTGGTCATGGGGGGTGAGTTTCCCCTTATTCCTAGAACTATTCCAGGTTGTACCAAGAATAGATGTGGTGACATCAGCAATGTTGCTTTTTTCCCCATATTCCCGCTATAGCAGGAGATCTGGCAAGCCTAGATCTGGGGCCATTTCACATGTTACAAAGTTCATATGATGGACACATGGCTGCCATGAGGACTTTGAGTCAGATGTGTGCCTGGAGTTTCATGCTGGGAATTCAATTCTTACATGTGCCTGGGCCTACTTCAGGTTAGGACCATGGTGCATGAGGAAAATGGCTCACTCCTCTGTTCCATTTTCCTGACCTGAAATAGCCTTGCAGATCCAAATTACATGTGGATATTAATACACATGTTTCTCTGCTGGGCAAACAGTAGCTGCCTGGGAAAGCATGCCCCCCCCCCCACATGACTGGGAATTAGTTTCTCAACAGGTAATGCTTGGTCAGGTGTGTACAGAATTCATGTGGGGGATGGAGACTTTGTACTGTGTGAATTGGCCCTACTTGGGCCTGCAAAAAGAAAGGGAGCCGCACCAAAACAAAATGGAGACAAGCAATGATTGGTGCAAGGGAAAAAATTAAGAAATAAAGTACCCCACTCATTTTGCTTAAGCTTCCTCTGGGGGATCTGTTCTCTACTCAAGTGTCAAATTGTTTAATTGTTTTGTTCCTTGCTTGGGACATTTGAGCAGACAATAGATCCCCCTGAGGAAGCTTGTGCGAAACGTGTAGGGGTACTTTATTTATTAAATTTTTCCCTTGCACCAATCATTGCTTTGTCTCCTAGTTGGGCCTCTAAAAATCCCCTCAGCAGTCTTATCTTTCATAATTAGCGTTTCAGGCACCAAAGGATAAAAACCAGAAGTGGCTCTTAAACATTGGATGTTTTCATTTGTCCTTAGAGTTGTTGAGTCTCCTCAGTGGTACGAAAGAATATTCAAAGGGGCCTTCGTGGACACAGGACAATGAGGCGGACTCATCTTCAGAGGAGCACAGCAGGCCTCCCTGCCACCAGAGGCCCCCTTCGGGGAGTCCACCCAGCCTTCGCCCGGGCACACGGGATGGTAGCCTGAGCTCTCAAGATTCCAGGACGGAGAGTGCCACCCTGTCCCAAAGCCAGTCCAACGGCGTCTTTGGTAACCACGTCAACAACAGGATACAGCAGGAACTGCAGCATTGCCATGAATCCCAGCTTGCCTTTTCTGGTTGCTACGAGAAGAACAGAACCTCCTCCGAGACCAACCAGGCAAAAACGAAACGGGCTGGGGTGGTGGAGAATGCGGAGTATTCTGACCGAGGGGATTCTGACATGGATGAACTGACTTATTCCAGCAGCCAGGAGCAAATGCCAGCTAAAAAGGCACAGTCCATTTCTATCACATTTTTTGTCTGAAATGTGCCATTTATTAATTATAGTTTATTTATTTAGAGATTAAGACAGCAGAGGATAATGGATAGAATGGAGTCAGACCAGCAGTGCTTCTGTTGCTGTAACTGCTCATGCAATTTTGTACTAACATTTTAGGTAAAAGGTAAAGGTAGTCCCCCTGTGCAAGCACCGGGTCATTACTGACCCATGGGGTGATGTCACATCCCGATGTTTACTAGGCAGACTATGTTTATGGGGGCGTTTTGCCATTGCCTTCCCCAGTTGACTACACTTCACCCCCAGCGAGCTGGGTACTCATTTTTCCAACCTCGGAAGGATGAAAGGCTGAGCCAGCCTTGAGCCAGCTACCTGAAACCGACTTCCATCGGGATCAAACTCAGGTCATGAGCAGAGCTTGGACTGCAGTACTGCAGTTTAGAATCATAGAATCATAGAGTTGGAAGGGACCACCAGGGTCATCTAGTCCAACCCCCTGCACAATTAAGGAAATTCACAACTACCTCCCCTCCACACCCCCAGTGACCCCTACTCCATGCCCAGAAGATGGCCAAGATGCCCTCCCTCTCATGATCTGCCTAAGGTCATAGAATCAGCATTGCTGACAGATGGTCTTTTGTGGAATTTGGTTGGGGGTTGGAACCTGCCAAATTTTCTGCTGTTAGAAATAGGTGCAGGGCTCTCCCTTCAACACCTGCAAAGGGTTTCCTGGCAATCATAGGACTTGCATGGACAAAAGCTATATGGGGACAGAGGCTATAGTAAAGAGGAGAATTCAAAGACGGAGCAACAAAAGTTAGCCAGATCCAACCCCCTGCATTTGACTACCAGCCAAACTTAAAACACCATTTTGTGGCTGCGTCCACCACCCTGTGCCAGAATTCCAAAGATGCCCACAGTCTCAGAAAGGTTGGGGATCCCTGGCTTAGAGTGTCAGACTAGGATCTGGGAGACCCAGGTTCGAATCCCCACTCTGCTGTGGAAGCTTGCTGGGTGACCTTGGGTCACTCGCATACTCTCAGCCTGATCTACCTCACAGGGTTGTTGTGACAATAAAATGATGGAGAGGAGAATGAAGTAAGCCACTTTGAGCCCCATGGGGGAGGAAGGCGGTGGGCGGTGGGATGGAGGAAAATAAATAAATAAATTTGTATATTCCAACAGTTATATGGTGGCGTCTCCCTCCTAGGTTCACTGAAGGTTTGAATCCTGCAGCCAGAAATGGAACTTCTCCCTGGCCCAGTATTGTTTTCATACCAGAAATCCCCCCTCTTTTTTTAAAACTCGTATCCATCCCTGTCCCTGACTACATCCAAACCATGCCCACTTGACGACTTTTGCCTGGGTCATGTGAGGTTCCTGTAGGTCAGCTATCTGCATGGCCGCTGTATCCCACTGAGCTGTTTCCAGCAAACGTTCGGTCCCGTGGAATTATTAGCATATTGATTCCTTCATTCTGGAAAGCAGTTGATGCATATGCACTGACCCATGAGAGAGCTGGATTTATTTTAAAACACTGTAGTAAATGCTAATGGCAGTAGGATAAATGCTGATGGAAGTGGGATAAATCTGCTTTTTAAACATCTGGCTACTCCTATAAATACGCAATACGATCCTAATCACAGGTTACATCTCTAACAGGGTGTTGTTCTTTTTTCTTCCTTTTTTTTTGTCTTGTCTTTTTGTCTTTCATATAAAGGAGCCTTCTTCCATGAATTCGGCCAGCTCAGTGAATTCTAAAAAGTTTTCTGCGCCGCCTCTTAAACCAGGAGATATTTTTGAGGTCGAACTAGTCAAAAACGAGAACGGCTTGGGAATAAGTGTCACGGTACTGTTTGACAAGGTTTTTAGCGGTTTTCTCTTTTTTCTCCACTCCGGACGACCTGTTAAAATTTCTGGTTTACAGGGCAGCAGTGGATCTTAAAGAGGCGTTGCCAAGTAACTTCTGCAGTTAATCTCTCAGCCCCTTGATAAGCAGCCCTCCACAGATCTGTGTATAACTCGGGACAGCTCTTACACTACAACTGCTGTGAGGAAATACCTGTGTCGGGTGTTTCCTGCAGTCAGTGCTGGTCATCCTACATGCATGTTTTTGGTGGCTTTAAACACCTGTGCGCAGGCATCTGGTAAAATTAATTGGGTTCTCAAATGTCACTTTGGTTTCTGTACTTCCAAACGTTCTTTGAAGGAAGCACAAATATTCCTCTTCGCAATCTGAATGAAAGCCACCCTAGTTCAGACATAAATTAGCATTGGATCACAGCCCACAAAGATTACTGCACCAGAATGGTTAAAATACACTTTTCCCGGCTGGACAGCTTTCCCCTGCAGCAAAGCCTCTTGGTTGCCACTGTCTTCGCACTTTTGCCAAAGATACTTGTCTTTAAAAATGAGAGTGTCCCCATCTCTATGCCACTGAGTATGGAAATTTGCAGTAAGTGCACAAATTTTCCTTTCTCCTGTGGTAGGGATAACCACACTGGGATAGATAATTCATATCCTTAGGAAGAATTGCTAAAAGAGGCACAAGCATAACGGAAAGGTTTTTGGTCTCTAATCTTGTGAGCTCCCTCTGCTGGCTGCAAGGCAGAATGCCACCAAATATTTTTTTGTACTTTTGTTGTTGTTGCTGTCTAGTTACAGCCAACTTTATGGCGACCCTGTAGGGTTTTCAAGCCAAGAGACATTCAGGGGTGGTTTGCTATTACCTGCCTCTGCCTAGCAACCCTGGAGTTCCTTGGTTGGTCTCCCATCCAAACACTAACCAAGGCTGACCCTGCATAGTTTCCATGGTCTGACGAGATCAGGGTAGCCTGGGCCATCCAGATCAGGGCATTTGTACATGCTCCAGTTTAATTTTATTCATTTAAAACATTTCTGTGCTGCCTTTTCACCCAAATAGGGTCCACAAGGTGGCAAACATCAAACATTCAAGATTGCAAGATGTCATTTCAAAGGTGCTTTTCATATTTAAAGTTTCCAGAGACAGGAGACAGGATAGCTGTGTCTCTTCTTGCCTGATTCCATCACATGAACACATGAGGGTGCCTTATACTGAATCAGACCCTTGGGAGCCAGCGTGGTATAGTGGTTAAGAGCTGTGGTTTGGAGCAGTAGAATATGATCTGGAGAACCAGGTTTGATTCCCCACTCCTCCACATGAGCGGCAGAGGCTAATCTGGTAAACTGGATTGGTTTCCCCACTCCTACACATGAAGCCAGCTGGGTGACCTTGGGCTAGTCACAGCTCTCTCAGCCCCACCTACCTCACAGGGTGTCTGTTGTGGGGAGGGGAAGGGAAGGTGGTTGTAAGCCGGTTTGATTCTTCCTTAAGTGGTAGAGAAAGTCAGCATATAAAAACCAACTCTTCTTCAATATTGCCTACTCAGACCGGCAGTGGCTCCCCATGGCCTCAGGCAAAGGGTCTTGCCTAGTCACCTACTTGCCTTTAACTGGAGATGCCGGGGATTGAACCTGGGACCTTCTGCATGCCAAACAGATGCATCAGTTACCCTCTTGCCCTGCCTGCTGTTGCAAGCAATATTACAGTTTCGCTCCGCAGCAGGCTAGGCAGGCAAATGAGCCAGAGGAGCAAATGGAGGAGGAAAGCCGTGTCTGCTTTGTCCCCCCACCCCCCACCCCCGGGTCCTCAGTTCATTCAAAGTGAAATGTGGCATTTCCTGGTTGCAGCCCAGCAACTCTGAGTCCTTTTTTTTTTCCTTCCCTTTTTGGAATGTGTTTCAAGCTGTAAGATAATACAGTCTGGCTTTATACGATCACTTGTATTTCTGGGCTGCAGCGACTTGGCAACATCACTTTAAAGACAAATTCCAAACATGGATATCTGACGCGGCGTCATTTGCATTTATTGCTCTTTGTGGGGGTGTCAGAAATTGTTCAAAGGGCAATCATTGGTTCACAATCCAAAGATTGTACTGCATTTCACAACTGTTGGAGATGCATTCCATTGGGCAGTGCAAATGCCAGCGGTATAAAGTGCCACCAAGTTTCAGCTGGCTTTTGGCAACCCCTCGTGGGGTTTTCAAGGCACAAGACGAGCAGAGGTGGTTTGCCATCACCTCCCTCTGTGCAATCTTGGAGTACCATTGGTGATCTCCCATCCGAGTACTGACCAGGTTCTGTGAGGACCCCACCCTCTCTTTAAGGTGATACTGGGTTGCTGTTGTAAGGGCACGCAGCCTTCTGCCTGACCCCTCGTTGCCTTGGCATGGAGCTCCTGTCCACTAACCACTTCATGGTGAAAATGGCCAGATTTTTCCTGGCAGCGATCCTTTCCCTTTAAGAGCTGCAGTGCAGGAAGAACTCCAACAATTAAACGTCTCCTGTCATTGAGTTAGAGAAAGAAAAAATAGCCTGTTTAATTTTTGCCTTTTGCACAGATGTTCACAGGCAGCAGAACCCTGCCAGGAAAATAAAATAGCCCTTTCTCTGGGGCTTCAGATGTTAAAAGAAACTACCATCTAGCCAAGAGGAAAGGAGACATCTTAATTTCTTTTACCCTGTGTCTCTTTTCTCTATGGTTAGATGGCCCCCAAATCAGAACAGGCTTTAGCACTCACAAGTATTTTGCATAGCGTTGTCCTCACAACTGGAACTCGGCGGGTTTGCACCCCTTCCCAGAAGTCTCGGATCTCATCTCTGCATTGGCTGCTGCTTGCTTGGGGGGCTCTGGAATGCAGCTTTCAAAATGTTTTTGGGTGGTTTTGCTTGTGGCTTCTGCTTTCACTTGCTGAATATTTTGGGGGAGGTTCCAGGAAGGTTGGCTAGTATTCTGGATTTAGATGTCTGGCTTCTTTTCTTATGTCTGCGTTTTACATTAATTTAATCCACAGGGGGGTGTAAACACCAACGTGAGACACGGAGGCCTGTATGTGAAGGCTGTAATTCCCAAGGGAGCAGCAGAAGCAGATGGCCGGATTCAAAAAGGCATGTCGTCGTCTTCTTTTCACATGACAGTTCCCGTGAAATTTTGTGCAATGCCATTTTTTCATATAATTAGGTTCAACTCTAGATGTGACATGGGAAATCGCTGAGCGGGATCTTCCTGCTTTTTTGTTTCAAATCCAGCCAGGTTGGAGAAGCTCCCTCAGCATTTTTTTCCTAAATCCACCCTCCCTTTTGAAACTACCATTTGCCCACATACCTTGTACGGCCTTTTATGCATAGCTGTTTCTCTTGCCGTCCCCCCTCCAATGCCTCGCTCTTCCCCTTCATTTCCCCACGTTTTGCCCTCTCCGTCACCCCTCCGACGACTTCAGGTCTTTGTTGTGATTATGCATGCTGTTTCCGACCGTCAGAGGTTGCCTTGCTCTCCCCCTGCGTTTCCCTACGTTTCGCCCGCATTTTTCAGAGACCTGTTTTATCTCGAATTTGAAAACACGGGGAAACGCAAGGGGAGAGTGAGGCGGCCTCTGACGGCTAGAAACAGCAAGCATAATCTCAGAGGGGTGATGGTGAGGGAAACAGCCATGCATAAAAGACCAACGTTTCCTTTTCCAGGGCAAATAGTTCCAGGTGTAGTAAGGGGGTGATTTAGATCAAGAAAATGTTGTAGGGGGAAAGGATTAGATACCCCTGCCTCCCTAATGCTGCTTCCCCAGATCAGTTTTCATACACTTGCTCCTTGAGCTTGCTTCAAAGTTTAAAAAATAGTGTAGGAGAGTCTCATCATGGAGTCTCTTGCATCTTGTCTGGTTTGCCTCTTAGATGAATATTTAGGATGGTAAAAATACAAATGTGTATTCTTGGGTATGCTATAATTTCAGTTTGTAAAATGGATTTGGTAGGAGAATTTGTTGTTAATTTAATAAAGATTATAACAATATAATAATATAAAATAATAATAGTAGCAGTAGTAGTAATTGTGTGCCATCAAGTTGCAAATGACTTATGGCAACCCCAGGGCTGAGGGGGTTTAAAGGCAAGAGATGAGCAGAGGTGGTTTGCCATTGCCCGATTCTGTATAGCAACCATGGTTTTCCTTGGTGGTCTCCCATGCAAGCAGTAAGTGTGGCAGACCCTACTTAGCTTCTGAGCTCTGATGAGATGAGGCTCAGATGAACATTCAATAAATATTATTAGGCAAATTCACAAACAGGTCTGTTGACCTGTTAATCATGAAAATTATGGAGAACCTCCATGTTCAGAAGCAGTATATCTTTGTATCAGATACTGGAAGCAAACAACAAGAATGGCTATAACCATCAAGCTCAGCTTGTGAGCTTTCCAGGAGCATTTGGCAGGTCACTGTTGGTACCCTTGATCTGATTCAGTGTAATTTGTGTGTGTGCTTTCTCATTCCACTTGAAAGTTTCTTCTGCACTAGTGGTACTGAAATGAATGATTGCTTAATGGAGCTTGGAGGAATTTTCAGTGGATCAAGCTATCATCTGTAGATAGCTGTTCCATGTAATAGACGATCCCCTTTCCTTCCTAATCATCCATTGTCGGTTTCTAGGTGACCGAGTTCTGTCTGTCAATGGTGTTTCTTTGGAAGGAGCTACCCATAAACAAGCTGTAGAAATCCTGAGGAATACTGGCCAGGTAGGAGGTGACAGCTGCCCCTTCTCTCTTTGCAGCCGCTTTGATTGTCACATTTTTGTCAAAGAAACTCCCAATCCCGTCATTCACCAACCTCAGCAGCGGCAGTAGAGCCTTGCTTAACTCTGGCAGCAGCTGCTCTCCCCTATTAGGCAAAGACAATCACTGCCAGAGTAAGCAAGACACTCTCCCTGTCTGCATTCATGACGTATGTACAGTGAGGGAAAAAAGTATTTGATCCCCTGCTGAATTTGCCCGTTTGCCCTCTGACGAAGAAATGACCAGTCCATAATTTTAATGGTAGGTCTATTGTAGCTGTGAGAGACAGAACAACAACAGGAAAACCCCCAGAAACCCAGAAGACAAAAGTCAGAGATTGATGTGCATTATAATGAGTGAAATAAGTATTTGATCCCTTTGCAAAAGATGACTTAGTACTTGGTGGCAAAACCCTTTTTGGCAATTACAGAGGTCAGACGTTTCTTGTAGGTGGCCACCAGGTTTGCACACATCTCGGGAGGTATTTTGTCCCACTCCTCTTTGCAGATCCTCTCCAAGTCACTAAGATTTCGAGGCTGATGTGTAGCTACTCGAACCTTCAGCTCCCTCCACAGATTTTCGATGGGATTAAGGTCTGGAGACTGGCTAGGCCACTCCAGGACCTTAATGTGCTTCTTCTTGAGCCACTCCTTTGTTGCCTTGGCCGTGTGTTTTGGGTCATTGTCATGCTGGAATACCCATCCTCGACCCATTTTCAATGCCCTGGCTGAGGGAAGGAGGTGCTCACCCAAGATTTGACGATACATGGTCCCGTCCATCGTCCCTTTGATGCAGTGAAGGTGTCCTGTCCCCTTAGCAGAAAAACACCCCCAAAGCATAATATGTCCCCCTCCATGTTTGACGGTGGGGATGATGTTATTGGGGTTGTAGGCAGCATTCCTCCTTCTCCAAACACGGCGAGTTGAGTTGATGCCAAAGAGCTCGATTTTGGTCTCATCTGACCACAGCACTTTCACCCAGTTCTCCTCTGGGTCATTCAGATGTGCATTGGCAAACTGCAGACGGGCCTGTACATGTGCTGTCTTGAGCAAGGGGACCTTGCGGGCTTTTCAAGATCTCAGTCCTTCACGGCGTAGTGTGTTACCAACTGTTTTCATGGTGACTATGGTCCCAGGTGCCCTGAGATCATTGACAAGTTCCCCCCCCCCCCGTGTAGTTCTGGGCTGCTTCATCACCATTCTCATGATCATTGCAACTCCACGAGATGAGATCTTGCATGGAGCCCCAGACCGAGGCAGGTTGACAGTTAGGGTTAGGGTTAGGGTTGTCACCTTCTCACCAAGCTGCTTGGCAATAGTCTTGTAGCCCAGTCCAGCCTTGTGCAGGTCTACAATCTTGTCCCTGACATCCTTGGACAACTCTTTGGTCTTGGTCATGGTGGCTAGTTTGGAATCTGATGGCTTGATTGCTTCTGTTGACAGCAGAACCCTAACTCTAACCCTAATCTGGCTGGTTGATAGGGGATCAAATACTTATTTCACTCATTATAATGCACATCAATCTCTGACTTTTGTCTTCTGGGTTTCTGGGGTTTTTCCTGTTGTTATTCTGTCTCTCACAGCTACAATAAACCTACCATTAAAATTATGGACTGGTCATTTCTTCGTCAGAGGGCAAACGGGCAAATTCAGCAGGGGATCAAATACTTTTTTCCCTCACTGTATGTTTGGGGCTGATGTGTGTAGAGCAGACACAGGAGCAAGTACACCCCCTGCCCCCTCATAATCAAGCACTCTGGTCCCACCTCCCACTTCACACGTTCACCCCATGTGTGCACAGCACTCGCTGTGTTTAAAAACTGCACGTTTTCATTCAGATAAGGTGAACACAGAACAGTTTGGATGCATGTATAGGGATGCCAGGTGCCTGGTGGTGGCAGGCAAACCCCTGCCAATTCACCATTCTGCCCGTCGACCAGCTGAGGGTCAGCGGGCACGTGTGCTCGCGCACCTACACGCTTCAGCAAGGCACTTCCAGTTTACAACCAGAAGCGCCGCATCACGAGGGGCCTTATACCACTCAAACTGTGAGTTTGAGTGGTAAAGGGCCCCATGCGATGCGGCACTTCCAGGTGTAAATGCATCACAAGGGGCCTTTTACCATTCAAACTCCCAGTTTGAGTGGTAAAAGGCCCCTTGCGATGTGGCACTTCCAGGTGTAAACCAGAAGTAACGCGCATGCGCGTTGGCACAGCTGTGCAATCCCATCAGCTCTGCCCCAGAAGCCTCCCGCCGGAGGAGAGGGGTGATCTGGCAACCCTATGCATGTTGGTGCTTTGCTCATGTTGGGAGGAATGCTTATAGCAGAAGGGAAGACCTATGTGCTTGTTGCCAGGGGAGTCCTGCTTCCCTTTGTTGTATACCCGTAATGTCCTGTTAATTAGAGAACAGCGGCTGTTGCCAGGGATGAGGACAGGGAAGTGTGTGACAACTCTTCCTCCAAAACTGTCTGGCAACGTATTGCTATAAGCTCCTTTTGAGCAGCTGTTTATAGGATAGGAGGTTGCCACCTTACATGGCTTTCCGGAACAGGCAGAGGTGAGCTCAGGTACATTCATTAAAGAAAGTACTGTTTGAATCAGCCCCATGAAGCTGCCTTACCCTGAATCAGACCCATCAGTCCATCAAGGTCAGCCTTGTCTACTCAGACTGGCTGTAGCTCTCCAGCGTCTTAGGTAGAGGTCTTTCACAATCACCTACAAGCCGATCTTTTTACCTGGAGATGCCATGACGGGGATTGAACCCAGGGCCTTCTGCATGCCAAGGAGATGCTCTACCACTTAGCTGCTTGTCCATGAGTCAAACTCTTTTATTTTTGCGGCAATGTGGTTGTAATCGCCCCACGATTTTAGGTCTAACTAGTTTGTGTTTGTTTCTGCAGGAGGTTCACCTTGTGCTGGAAAAGGGGCAGCTTCCAGCCACCAAAGTCCATGCACCTGTGACTCCACAGTGCACACCTCCAGTCCAATCTAGTCAAGGTGTCACTCCAGAGAGACCTGTGAAGAAGACTTTAAGTGCCAGAGACTATAACTTTGTCACTAATGGTGAGTTTCTTGTTGAACAGCAAAGTGGGCTCGAGCCTCCAAATTTTTTCAAGGGATGCTCATGTTTTATTTCTAGAATGCCAATCTTTTGGGGTTTGTAAAGCAACATCAAGGCCCTTGAATAGAATATAAATCCTCTGTCTGTCTGTCTGTCACATTTCTATCAAAACCTTCCTCTAAGGAACTGAGGGGAGTATACATTGTTCTTTCCTCCTTTGTCCTACCCTTACAACAACCATGTGAGGTAGGCTAAGCTAAGAGAGAGTGTCTGGCCTTATGTCACTTTGGAGTCCCTGGTCCTAGTCCAATACTTTAACCACTGCACCATTCTGTCTGTTCTTCTCTGTGTTTCTTAATGCCTAGCTTTCTTGCCCAACTTAGTTCTGTTTCTTCATTATTTCTTGTTCACCTTTTCCCCCACTTCCCAAATCAGCCATTTTTTTAGAGCTTGGTCTTGGTTTAACCGCAAAAACATCCCTTTTTTCTCACTTATTACAAATTAGGATTTCCTTCCGGCTTTCTTATTGGGCAGGCTGAACCTTTTCTAGTGTTCTACCCAAGGACAAGTCCTTCTGCAGTGTTAGTGTGAGAAGTAACTATGGAACCTGCAACTTTTTGTGTAAATTGGAAAAAAACCTTTTGCTTGTATGCAGGGGAGAACTGGGAGAGGAAAGGGGCCCTGTTTCCCAGACAACTCTGTCCCCGCCCCTCAGCAAGCCACCTCTTTCTAAGTCCTGTGCAGGCCTCAAATGGACCTAGGGCTGTCAACACCTTATTTGGTGCGATTAGGGTTGCCAGGTCCCTCTTTGCCACCGGCGAGAGGTTTTTGGGGCGGAGCCTGAGGAGGGTGGGGGTTGGGGAGGGGAGGGACTTCAATGCCATAGAGTCCAGTTGCCAAAGTGGCCATTTTCTGCAGGTGAACTGATCTCTATTGGCTGGAGGTCAGTTGTAGTAGCAGGAGATCTCCAGCTACTACCAGGAGGTTGGCAACCCTAGGTGTGATGGGGCAGCTTCCACATTCCCGCTGCCGAAGGCTTGTTTTCTGGAACATGTGGGAATTGAGAGAGTGAAGACAAAGACTCGGTGTCAAGGAAAACAGACCTCTGGTCCCAGAGCTGCGTTTTATTTATAGCAAGTAGTAAATCACAGTTGCTTGTAACTTGCAACTGTTGTGAGTAACCATGGTAGCGGCAGAGATAGCAAACTAGGTCAGCCGAGCATATATGGTGCAGGAACTAGAAGCAGGAACTAGAAGCCTTTGTCTATTGTTCTACCCCCCCCTCTACGGAGGAGGGGCAGCCTCAGTGACGTGGCCTGCCAGCCATCACCTGACTGCCCCACCAAGGCCGTGCATGGTATAGCGGCAGTTTGCCAACTCGCTAAACACGGCCTAGTGGTCATAGCGGTGGTCTGCCAGCGTCGCCAGAGGGCCACAACCCTACACTTCCCCCTTTTTCGTTTTAAGCTGATGATATGCATAATACATAACACGGCGTTGAACATGCTCCTTAGAGAAAGCACACATATTGGAAAGACCAGGAAGACATTGGACAAAGCACCCCAATGCAATAAAACCAGCAATGATTCCAAGTAACGCTAAAAAAGTTGCTCGCAGCCACCCAAAGTCAGGTAGCCAGCTGGTCAACCAATCAAAAAGACCAGGAGCTCCGGAAGTAATAACATTGTTAGTGAGCATATGACGCAATTTCTCCAGCTCGTCCTCAATGGTTTTGTTGAGGTCATGGAATGTGACTTTGCAACCTGCCTGACCAACAATTTTACAAAACCCACCTTGACGAGCCAGGAGAAAATCTAAGGCAAAGCGATGCTGCAAGGTGATTTGATGCAATTCAGAAATCTCTTGCTGTAAATCATGAATTAAGCGGCTTGTAGCATTAACAGTCATTTCTAACCTACAAGTGAGGCCTAAGATGGAACGGCGGTTCTCCTGGGCAATGATCCCTGGGTAGCTCCCCAGAGTCAAAATCCCAGTAAGACCAGCCCCTATGGCGCGACCCCAGTCGCTTCCCCCACTGAGTTGGGCGTCCACAATAACCTCATCGGAACACCCGGGGCCAAGGGGGCCGCTGCGGCACGCCTCACTTTGTGATTGGCTAAAGGTGTCCCAGAAGCATCCAGGACTTGGACTGGCAAGGTAAGATACCCAAGAGCTGCACACTGATATTTCCCAGGATGATAGTTGGTAGCCCACCCGGACCCCCAAAAGAACCAAAGGTTGGGATCTCGGATGAGCCAATTGCCACAAATGCTCCCGGATGTGAGCAGGGAAGCATTTGGGGAAAACATCGGTAAACGGTGATACAACTGTTGTGTGGTAGTGTTCATGAGATGGAGATTGGGTTGGAAAGACGAGTTAAAGGTACCCCAAAGGTAAAAACGGTCAGAACAAGCAGTATAATTGGCTGCATTATTTCCCCACATCTGATCAGCAGCAGTCGTATAAGTCCAGTGGGAAAACAGAGGATTGCTAGCATAACATCAGAAGCACAACCCAGGTAGGTAGCGATGAAAGCGAAACCTTTGGAAAGGAGTACTGTTCCAGTGAGGGTCAGTGGTGGAGGCAAACAGCATGGAGTGGTTCAAATGTTGTAGTTCAGACAGAACCAGTTCAGGAGAGTTAAAGGGAGTAGGCAAAAAGGACATAGCAGAGGCAGAGAGAGGAGGTTCATAAATCAGAGAAACGTTCTTGCCATGAAAAGCAAACATGTAAGAAGCATGACGAACCCATAAGTTCGGGGCAGAGGACTCATGCTGGACCCCCTGCACCCCAGAGCTCAGGAGGCATAAACATAAGACGATCATAACTGAGTTCACAGTCAGCTGGGCAAACACAGCAGCCAGAAAGTTCTCTGGGGTCATGGGCAGGTGCTGCTTAGCCAACTCCAGTTGAGCTTGCTCAGACAAGCGTTTGATGGCCCCCCAAGTTACTGGAGGGCTCGCTCTGCGACGACCACGACGCCTCTCGGCCATAGGCTCAGGGTCCGCCAACTGAAGGCGGAAGTGAGGAATCGGGTTGGCTGGAGGACTCGGGTCGGGGGGAATCAGGTTGGGGAGATCCTGCTGCCACGCCATGAAGATCAGGGCGAACACACCGTGCAGGCACCCACAACGGTCCAGTAGATGTTTGGACTGCGGCGTAGCCCCGGCCCCACGTGATGAGAGGCACCGGCCCGTGCCAAAGGGGGTCGGGGAGACGGCGGTAGCGCACCAGGGGCTGTGGCAGCGGCTTGTCGGCCTGGAAATGCCGCTGAGTCCTAGTAACAAATTTTGAGTTAAAAGAGAGAAGGTTAAGATGGTTGAGGGTAAAGAGAGCCTGAGCTAGTAGGCCCTCTCTGTCCAAGAGGGAGAGGCCAACTCCCCTTTGTTTTTTCAATTTGTCAAGCATTCTTTTGAGAGTGCCATTGGCACGTTCCACGATGGCTTGGCCCGTGGAATTATATGGGATGTCAAAGGTATGGCGCACTTGCCACCGATCACAAAAGGCAGCAAAGGCGGAGGAACAATAGGCAGGGCCATTGTCCTGTTGTTAGAGCAGTGGAACACCCATGACCGAAAAGGCATGAATTAAATGGGCGCAAACGTGCTTAACCTCCTCACCCTTTTGGGGAGTGGCAAATAGGTAACCAGAATAGGTGTCAACAACCACATGGAGAAATTTCCAGGGAGCAAATGGAGGAAATTGAGTCACATCCATTTGCCACAATTGATTGGCTCCAAAACCTCGAGGGTTGACACCAGTGGAAGGAAAGGAAGCCTGTCCAGAGCACTGAGGACATTGCCGAATGATGGCAGAGGCTTCTGCAAGGGGCAAGTGAAATTGTTTCGCCAAGGCTTTGGCGTTGTGGTGATGCATGGCATGGCTCTCAATGGGGGAGAGAGCTGCATAGGAAACAAGGGAGTCAGCCCGGGCATTTCCTTCAGAGATGATGCCAGGAAAGGGCTGACGACTGCGAATATGAGCAACAAACAGCAATTCAGTGCGCTTTGCCAATTGATTGCGCAAAGCAATGAACAGACTCAGGAGATTGTCATCACAGGAAGGAGACACGTAGCTTCCTTCCACCTGAGAAATGACATTACACACATACAAACTATCAGAGATGAGATTGACTGCATCATGAGGGAAAAGACCAATGTGACAAACATGAAACAAATTTTCAGAAGTATTTGAAAAAGTAAAAAAAAAGGACTAAGCAAAAGAAAAAAATGTGGAGATTTTTTATAATTTCCATTAATTTTAGTATAGAATTGCAAAACGCAAAAATAAAATGGGCCCATACAAAGGGACCCTAAAAGGACAAAAAGTGTTAGAACTGCAGTTGACTTAAGCACAGAAAGTTATTTCCAAGGAACAATAGAACCTTTTAAACAACTAATTCTTTGGTCAGGAGATGCTACTGAAGGTCTTTGCCGTAGCAACGGGAGGGGAGTACAGCGAGCTGGCTGGCATAGAATTGTTGCAACTTTAAGAATGTGAACGTGTTTGTGTGCTGTTTAGGCACACTGAGTGAAGTGTGTAGCAGAGAAACAGAGAGCAGGAGAGAAAAAGAGGGGGAAAGGTTTATGGCATGCAGATCCAGAGGCCAAAGTGCCCTGGGTGTCACACCCACAAAGACAGCATAAACATTCAAATATATACATTTTAATGGCTGGTGGGAAACTTCTGCAGTTAATTGCTTCGATGCAGATGTAGTCCAATTAAACATAGTTACCACTGTAGAATCATTCACATTATTTATACAATCCATTTCTTTCACTGACTTTGTTATTAAGATTTCATCTTACCACGTGTACCATGAGCTGCAGTCTCATGTTCCCACCTTCCTTTGAAGAACTATATTGTAAATTCATTAGTTTCTCTACACTATTTGGACATATTATAACCTTCATAACTTCCACCAGAATATGGACATGGGGGTGTCTCCCGGAATGGCCTGGAGAATCTCCCGGAATGGCCTGGAGATTCTCCCGGAATGGCCTGGAGATGTGATTTTTGAGCATCTGGTGCATGCTATTGCCGTTGCAGACACTTATGGATATTTTGGGAGTGTGAGGTGACCTAATAAGTCCACAAAAATGGACTTATAGACAATGTGACTGTTGAGTTTGAAAGGCAAAATATTTTTGATCCTGAGGCTGTAAGGTCAATGATAGCCATATTACGAGGGATCATGTTCGGGTTGGGAAAGCCACACTGTAAGGCACCCATAGGTTTGATAATTTTATTGATGGCGCGCAAATCATGCAGTAAACGCCATTTGCCAGATTTCTTTTTGATAACAAACACTGGAATATTATAGGGACTAGTGGAAGGAACCAAATGACCCTGCAACTAGGCGTTGCAAAGCTTTCAATTTTTTACCAGGCAGTGGCCATTGGTCGATCCACACATAGTCTGTAGAAAGCCATGACAAGGCAAGGGCACGAGGCTTAGTCATTAGTGACTAAAGTAGCCTCCTATTGAGAGAAAAGGTCTCGCCCCCAAAGATTGACTTTAAGTGGGACGACAATTGGAGTCACGTACCCCACCTGCTGGTCAGTTGTGGTAGTGACAAGGAGAGGCCGAGCACTTTGTTGTGCCGGCGTGGAACCCCCCACCCCCCAGACAGCAGCTGACCGTTCTAGAGGCCAGGAGGGGTCCCAATCCTGAGGGGTGATCACAGAAACATCAGCACCAGTATCGAGAAGACCTCTTAATTTTTTACCTTGTACCTTATACTCACGAATTGGCTTCTGGTGCCAGATGTTCTCGGTGACCAAGGCAATCTGTAAGGAATCAGAAGAAAAATCCCCCTTGTCCACTCCCGAGGGCGGGAGCGGCACAAGGTGTGCACAGGAAGCACCTTCCTTTAAATTCAAAGGAAGAGCGCTCCAACACTGCAAAACAACAAATACAATTGTCCTGGACCACAACCTTGTCCGGTTGCACATTGATCCCCTGTTGCTGGGCTGCACAGGTATGTAAGGCCAGGTATGTGCCAAGAGGAGCCTCAGCACGCATGGAAACAAGGGCAACCTCTCCAGGGAGGGTTTGTTGAAGTGCTTGTGCAACATAGAGTTAGGAGTGTTAGCACCACTCCCTCGGTAGGCTCCCCCACCGGGGGCTCGGCACTCACTCCTAAAGTGATTGGGCTTTTGGCAGTGAAAACAGTGAGATGGCATTTTTAAGCCGATTTACAAAACTTGCATATGACTCATTGGGACTTTGTTTCAAGGCAGAGAAAGATTTACGCAGGTGGATCTCCCTCCCACTCTTCGGAAAGATCCAGGTCCCCATTACAGCGGGCTGCCTGGACTGCCAACGCCACTTTTGATCGAGGCGGTGGACAAGCGGGAGAAGGAGATAAAGGAGCCAAAGACGAGGCTGCAGGGAGGAGAGCCGGATAGGGGGGCGGTGTCACCTCCATAGCAGGTTTCAAGAGCATGTTGTCCGCTGGCGTCCCAGCGCAGACAGCTCTATAAACCTTTTGCCAGGCAAGAATATATTGCACTGGTGCATGGGGCTCACCCTTCAAGTCCCTTCCTATCTGCTCCCAGTCCCCTGGTTTGAGAGTGCCTTCCTGGGGATACCAGGGACACTGACAATCAATCTCCCGTAGGAGATCCTTAAGGTCTGCTGTCGACACTGAGTCCCCGTTATGTCTCACCAATTGATAAAGTTCTTCAGCATGCTTTACCTGCTCTGAAGATAATGTTTCACCCATACTTACCAATGGGGGCCGAAGCCGAGGGGGCCGATGAGCCGTGGGAGCCAAAGAGCTGAGAGTACGCGTAAACCTTTTCCAGTCGTGGTAAGCAGGCGAGACCCAGTGAATCACGTCGAATCACGTCGGCGGCACCAGATGTGGGAATTGAGAGAGTGAAGACAAAGACTCGGTGTCAAGGAAAACAGACCTCTGGTCCCAGAGCTGCGTTTTATTTATAGCAAGTAGTAAATCACAGTTGCTTGTAACTTGCAACTGTTGTGAGTAACCATGGTAGCGGCAGAGATAGCAAACTAGGTCAGCCGAGCATATATGGTGCAGGAACTAGAAGCAGGAACTAGAAGCCTTTGTCTATTGTTCTACCCCCCCCTCTACGGAGGAGGGGCAGCCTCAGTGACGTGGCCTGCCAGCCATCACCTGACTGCCCCACCAAGGCCGTGCATGGTATAGCGGCAGTTTGCCAACTCGCTAAACACGGCCTAGTGGTCATAGCGGTGGTCTGCCAGCGTCGCCAGAGGGCCACAACCCTACAGGAACACTGACTGCTCCTCTCAGATGGACCATCTTCTGAATTTTTTGTGAGGATCTTCAGAATATCCCATATTCAGTCTTCAGCAGTAATCAGAACATCTTGGCCTGTTGTGGAAGTACATGGTATTGTGTGTGTGTGTTAAGTGCCGTTCAGTTGCTTCCGACTCATGGCGACCCTATGAATCAATGTCCTCCAAATGGTATTGTGTGTGTGTGTGTAAAGTGCCATCAAGTCGAAGCTTACTTATGGCGACCCCTTTTTTTGGGTTTTCATGGGAAGAGACTAACAGAGATGGTTTACCAGTGCCTTCCTCTGCACAGCAACCCTGGTGTTCCTTGGTGGTCTCCCATCCAAATACTGACCCTGCTTAGCTTCTGAGATCTGACGAGATCAGGCTAGCCTGGACCATCCAGGTCAGGGCCCCAATGGTATTACTTAGCTTTAAATATGTAATAGCATGGTTGACAATTCTCCAATGTATCTTTTGCAGACAACACGTTTGAGGTGAAAATAATGAAAAACAGTTCGGGCCTGGGCTTCAGTTTTTGCCGCGAAGACAGCGTTTCTCCAGAGCAGCCGGGTTCCAGCACAGTCAGGGTTAAAAAACTCTTCCCTGGGCAACCCGCAGCAGAAAGCGGGCAGATCGAGGTCGGGGACGTCATCTTGAAAGTGAACGGCGCTTCCTTGAAAGGACTGTCCCAACAGGTTAGCGCTCCTCTGCATGGCCAACCCTGCAGTGAAGCAAGCGGAGGCCTCAGGCAGTGATTTAAGGAAGGGGGCAGCAGTCATAGAATCATAGAGTTGGAAGGGACCACCAGGGCCATCTAGTCCAACCCCCTGCACAATGCAGGAAATTCACAACTACCTCCCCCCCCACAGCCCCAGTGACCCCTACTCCATGCCCAGAAGATGGCCAAGATGCCCTCCCTCTCATTATCTGCTTAAGGTCATAGAATCAACACTGCTGACAGATGGTCATCTAACCTCTTCCTTAAAACCTCCAGGGAAGGAGAGCATACCACCTCCCAAGGAAGCCTGTTCCACTGTGGAACCGCTCTAACTGTTAGAAAATTCTTCCTAATGTCTAGACGGAAACTCTTTTGATTTAATTTCAACTCATCCCCATCATTGCCACCCACCCACCCCACTTAGGAGGGCAGGGAATGTTACACAGGTATATTTAAATACAGCATGGCAAGCTGCACATGTTCAATAGGGCTTTTAAAGCTCTCAAAAGATGCAAGAGTTTGGAAAGCCCTACAGGGCATGCACAGCTTGCCCTGCTGTATTTAGACGTGCTTGGGGGAACAGAAGGAATGAAACATTAGGTACTCTGGCTCCTGAATGGGAAGATGGAAAGAGGTGGGGGAGGGGGAGGGTTGCCAGGTCCATCTTTACCACCGGCAAGAGGTTTTTGGGATGGAGCCTGAGGAGGGCGGGGTTTGGGGAGGGGAGGGACTTCAATGCCATAGAGTCCAATCACCAAAGCGAACTCATCTCTATCGGCTGGAGATCAGTTCTAATAGCAGGAGATCTCTAGCTAGTACCTGGAGGTTGGCAACCCTAGGGAGGGGCCTGGGGGGCATTGGCCTTGGCTAGGATCTTCTACTAGTATGTTACCCTGTTGAATTCATGCAAATAATGTCGGCTTCTTTTTTTAAATCCCTCGTGCCTACAGGAAGTCATCTCAGCTCTCAGGGGCACGTCCCCTGAAGTTACCCTTCTCCTCTGTAGGCCTCTCCCTGGAATACTACCGGAAATTGATCCTTCTTTATTGGTAAGGCTTTTTATGAAACGGTGCATGTTTAGGAAGACTTGGGAAACATTTTCGTTTCCAAATTGTTAAGGTAGAGGGTTTGCTGATGGGTTTTTTTTTTAATTTGAGGTTTTAAAGTCTTTAAATTAAGGATTATTCTTTCGTCCAATCATGATTCAAGTCCAGTAAATTGTTTTCATTTGCTGTGGTTTTCCCCAGCAGTAAGGAACACAAGCAACTAAATCTAGCAGTGTTCAATGGAAATCAAGACTAGTGTGCCTTTTAAATCATAATCTTCTGAAATATTGAGGGGATGTGAACTTTTTTTATTTTTAAAAAAGCCGTTTTGATTCTAGTATGCTGCTGTGCTCAGTGGTGTTCCAGATTCTCAAATGGATGAGATGGGGGCAAATGATTAAAATGATGGGGGGAAATGGTTAAAACTATGCCTTTTCTTCATTATTTTCAAAAAGGGGTGTATATATCAATTTTGGTAATGCATGCATTTATTGAATGGCAATCAGTTAAAATCCGGATGATTAATTAACTACACAGATCTAGAGATGCTGCAGATTTGGCCCGGACGTGTTCAGCAGTTAAATTTACCATGTTCAGAGGTGTCATTCAGATGTAAGCCAGTCATCCCAACTGGCTTATTTGTGCCAAACGGCTACCAATGCCTGCTGAACAGGTTTGCATCATGTTTTTGCATAACTGCTCATGTGCACAGGTAAACCACTCAATCCAGCTGGCAGCCGTTAGCGACACTAGAGGCTAGTTAGATCAACATCGGGTAGGGTTTTATTAAAACACAGCATTTATTGATGACTGGTTTACATCATTTGCAACTCATTTAATTGGTTCTCATTTAATTGGTGGGAGGAGGAGGGGGAGGAGGTTTTTATATGCCGACTTTCTCTACCACTTAAGGGAGACTCAAACCAGCTTACAACCACTTTCCCTTCCCCTCCCCACAACAGACACCTTGTGAGATAGGTGAGGCTGAGAGAGTGTGACTAGCCCAAGGTCACCCAGCTGGCTTCATGTTCAGGGGTGGGGAAACCAACCTGGTTCACCAGATTAGCGTCCGCCACTCATGTGTAAGAGTGGGGAATCAAACCCGCTTCTCCAGATTAGAGTCCACCGCTCCAAACCACCGCTCCAAACCACTACACAAGGCTGGTTTCCGAGATCTTACAAGATCGGGCTACATCATACCATTCCACATCCCCCAAAATGGAATAGATGGACAGAAATACTTTGCTTCCTAAAGTTACCATTGATATAATTTGTTTCTCTGTCTGTTGACCTTTTGTTACAGACGCCAATCCATTCCCCACCACAGGTTTTCCCAGAAATCGGTAAAGGTAACTCCCAGCCCTTGAATGGAGAACAAGAAGACAGTTCGGATGAAAACGAAGCCACCGACCAGGGCAAGAAGCGGATCAAGTCCCCAGCTAGGAGGGACAGCTACAGTGATAGCAGTGGGAGTGGAGGGGAAGAGCCTGCTGCTGCATACCCAGCCCAGATCGCAAGCACAAGGTGGAGCTCTGCTCTGTACCAGACGCCAAGCAAATCAACGGCTCAAGCACACGGTCCTTACGAGACTCCCTGTAGTCAGGAGGAGGCTATTCGCATAATATATTATTCCCCTCATGAGTTGCCTAAGAAACTAGAACTTGAGGAAGGGTACGTTTCCTGTGCATGCTTGGGTAATATCATCACCTGTGTTCGTTTTATTGATGCTTGAACAAGAATTTAGAGCCTCATCCTTGCTGTGGGGCTGTGGCTCAGTGGTAGAGCATCTGCTTGGCATGCAGAAGGTCCCAGGTTCAATCCCCAGCATCTCCAGTTAAAGGGACCTGGCAAGTAGGTGATGTGAAAGAATCCCTGCCTGAGACCCTGGAGAGCCGCTGCCGCTCTGAGTAGACAATACTGACTTTGATGGACCAAGGGTCTGATTCATGATTCAGTATAAGGCAGCTTCATGTGTTCAATGCTATCTCTTGCAAGTCCCATATACATAGGAACTTTTTGGAAGGCCACAAGTATTGTTTGATTTCAGGAGTGACTGAAATTTTTAGAATGCTAATAATGGCACATTTATGCCACAATGGCTGCCAGCGGGTTGGGTTTTTATTAGCTCTTTTAATGGATTGTTTTGATTCATTTAATCTTGCTAATCCAGTTAGCAAACATATTGGGTGACTTTGGGCCAAACGAAACATAACAGCCTAGCCATGTTTGAGGAGCCTCAGAGCACAAGAAAGTAAGGGGAAGGGGAAGGGCTCAGCTGTCTTTAAATACCTCCCATTTTGGAGGTAAACATTAGACTTGCACACACTTTGTATGCGAATGGGGTAGATAAGTGAGTATGTCTGTCCGTGCCATGTCTAAGCTGTTCTGAGGAATAGCATTTTAAATTGTAGTGAGCCACCTTCACCTACTCTGCCTTATCCTAAAACAGGAACTCAATGGGCTTACAAAATAGTTAAAACAACAATTCAGAAAAGCCATATTAAAAAGTAAAGCAGTCAATAAGAGCTATAGATTAAAAGAGCTGTCCAGCAATCACTTAAATACGCTTAAATAGTTCAGACCCAGGCCAGATGTCTGCTAGGAGTTCTGTGCCTAGAACTTCCAGCATTTTTTAACTCCGTTCTCAGGCGTAAATTACAAATCCGTAAGTTTAGATGAGCTTTCTTATTGGTGATATGTAATGCTTTAGACTCCGCCGATTCACAAGGGTGGCACAATAAAATTATTGCAGAAGAACAAAAATGCCCATTTTGTCCAGATCAAGTAGAATCTGTAGTCCACATTGTTTTATCATGTCCACAAAGTAATACTACACAAAATAAATATATCACTCCCTGGATAAAACAGCTAAAGACACTTTCTGAGAGGCGGATACTGCGTTACCTGCTGGCAAGTAGCATGCGAGATGTGGTAACTTTTCTCTTTATAGTGTCAAGGAAAAATTAAGTTTCATTTCCCCTTTTTTAAAAGTGTGAAATGTTAGATGAATAGCCAACGACTGTTAAATCTAGGGAAAGGGGAGGAAAGTAACAAAGAGTACATCTCATGCTGCTGCTTCAATCGATAAAAGTTGGACCTCAGGACACCACCTCATTTTGCTCCCCTTTGTCCCATGTAGTAGCCCTCCATCTTCTCTACCTCTGGATGTGCCGCCAATACCAGGCTGCAGAACCGTCACACCTGGCTCAAAAGATGAAAACCACCCTTCTTCCATCTCAGAGTTCACCCCACCCCAAGGAGGTCTGGCGTTTCTTTTCAACCAGCTTGAAAAAAATGCTGATGAATATGAACCGGTAATTTCTTCAGTTCCTTCTGAATCATGGTGTTGTATTTGTTTTGTTTTTGTTTTTCTTCTTTAGCTGTGCAAAGTGAAGGTTACAAGGATGCTGCCAGGTGGCTTTTGGGAACTATGTAGTGCAAAGTGGTTAACGACTCTAATTAGGATTGGGGAGACCCAGATTTAAGTGTGTTCTCTAACGCTGACTGAATGTGGAACGTACTGCCTTTTTAAAGGGTGTTTTACTTTTGGCGCCTGCTTCTCAGAAAACGTTTTTATTTTCTTTATTTACTAAAACAGTCAACAGAAAATCAAAATGCTTCAAGTTTTTGCTAGGGGATGAATTATTCTTCTGCAGCGTTCAACAGTGATCAGACAGGTGCATTAGAGAACCTCGACAGCAGGTTGCAACAGCTATGCTGTAGGACCCAGCATTGGGCCAGTGGGATAAAGTGATATATAATTTAATTTAATTTAATTAAATTTATTGGTACAGTCACTCTGACCAGTAAAGTGATAAATAAATAAATGGTTAGGAGTGGAGGAATCTAATCTGGAGAACTGGGTTTGAGTCTCCCTCCTCCACATGAGCAGCGGACGCTAATCTGGTGAACTGGGTTGGTTTCCCCACTCCTGCACATGAAACCAGGTGGATGACCTTGGGCTAGTCACAGGTCTCTTAGAGCTCTCTTAGCCCCACCTACCTCACAAGGTGTCTGTTGTGGGGAGGGGAAGGGAAGGGAAGGTGATTGTAAACCGGTTTGATTCTTCCATAAGTGGAAGAGAAAGTCAGCATATGAAAATCAACTCCTACTCCTCTTCTTCTTCATCAATCAAGTCATTTGAAAAGCAGTTGGGGCAGGGGGAACTCTATAATCTCCTTCTTTGTGTAACGTTGGCTTGAACCCTGCTTTGCCAGTTCTTGAATTGTTTTATACTGAAATGCTGATTTCTTCTTCCAGGAGGTGGAGCTCAATGTGACCCTGACAAAATCAGAAAAGGGCAGCCTTGGTTTCACAGTGACCAAAGGCCATGACAGCGTTGGCTGCTACATCCATGACGTCCTTCAGGACCCCGCCAAAAGCGACGGGAGATTACGACCTGGAGATCGCCTCATCAAGGTGCGACAGAATTCATACATGGAAACATTGGGGCCAAAGGGATCATACATCCTCCCCATTCTTGTATAAATGTGTGTGTGTGTGATTAAAAGGGAAGGGTATATGAGAGGTACAGAACTCTTCTCAGTCTTACCTCTTTGTAGTCCGTCACCTGAACTCTGCTTCTGGATAGGATTGCCAGCTCTGGGTTGGGAAATACCTGTTGTATAGCCCGATATCAGAAGCTAAGCTGGGTCAGTACTTGGAAGGGAGACCTCCAAGGAAGACTCTGCAGAGGAAGGCGATGGCAAACCACCTCTGCTCAATCACTTGCCTTGAAAACCCCACCAGGGAACACTATAAGTCAACTGCAACTTAACAACATTTTACGCATGTGTGTGTGTGTGTGATGTGTGTTTGTTTCCCCCAGCAATCTGGGCTCTCATCCACCGCTGCCAAAGGCTGGCAAGTACCCGAAGCTGTCAGTGAGGTAGAAGGTAGTCGGGTCAGATAATCAGCCAGCAGAGAGGCATAGCCAGGTGAATTCTCTTGGTCATGAGTGGCCAGGCAGAGGGAGTACAGCAGATCTGTGAGCTTTGTCCCCAGCAGTGTCAGCAGATTGGCTGTTTGGGATCACCTGATCCTCAGGAGCAAAGGATTCTGGGCCCTGCAGTCTCTGACCACTACCCTTTTGTCCCAGTATTAGTCATTTTGGTAATCACTAACTATTTTACTATCGGGAAACATTTATTTGCTTGTCTGAATCAGCGCCACACCTAAGATCCCTTTCTCACAGCCTCTTTAACTTTGGCAGGTTAACGACACGGACGTGACAAGCATGAGCCACACCGATGCAGTCAGTTTTCTCCGATCGGCACCAAAGACAGTCAGGCTGGTGCTTGGACGGGTTCTGGAGCTACCCAAGATACCTGTGTTGCCGCACATGCTGCCCGACATCAGCCTGACGTGCCATAAAGAAGAACTGGGTAATCCAAAATTCCGTTACCCTCTGCCCTTTCATGCAAACCAGGGCTGTTCAGAATTTGGAGGCATTTACCAGCCAAAATTAGACTTTGATCAAACTCCTTGTTTGCAAGTGAGGCAATCCCCCTCGCTGGGTTGCCTTCATGTTGCTGTTCAACTCAAGCTCCTTTCTTTTCCTTTATTCCTTTGAAGCTCCTTGATCCATTGATCCTGAGCAGCGTAATTTTAAATCTAATGTTTGAGGGATATAAGGACTGAAATAAATCTTGCCACTGACAACGTAGCCTTGGGATCCCTGTCACTTAATAAAAAAGGCATCATGTCAGACACAGAGGCATTAGATTTATACGTTAAAAGGGGAGAGATATAACGTGATCTAAGTTCCTCATAAAAGCGGCATCCCAAAAGGGTATGGAGCTAATGAATCAATAGAGCCAGAAGAGCAAGGACAGGTCCTGTCTGGGTATGGTATGGTATATTCAAAATTTTGCCCTGCATAACCATAGAGGGGTTAGCATTCAGTCTAGCTAAACAGAAGGCTCTAGAAAGACGAGGAGTTGTCAAATAATAAGTATAAGCGGGCAAACCGCGTGGTGGTGATATTCCAAAGAACTGGGATGAGGAAACATGGGGAGCACGAAAAGTAGTGCTGTTATAATCAAGCTCTTTAATGCATTTTTAAAATTTTGGCGAAAGCTTCAGTTCCCCCAAGATCTTATAGCATATCCTGCGAGAAGCCCAACTATGACCAACTCAAGCTCCAAGCACCTTTTCTCCTGGTGCTACAGGGTCATGAATTTCCTTACCTTTTGTAGATAGCTTACTGCTGTCTTGCATTTCCCAGCCACTTTGGCACCTGAACAGTCATTGAACTTTGTCTTCTCAGTCACTGGTGGAATAAGCACACCTTCCAGAGTCTTAGTCAAGTCATTAAAGTGACCTTCTTTTCAGAAGCCCTGACCTGGATGGCCTGGGCTAGCCCGGTCTCATTAAATGCTACTTCCCTGTTATTTAGAGGCATGCTCAAAAATAAAATCCCTTTCCTGTTTTCTGAAGTAGTACATCCCTTCTGGGGTAATAATTCTAAGTGTTTAAATTCGATTGGTTTTCAGGTTTTGAATATTGGATTTATTATGCAAAATTGGAAACTCCCTAGACCATTTTTTAAAATCAGAAAGCATGGCACAGAAATATTTTAGGTGAATTTTCCTTGTCGTTCTATTGTTTAGTAACATCTAAGGACGCAGGCCATGGCAAACCACCTCTGAACATCACTTGCCTTGAAAACACTATGGGGTTGCCATAAGTCGGCTGTGACTTGATGGCACTTTCCACCACCACTTTTCATGTAGAGTCTCTCCCAGTTTGCCCCCTCTTTGCATTAATTAATCCTCTTTTGGGACAGTTCAGTTGCCTTTCTTTTTAGTTGTCAATGCAGGCTCTGTGTGCCAGGAACACTTGAATTGTAACAAGCTTCAAGATGCATCCCTTTTAGCATGTTTAAAGTTTTAAAAACAAGTCTCTAATACTAGAACACAGGGTCATCTGCTGAAGCTGGAGGGCGAGAGATTCAAAACAGATAAAAGGAAGTATTTCTTCACACAACGCATAGTTAAATTGTGGAACTCCCTGCCCCAGGATGTGGTGATGGCTGCCAACTTGGAAGTCTTTAAGAGGGGAGTGGGCATGTTCATGGAGGAGAGGGGTATTCATGGCTACTAGGATCGGAGGAGCATGCCGAATATATTAGGTGTTGTGGAACACAGGCAGGATGGTGCTACTGCAGTCGTCTTGTTTGTGGGCTTCCTAAAGGCACCTGGTTGGCCACTGTGTGAACAGATTGCTGGACTTAATGGGCCTTGGTCTGATCCAGCATGGCCTTTCTTATGCTCTTATGTAACTTTAAAAAATTGGTGGGGAGGGAAATGGAAATAAACAACTCCCATGAGGAAATGCAGCCATGAGCATGCATAAATTGATGTGGGTTCTGGATGCCTCTGTAGCTGTTAATGTACAGTGAGTAATGCTGTCATAACAAGGCACACAGAGACATTAAAGGAGTAAGTCTGTATACAAAATGTCGAACTTTCCCACCATTGGCAGGAAAGTGGCAGCTGTCAGAAAGTAGCATGAGATTGCATGCGCACAATTGTCTTTTCTCCACAATTGTACACATTGTTCAGAATTATGCAGATGCAGATGTTAAATGTTTGTTAAATGTTTGGCTTCTGTGATCACCACCTGTGAACAGTATGAACAGAACCAACAAATCATCAAATATCTTTGCCGCAAACCCCATTTTCAATCCTGCAGTTGTTGCAGAATCAGTACTTGGTATGTAAAAGAACAAAATGATGGAAATGTATGCAGCTCTTTCTTTTCCTTCCTTTTCCACCAGGTATCTGTATCGCAGGCGGTCACGATAGCCTTTATCAAGTGGTCTACGTTAGTGATATCAGTCCAAAGTCTGCTGCGGCCATGGAAGGAACTCTCCGCATGTTTGACATCATCCATTACATTAATGGGATCAGCACGCAGGGAATGTCTTTGAAAGAAGCCAAGAGGACGCTGGAGATGTCACTTCCGGTGGTGGTACTGAAAGCAACAAGGTACTTCCTCGGTGTGGGTAAATGTGATAGCTAGTCCTCCAGTTTTATGAATCTGCAGGGCACAGACAAGGTAACAAATGCTTGGCCTGTAAAATGTGGGTCTCAGAGGGAGAGCTGAGCCACATGTTCATAGAGCAGCCAAAATGTAATCATCTGGGACTGTACCACTTCAGAATGGAGGTGTGTTTGATTGGGGGAGGGCTGGCAAGCCTGCACATTTCCTCGTTTTAAAGAAAAATACTCTGCATGTAGAAAATTAGTGCTTCAGGGAGCTGGTTTCAAGCATAACTTTCAGGCATGCTAATTTTTCACATATAGAGAGGAGGTTTTTTTGTTTTAAAAAAAATGCTACTTCCCTTTTATTTAGAGGTCTGCTCAAAAATAGAATTCCTTTCCTGATTTCTGAAGTAGTATATCCCTTCTGGGGTGATAATTCTAAGTTTTGAAATGTGATTGGTTTTCTGGTTTTTAATATTGGATTTATTATGCACAGTTGGAAACTCCCTAGACCATTTTTTTTTTATCAGAAAGCTTGGCACAGAAATATTTTAGGTGAATCTTCCTGTGCCCTTCTATTGTTTAGTAACATCTAAGGATGCAACCCCAAAAATGCTTTCTTGGTGGTAACCTCATTGAATAAAATGGGACCTATTTCTGAATAGACCTGCTCAGGATTGCTCCCTAAGTTTCCCATATGTGTGTGTGTGTGTGCCGTCAAGTCATATGGTGACCCAGTGGGGTTTACAAGGCAAGAGAGGTTTAGAGGTGGTTTGTCATTGCCTGCCTCAGTGTGCTGAGAGAGTCCTAAGAGAACTGTGACTAGTCCAAGGTTATCCAGCAGGCTTCATGTGGAAGACTGGGGAATCAAACCTGGTTCTCCAGATTAGAGTCCACTGCTCTTAACCACTACTCCTCGCAAGCTTCCTTTAGGCACTAGCAATCCAAAAACAGCCTAATTAGGACTGAGCAAGCCTTAGGAGAGAAGAGGATGTTGGGAGCAGTTGAGAGATGTGGGGCAGGGGGGAATCCGGAGGGAGATGTGGAAATTGTCTGTAGCTCCTGAGAGCTTATTGAATCGTATAGAATGGGAGATTTTGGTGAGAAGGTGAAAAAAACACACATTCAAATCATGTATCTTCTTCCTTCTCTTCTTCCTGCCGCCACCAGTCCTAGCAAGCACTCCAACTCCACGGGCACTTTCACACAACCTGAATAATGCACTTTCAGTCCGCTTTCAATGCACTTTAACTATCGTTTGCAAGTGGATTTTGCTGTTTCACACAGTCAAACGCAACTGCAAAGTGCATTGAAAGTGGACTGAAAATGCATTATTCAGGTTGTGTGAAAGCACCCTACATGTTGTACTTGTTGACAACATGTATCTGTATCCAGTTTGCAGTATATATCTGTATCCAATTTGCATCCAGTTTTGAATGAGCTGAACGCAGAATTTCTTCTCGTTTCAGAGACGCTCATCCAGTGTTTCCAAAGAATAAAAGCACAGCGAACTCAAGTCCGAAGTCAATCAAACCTAATGGTAAGAAATGTAATTATATTACCACTTGAGAGGAATCTGTTGATGGGCAAGCACAAGGAACAGGAAATAAAAACATCCAGATAGTACTTGTACTTTCTCAAAAGTATGCCCCACTGAGTCCAATAGGAATTAGTCTCCAGGAACAGTGTTTAATAAGCCAATTAGGCACTTTTAAAGTAAATGAGCATTGGGTTGTAAGTGGATTTTGCTTGCCACAACCTTCCCTCCTACGTGGGCTGTTTCAGCCCTACCAAGCCGTAGTGTGCATTACAGCCATTTTTTTATCTTGGAAGATACAAAATTAATAAGGGTTATTTGATACATATTAATTAATTGGCAAACAACAACCATCCCCTTTCCCCCGCCCCTCTTTCTTTAAGGTCATCTTGTCGGTGAGCCCTATAGCAGAGCAGAACTCGATGCGCATGCGCCCAAGGTAAGTGCCCAGGGGAAATCAGGCTGTTTTCGCTTGCAGCCACAGTGGGAAGCATTGCGCCCCATTGAAATGTGCCTGGGGGTTTTTTGGGCGTGTTTTTAAAGGCTAACTTGACCCAGGACCAGTTTGCTCTTATAATGCACTCATTGTGATCCTGCATCCACAACTTGATGAATGCAAGTCAGTTCAGTTCAGTCTATTTACAGTCATTTGACCAGCAAGTATCAGTAAAAAATTGACAATATTAAAACCCCAACTGAGGACCTCCGTATCTTACTGGCTACATAACAGAACTTTGCCATTGAATAAGAGGTAAAATCATCTTTATCTTCTAATAAAAAATTAACAATAAAATCATCCGAATGGCTAACATTTCTAAAATTTCTAGACAACACCAGTAAAATCAGCTTATTTCTAGCCTCCTGATAAAATTCACAGTGTAATAAAATATGTATAATTGACTCAACTGAATTACAATTACAGGGTCATAATCTGGCCTCTACAGGTATTTGCTGAAATCTCCCGCTGAGCATAGCTGACGGAAAGGCATTAAATAGGGCTCTTGAAAAGGCCCATTGAAAACTAGAAAATGTAATTGATGTTAAATAAGGTGCGCTAGGCAAACCTTCCCAGCTCTTTAAGATGGATGCAAGTCATGTGCAGAGCAGTGTGAGAGAGATGGAGCATGTGTCCAGGGCAGTTATCACTCCTGAGCAAATCTGCCAAGAGTATTTGGATGCCACTTTAATGTGACAATATTTGTGCCTGCTGTTAAAGAGTCTGAAGATAAGATGCGGCATCCTTAGGGGAGGGGCCGTAGCTCAGTAGCAAAGCATCTGCTTGCCATGCAAAAGGTCCCAGATTCAATCCTCAGCATTTCCAGTCAAAAGCATCAGGTGATGTGAAACACCTTTGCCTGGGACCCTGGAGAGCTGCTGACAGTCTGTGTAGACAATACTGACCTAGATACACCAATCACCTGACTCAGCATAAGAACATAACGAGAGTCATGCTGGATCAGACCAAGGCCCATCAAGTCCAACATTCTGTTCACACAGTGGCCAACCAGGTGCCTCTAGGAAACCCACAAACAAGATGACTGCAGCAGCATCCTCCTGCCTTTGTTCCCCAGCAACTGGTATAAACAGGCATACCATCTCTGGTACTGAAGGAAGTTAATATCTGTCATGACTAGTCACATAAGAAAGCTTTATATGTCTGTGGGTAACTCTGAGGAAGCTAAGCCTGTCTGTGTCTGGAAAGTGTCTTTGCTGTTTAGGATGCAGTTGAAGACAATTTTATTTAGGGCTGCATTTGGTTAAGATTAGTAGCAGTCCTGAGTAGTGATTTTAAACTCTGGTTTTATGTTTTTAATGTATTTTATTCTGTGTTTTTAATCTATTTTTGCCAGCCGCCCTGAGCTCAGCAAGGAAGAAAGGCAGCTAATAAATGTTTTTAAGTAAATAAATAACTGAATTTAGAGCCTAATCCTTGCTGTGGGGCTGTGGCTCAGTGGTAGAGCATCTGCTTGGTATGCAGAAGGTCCCAGGTTCAATCCTCAGCATCTCCAGTTAAAGCAACTAGGTGATGTGAAAGACCTTCCTCTGCCTGAGATCCTGGAGAGCCGCTGCGGGTCTGAGTAGACAAAACTGTCTTTGATAGACCAAGATCTGATTCAGTATAAGGCAGCTTCATGTGTTCATGTGAAGGATAGCTGATAAAAAACATTGTAGGCTTGCAATTCCTATGTACTTATTTGCAAAGCTGGACATTGGATTGACCGATGAATATTGTAACATCTAAGCAGAAGGGAACAGTGTGTGACAGGTAATAGAGTTTGGGGCTTTTTGATTGTAGGTTAGGTTTTGAAAGTTTGGAAAAGACTCTTTTATCACCTGTATGTTTGGTGTTATCCAGCCAACCTCTAGTGTATACCTGTCTGTATTTCATTGTCTAGCAATCAAAACGGCCAAATCCACATTGAAACCATACTTAAACAGAAAGATAATTCAGATTTCTTGTTTTCCTTAGGTTAATGGTGACTTGAACAATAGTCACCAGAAAAAAGGGCCAGGGAATATCACCATCTTGAAAGAGACATCTCCAAGTGATGCCTCAGATTTTTCTAGCTACAATAACAACTCCGGTAAGGACATTTATGAAAACTTTTACCGACTGCCTTGGAACAACAACAGCTGATCAGTTAAACTGAACGAGGCTGTTGCTGTTATTATTGTTACCCTGTACTCTGTTTCAAGCTGTAGGAACCAGCAATGTATATGATGCTTTATGCAGGGACGTAATGTGCAGTGGGGAGGGTGTATCATAGCCCTCTCTCTCAGCGGGGCCTTCTTTCTGGCCCATCCCTGTGTGTGGCTCAAGGGCTCAGAAGGCGATCATACACCTTTATTTCCCTGACTCCATATGTGTTATGGAGCTAGCTCAGGAGACCTCTTCCTCTCTAACCTCTTATTCTTTCTGTCTGTTAACCCATCATGCCACATATAGGCCTTTTATGCAGGGACTTTTCCTCACGGTCACCTCCGCTGACTGCTTCGGAGCTTCCTCTTGATTATGCATGTGTTTTCCTCCTGTCAGAGGTTGCCTCGCTCTCCCCACGAGTTTTGCCCGGGTTTTCCTGATGCTGTTTTAGCCAGAATATGGGCAATGCGGGCAAAATGCACAGGGAGAGTAAGGCGACCACTGACGGTTGGAAAAGGCATGCATAATCAAAAGGAAGCCCCAAAGCAGTCGGCGGGGGTGACCGCAAGGAAACGTCCCTGCATAAAAGGCCATATTTTCTATTTCACCCTCTCGTTTCCTCCTTACTGCTGAGTCAGACCATACTTGCAAGTAGGTTTTTACTCGCAAGCTATCTATAGTTGCTGGCTTCTCACTGGGGGAGAGAGGTGGGCAGAAGTACCAGGAATCTTACATTTCCCCTTCCCCAGGGTCAGGCACCAGTGAGACATGGGCAGCTCCCACCTTGTGCCAACCTGCTGCTCTCACCTTTGGTGTTTCACAGGTCCAGTGGGGTCCCCCCATCTGTTGTCTCTCACACACATACCCAAATATTTAGGTCCATTCCTTGAGGAGTTTACAGGCTGTCAGCTTCTGAATTATGGGAGACAATGGAGGAAAGATGGAAATCATGGAAGAAAGATTTGACATCCCATGATGCACATATTTCGCATTGGCATATTTTCCTTCTTTTTCTAGTAAAGGGAGGAATGAGTCTGGTTTGGTTAGGTTTTTTAAGGATTGCCTAGCAGTAAGAAAGAGATAAGAAAGGGGGGGGGGGAATCCCAAATAAATATTATTAGGGAAAGGGGTCTTGGGAACGCCACTGTTCTGTGAGCGCCAATTTTTGTATTGTATTTTTTCAAAGCAGTAATGGGACTTTGTAATTATTTTATAGCAGAAGTGCAAGACGCTGATTCTTTTGACGAGGACGATCACAACGAAGTCGTTCAGTACCTTTTGGACGTTGTAGATGAAGAAGCCCAGAACTTGTTAAACCGGAACAATGCCAAATCTGGGAATCATCTGCCAGGTACTGTTAAAACCATAACATCTGACACGCGGGCAAGGGAAGCCCCATAAAAAGCCAGTAGAAACTGTGACCAAATAGATACAGTTTTGCAGATTTTTTAAAAAATGAAGGCTGCAGCAGCCAGTAGCGCACCATCGCCACAGCGCTATGCCAGCATATCTTCGAGATATGCCAGCATAGCAGCTGCCTGAATGCTTTTGTGCCCCCCCCCCCCCCAGATTAGGATGTCAGGGGACTTCTAAATGCTGATTTGGCCTGTGTTTTCATTAACTTTTGCCCCTTAAATTACTGACATGGGGCTTTTTTTGCACTGGGTTGTTGCTTCAGCTTAGCTTCTGAACTGTTATCGTTTTACACACAGAAAACCAATGCAGTTAAGAAGCCAAGTTGCAGCAAAAAGCCTGCAAGGAAAAACCCATGTAGAAACGACGCTTAAAGTTACATGGTCACTTGGAGCACAAATCAGTGAGATGCAGGAGATTCTCCTTTCCACCCCGATAAAAGATTTGCATTGGAGCATACCACAACAACTATAATGGAAAAAATAATGACAATTCACTGAGTATTGTATTATAAAATCACAAACATAAATACAGAAATTCAGAAAATCTTGCATGTCGAACAGAAATTGAAAGTACAAAAAAAATCTTACATGCTGAGCAGATGTTCTGCATTTCTGTATTTAGTTTGTGGTTTTAAGATACGATACACAGTGAATTGTCTTTTTCGGTTTCATTGTGTGCTTTGGCATTTTTGCTGTGGCTATCTTATGTGATGGTTCCTTCTTTTATGACTGATTTTCTCCATCGCAAGCAGGCGTATGGGCTCCCACGTCAGTCCTGTATGCTTCCCCAGTGGGACAACTGAATAGCTCCGCAGGGCCATTTCAAGCTATGGTTTGGCACCAGTCAGCTTCTGACTTGGCAGAGAGGGAAAGAAGAGTCGTTCAAGGGCATCCACTTTAACAGCTACCTAGATGGGAATCAGATTCACCCTGAATCTCCCTCACAGCTGCAGCTACTCCTCAGCTGGCAGGACATGCAGGCTGGCGCTGGAATATTTATGAGATCATTTTTGAAAGCTTAGGCGTGTGAAGAAATCCAGTGCACCAACGTGTATGATTTACAAAAGAAACTGGCCATTTTCTTTCTTTCTTTTTCCCCCTCAACGTTTGAATTTTAACTGCTGGCAGCTGCCATTTTTTTCTGTTGAACCTTGAACCATCTGACGTTCTTGTCAATTAAAGCATATGAGGCCATAAATTTTCCAAAGGCTTTGTGTCCCACAGAACGAGGGATGTCTCCCTTTTTCTGGCAGACCATCTATGTCTTTATTGGTTCTGTGACAGGAAGCTATTCAACAGGTTTTTTTTACCAGCTATTCAACAGGGGTTTTTTTACCATGAAGATAGTATGATAGAAAAGGTTTTTTAAAGAACAGATATAATTATAAATTTTTACAAACTATTTTAAAACATTTTTTCCACAGAAGTGTTTGAAACATACAGAAAATAAGACAAAATGGCTAAATTTGACCAGATCTTGTTTTCAGTCATGCTCTGTAACGTAATGTAATGTGCCCATGTCTTGGGAAACTGATCTTTCTGTCCTCTTTTTGATACCTCCCCACCCACCTCAACTTCTGCTGTTTTGTATCTTAATTGGGTCTGGTTCCAGGGACCCAACTCATTTCCCCCACAGCCACTAAGCAGCTGCAAGATATGGCATTTGTACGGTCCTTAGGGGCCTGATTAGGCTTAGGGATGGGGGGGGGGCAAAAGCACTTCTTTCTCCCTTGCTGCAGTCCAAGCTGAATTGGGCCCCTGCAGACGGTTAAAATGCCATTCCCCCCAGCTGCTGTGTGGCTTTAAAGTGTCACATGCAGTTCAGACGTAAATCTCTCTTCCAGTTGAATGTAACACTTTGTGCATCTGACAGGGTGGTTCACTGAAACTTCTGCCATTATAAGCCTGGAATTGCCCCGGTACTGTTTTCTTATGTGGTTGCAGCAGATTAACACGACTGTCCCTCTGAAATTTGATAGGAGGACAAAGGTGTTTTTTTTCTCCTTTAGGATGTGTGGCAAATCCTTCTTTTCTTCTGCATTCCTGCCATCCCAGCACCATTCAGGCAGAACGCTACCTTGCCTGTTCAATAGTTTTCTCTTTAACATTTACCTTTTTGACTGCAAAGGGCTAGTTGTGTTAGTCTGACATACCAAAATAAAAAGCCCGTGGCACCTTCAAGACCAACAGTGGTCATTTATGCATGGCAGTTTTACCTGAGGTTTGTTGCTCACTGGACCCACACTTTCCTGTTGGGATTCTGTGCACCAGCAGTCTCCAAGCTCAAATCAGGAAGTATTTGAATCCCTGGCCCTTGAAATTCTGCTTTGTAATTGGCTGTGGTGAGAGAAAAGTTCCTTCCCCCCCAAAACCCAATCGCCGCATTAAAAAGCATTTTAAGAACATAAAACAAAAAACGGAGCAATCTGAAAAGAGGGGTGGGGGGAGAAATCCAAGCCTTGGTTTTTAAAAGCCTTTCTTCTGCTCAGAAAGAGCTCCCAGGAAGCAGGAAGTATTTGAATCCTCGCCTCTGGACATGCTGGTTTGTAATTGGCTGTGAGCAAAACTAAGCTTGCATGTCCTGCACTTTGCCTTACACACAGAGATTTCACCCGGGCTGAGCTCAGGGGAGAGGGAAGAATCAGGTTAACAATGGGAAGGTCTGGGATTTGTGAGGACTGGCAGCGAGGTCATCTCTAATGGAGGGGAAACTCATGCATAACTCCAAGGAACAACCGAGACAGATGGGGGGTGAACGTGAGTGAAAGTACCCGTGCATAAACGACTAATATTTATTTCAGTATGCATTGTAGGATATTCACAGTCTACTCTGTGTGTGGGGTTTATTATGACATTCTTTAAAACAGTGCCAAAAGCTTGTGTTGTGTGAGTGAGTGAATTAAAGATTCCGGGGGTGATGATTGGCAGGGCCAGTTCAAAGTTTTTGTTGCCCCAAGCAAACTATACCCAACACTTCCTGGGACCACACCTTTCCCGTCCTACTGATAGCAGGGTGTGAGCTTGAGTCCCTTCCATATGTCAGTGCTGTCCTTGTTCCACCCAAGCCTTCATTTGGGTTGCTGACTGGGGAGCTGGGCATGGCAATTTTGTGACTTTCCCCCCTTTCTTCCACTGTATTTCTTTCCCTGTAGAGGCAAACGGGAAACTTACAGAAGAAAAATCAGAAGACACAGATTGCGATGGATCATCTTTGCCTGAAGATTTTCCAGAGGTAAACAAAATGTGATGCTGATGGTAGCATTTCCCCCTCAAAAAAAAAAAATTTCAACAAATTTGGTGCCAAATTTCCAAAATGTTCCAGTTTTTTCCAGTTGCTATGGCACACACCTGCCCAGTTCTTCAGAGGCTTTATGCTTCCTCCCTTTCTGTCTGATTTTATTTTAAAGAAAAAGAATGGCTTGACTGTCCATTTCCACTTCTACCCTTACCCCCAAACTCTGATGCTGATATCAGGGTGGATGGACATTGTTATCAAAAATAAGCACTTTGTGTAAATGGACCCTGAAGCAGGCTAATCATGTTGGGAGTTTGCCAGTCTTCCAAAGCTACTGTTGTTGAGATGCCCCTCTCATTCAAAATAATCTACTGCAGAAAACTCTGGGAACAGTTGGTTTTACATTAAAGCTTCTATCCCCCCCCCCCCCAAATACCTTTTATAACTCACGGCAAATTATGTTAACTTGTTTTTCTTCTTTAGCCACCACAAATAAATGGCTGTGAGGAGCACTGTAATGACAGAGGGATTTCGGAAAGGTGAGACTTTTTCCAAGAGATGTGCTCTGCCACCTGTGATGTTTTTCTAGCACCACAAATGAATGGAAACAAAGTACAGGCAGCCTGTATACAATGCTTGTATATGTTAAAATTTGTGTTCCTTTTATCCATATATAAGGAAGGCATGTCATGGGGGAGCCTTTTGCTTTCATAAGGGACTGAACTGTTGTGGATTTCACCCAAGACGAGATCTGTTTTTCAATAACATCATAAAATTCAACTAGAGATGCTTGTACCTGAATTGTGACCCTTCTGCATACGAGATGTGTGCTTTGCCCCTGAGCTGTGTCCCCTCCCAGAGAGCCAGCATGATGTAGTGATTCAGAGCTGTGGACTCTAATCTGGAGAACCAGGTTTGATTCCCCACTCCTCCACATGAAGCCTACTGGGTGCCCTTGGGCTAGTCACAGTTCTCTGCAAACTCTCTCAGTCCCACTTACCTCTCAAGGTGCCTGTTTTGTGGGGGGAGGAGGGAAGGCGATTGTAGGCCGCTTTGAGACTCCTTACAATAGAGAAAAGCAGGATATAAAACCAACTTTTCTTCTTCTTCCCTGTATGGGTCCCATGGGCAATAAATACAGCTCAGTGCCTAGCATCAGCCACATGTACGGTTGGTTGCCTCTTATGTTGCTAGGTTTGTTAACTGGTGGCTTCAAACCACGTTCCAAGGATCCACGAGATTCCTTGGAGGCTTATGTAGGGTTCCTCAGAAGACAAAAATAATGAAAGGCCTTCCCTGAAAGATAAATTCCCCACCATATACCAAAGCTTACCTGTGATCTACAGCCACAGGAGGGGTTCAGTCAAGCCAAAGAGATAAAAATTTTAGACATCCTAAATGACTGTGCCCTCGAACAGTTGGTCATAGACCCAACCAGAGGGGAGGTGATCCTGGATTTAATACTCTATGGTGCTGCCAGTGACTTAGTGCAGGATGTGGATGTAGTTGAGCCAGTTGGCAATAGTGATCACAGTTGCATCAAATTTAATTTATATGGGAATTAATTTATATGGGAAAGTGACTGGGAAATCTCACACAATTACCTTTGACTTTAAAAGAGGGAACTTCTCTAAAATGAGAAAACTGGTAAAGAGGAAGTTGAAAGGAACAGTTGGGAGGGTTAAATCTCGTGAAAAGGCTTGGGGGTTACTCAAGTCCACATTACTAGAGGCTCAGCAAACTTGTATACCGCAGGTCAGGAAAGGCAGTAATAAGTCCAAGAGGTCACCACCATGGCTAACGGGTAAGGTGAAGGAAGCAATTAGAGAAAAAAAGTCTTCCTTCAGAGACTGGAAGGTTTGCTCAAACGAGGCGAACAGAAGCAAACACAAACTTGCACAAAGGAAATGCAAGCAGATAATTAGAGATGCAAAAAAAAAAAGATTTTGAGGGGCATATTGCTAAACACATCAAAACAAACAATAAGAAATTCTTTTATTAGGAGTAGGAAACCAGCTAGGGAAGCGGTTGGACCATTGGATGACAATGGGAGTAAAGGAACTCTAAGGGAGGATAAAGCGATCGCTGAAAAACTAAATGAATTCTTCTCAACTGTCTTCACTGTTGAAGATACAGGGCAGATCCCTTCTCCTGAACAGAGATTTTGGAGAGGGGAAAATGAGGAACTGAGGCAAATAGTGGTAACAAGGCAGGAAGTCCTAGAATGTCTAGACAAACTGCAAACTAACAAGTCACAGGGACCAGATGGTATTAATCCTAGAGTTCTTCAAGAACTCAAATGGGAAATTGCTGAACTTCTAACCAAGATATGTAATATGTCCCTTTGATCAGCCCCTGTACCAGAGGACTGGAGAATGGCCAATGTAACACCCATTTATAAAAAAGGTTCCAGGGGGGACCCAGGTAATTACAGGCCAGTTAGCTTAATGTCTGTTCCGGGTAAATTGGTGGAAAGCATTACTAAAGATAGAATTGTCAAGCGTGTAGAAGGGCAAGGTCTTCTGGGCAAAACCCAACATGGCTTCTGTAAGGGTAGGTCCTGTCTCATTAACCTTTTAGAGGTTTTTTGAAAGCGTCAGTAAGCATGTGAACAGGAATGAGCCTGTGGATATTGTGTATTTGGATTTCCAAAAAGCTGAAAAATAGGAAGCAGAGAGTAGGAATCAATGGTCAGTTCTCCCAATGGCGGGATGTGAGCAGTGGGGTGCCTCAGGGATCTGTGTTGGGACCGGTGCTTTTCAACCTGTTCATCAATGACCTGGAGTTGGGGTTAAACAGTGAAGTAGCCAAGTTTGCAGATTACACCAAATTATTTAGCGTGGTTAAAACAAAATCGGACTGTGAAGAGCTCCAGAAGGATCTACATACTGGAAGAATGGGCATTAAAATGGCAAATGAGATTCAATGTAAGTGTAAAGTGATTCATATTGGGGCAAAAATCCCAGCGACAGACCAAGAAAGGGATCTTGGGGTGGTAGTGGATGGCTCAATGAAGATGTCAACCCAGTGTGCGGCTGCTGTCAAAAAGGCAAATTCCATGCTGGCCATAATTAGACGAGGAATAGAGAATAAAACTGCTGATATCATACTGCCCTTGTACAAATCTATTGTGAGACCACACTGGGAACACTGTGTACAGTTCTGGTCACCACACCTAAAAAGGATATTACAGAGCTTGAGAAGGTGCAGAAAAGAGCAACCAAAATAATTAGGGCTGTTTAGCTTGGAAAGAAGGCGGCTAAGGGGAGACATGATAGAGGTCTATAAAATTATGCATGGTTTGGAGAGAGTGGACAGGGAGAAGTTTTTCTCCCTCCCATAATACTAGAACACGGGGTCATCTGCTGAAGCTGGAGGGTGAGAGATTCGAAACAGATAAACTAAAGTATTTTTTCACACAAGGCATAGTTAAATTGTGGAACTCCCTGCCCCAGGATGTGGTGATGGCTGCCAGCTTGGAGGGCTTTAAGAGGAGAGTGGACATATTCATGGAGGAAAGGGGTATTCATGGCTATTAGTTAGAATGGATACTAGTCATGCTGCATACCTATTCTCTCTAGTATCAGAGGAGCATGCCTATTATTTTGGGTGCGGTGGAACATAGGCAGGATGGTGCTGCTGCAGTCGTCTTGTTTGTGGGCTTCCTAGAGGCACCTGGTTGGCCTCTGTATAAAAAGACTGGTGGACTTGATGGGCCTTGGTCTGATCCAGCAGGGCCTTCCTTATGTTCTTATGAGTGTTCAATGTGTTCTAGGGATTGTCTCAGTTCATTTGCAGGGGTGCTGGGGTCCAGCAGGCCTGTGTAAAATGCTGGGGCCCAGAACTGTTCCAGATCCCTTTGTTGTGAGAGTTCTTCTAGGTCTTTGTGGCCTTAGCACCCACACAGAGCTTCGATTTGCTAGAAATATCGTTTAAGCATGAAAATCCTCCAACTTGCCCGTTGCATAGTTAAATTGTGGAACTCCCTGCCCCAGGATGTGGTGATGGCTGCCAGCTTGGAAGGCTTGAAGAGGGGAGTGGACATGTTCATGGAGGAGACAGGTATTCATGGCTACTAGTCAAAATGGATACTAGTCATGCTGCAGACCTATTCCCTCCAGGATCAGAGAAGCATGCCTATTGTATTAGGTGCTTTGGAACACCCAGGCAGGATGGTGCTGCTGCAGTCGTCTTGTTTGTGGGCTTCCTAGTTGGCCACTGTGTGAACAGACTGCTGGTCTTGATGGGCCTTGGTCTGATCCAGCAGGGCTTTTCGTATGTCTCTGCCAACTTCTGCAGACTGCCAGGCAAATTCAAAGACCCCTTGGCCTTATGGCAGCCTCCGTTACAATAGTACAGTTCTCCAGACTGAGAATGAAGCCTCTCTTCAGTGCTAGTTCAGCCACAACTTCCAGCCAGTGCAGAGGGGCTCACAGGAAAAACTTCACCACATTCTGTCATCAGTACCCAGTAGCCTCATTGGATGAACTTACTTTACAGAGCTTTTTTTGCACCTCCAAGGCTGCAAGCGATCCTCTCAATTTATTCCAGTGTGTTTAATGGTTGCAATCCATCATACAGGTAGGCATGTTTAAGAGCTAGGGTTGCCAACTTCCAGGTGGCGGCTGGAGATCTCCTGCTATTACAACCAATGTCCAGGCAACAGAGATGAGTACACCTGGAGAAAACGTTAAAGAAGGTGGAGTTTATGGCATTATACCCCATTGAAACCCCTTCCCTCTTCAAACCCCATCCTCCTCAGGCTCCACCCCCAAAATCTCCAGGTTTTTCCCAACTTGGAGCTGCCAACCCCATTAAGAGCTCTGAAATTAGTGAATTGACGTATGCCTAACTCTGTTGGATTGAGAATTAATGTCTATAGAAAAGCCTGATTTTTATCTTTAATTTTTACAAGGGGAGCTTGCTGTGTTTAAATTCTTGGAAAATAGAAGTGTTAATTTATTGCTCTCATTTGTTGAACTAACAAGCAGATGCAATGGCTTTGTGCCGCTTAGTTTGATGTGCTGTGCCATAGATATCTGGTTTAATTTGCCATCTGTGGGCAGTATTATTTTTGTTGCACACTCCCAAATAATCATACTGTGAAAAGTATGAATAGCAACCGTCTGCTATGTAGGAAGCGTTATGTCCATGGAGACTATCCAAAATCTTTTTTTAAGGAGGATCTGCACTGTGCCCCAATGCCCTCCAGCAGCTCTGCTGTCGGCTTAACTTGGTCTCTAAGCTGGGGCCTACACGCATGTTGCCTTCAACTGGCCAATTCTTGAGGCAATGCCTTACTCTACTGTAGAGATAGAGAGTTCCTACCTGGGTTGCTGGCTACAACAAAATTCTTTATCGCTATTATTTACCAGCTAATTCCCAGGATGTTACCCCAGACGGTTCCAAACGTTGTGACTTGGTTTTCAGCCTTGATTCTGTATTCAAGAGGCGTGCCTTATACAGCTCCAACTTTTCCCCACGGCGTGAATTGATCAGAAGGGACCATAAGGAAGCCTATTACCTTTCTAATATCATTTTAAATAAACAAAAAATAGAAGAAGAAGAGTTGGTTTTTATACCCCGATTTTCTCTACCTTTAAGGAATCTCAAACCGGCATTACAATCGCCTTCCCTTCCTCTCTCCACAACAGACACCTTGTGAGGTAGGTGTGGCTGAGAGAGTTGCCCAATGCCTGTGTCCCTGTGGAGCCCCAGAAGTGGAGGGCCTGCCTTACTATGTTTTGTCCTGCCTTCTCTGCCAGATCTAAGTTTCTTGAGGCAGAATTAGTCAGCCTTGATTTGGGTCCAGCAGTGGAGAAAATTATTTTTCTTCTACTCCATGGCTTCATTGTAGGCATTGTCTGCTATGAAAATTTGAGTTAAAGTTGTGCTTGGAGTCTAATTTGTCGCAGGCTGATTAGTGTTTTGGGGCCAGCCTATCTTTTTGCTCCTTATTAATTTTCATCTAATCAATTTGGGTTTGTTGTTCTCTTGTGAACCTTTGCATTTTATGTATTTTTAATTTAACCTAAGATTGTAACAGCCTTTGTCCGTATGCAACAAATTGTATTACTACTGTGTGTGTGTGTGTGTGTTTGTTAAGTGCCGTCAAGTTGCTTCCGACTCATGGCGAACCTATGAATCAGTGTCCTCCGAAATGTCCCATCTTTGACAGCCTTGCTCAGATCTTGCAAATTGAGGGCTGTGGCTTCCTTTATTGAGACAATCCATCTCTTGTTGGGTCTTCCTTTTATATAGGAGCCTTATTAAAACTAAGATCCTCATTAGGAAGTTGTGCCCTATTTGTTTTATAGCTACTACCTTATTTGGACTGCTTGTCTTTTAAAAAAAAAAATTGTTTGTCTAAGGGACTGTTTGTCTCTTTAAGATTACCTCGGCAACCTTCAGCCAGCCAAGGAGATGATGATGAGATTACTTGGGGGAGTGAAGAGCTCCCAATTGAATCAATCAACCAGAAGCAGCCTGTTGAAGGTAAGCAGCCAGTTGGACCTGCCCATGCTGGTCCCCAACATTCTCTGTGGCATGACCAAGGAAGGCAAACCTGAGGCAGCCGTGTTACTCCTGGGCAAAACACATGGTGGGGCCTCTCCTTCACCTCCAAAAGCTGTCAGTAGATACCATTTAGAAGGAGGAGGAGGAGGAGTTGGTTTTTATATGACGATTTTCTCTACCACTTAAGGAGGAATCAAACCGGCTTACAATCACCTTCCCTTCCCCCTCCCCACAACAGACACACCCTGGTTGTTTTGAAAGGGCCTGCAGTTAGTGCATGCCTGTAGAGAGCCAGACTGCCTTAGCTCCTGTTTCTCTTTCCACATGCATTGAGAGGAGCAGCCAAACAGGAAGATGAGGCAGCTCAACAGTGGTGGGGATTCCTCCGTGTCTCTTAATCTTTGGCTTGTTCCTCACTACTGTACACCTCAAATGAATACACGTTCACATGAAGCTGCCTTCTACTGAATCAGACCCTCGGTCCGTCAAAGTCAGTATTGTCTACTCAGACTGGCAGCGGCTCTCCAGGGTTTCAGGCAGAGGTCTATTCACATCACCTACTTGCCTTGACCCTTTAACTGGGGATGCCAGGGATTGAACCTGGGACCTTCTGCATACCAAGCAGATGTTCTACTACTGAGCCACAGAACCTCCTGCTGTTCAGCTCTCTCAGTGGTAGGCTTGACATCAGTGAGGTCATAACTGGCCCTTCCTCTTCCTGACACATGACTCTGATGTCACGTGCTTGCAGCTCAATGTAGGGAGGGGCTTTGGCTCAGTGGTAGAGCATCTGCTTGGCAGGCAATAGGTCCCGAGTTCAGTCTCCAGCATCTCCAGTTAAAAGGAACAGGTGATGGGAAACACCACTGCCTGAGACCCTGGAGAGCTGCTGCCAGTCAGAGCAGACAATACTGACCTTGATGGAGCAATGGTCCAGTCCAGTAGAAGGCAGCTTCGTGTGTGTTCATGTGTGCCCTAGGTCTGGAAAGGTTGAAGACCACTACTTGAGAGCATTCAATGTGCTTCACGTCCATTATCCTGTATTCCTTAGAATAACCTTATAAGCTAGGACATTATCCACATATTGCCAGGAAAGGACCTGCAGATGAGAGATTGGTTTGCCTAAGACCACCTAGTGGGTTTATGACTAAAGAGATATTTCAACTGGGACATTATTCCATGATTGGTTAATATTGTTTATATGCCATCTTTATTCACAAAAGTGGACTCAAGGAATTCCCATCTCACACTCTGGGTCACTGTAAGGGAAGTATAATCGTTTACAGAAAAACAGGATTCCTCAATAGTTGGGTGGAGGGGTGCTAGGACTAGAAATGAAGGTGCCAAAAATGAGGTTAATGTAGACAATGTATTAGGGCACTTCAGAGGAACATTTCTCCCAAACAGTTATGTGTGCTTTGATACTGCAATTAGCATCTCAGCTTGCTTTTGTGTTTGATTCCCATGGGATTTAAGCATGAATAGTTTTCAGTGATCCAGCATTTTCTGGCAAGCAGAATCCAAGGCTTTCTACTTCCCATCCAGCCTACCTTTTCCAGTTTGACATGATTCACTTCCTCCACTTTGCATAAGAAGCTAGCAATAAAATTAACGATGCATGCAGTTATGTATTAGATTATTAACTGACATTTGCAAAAGCTCGGGAGGGGGGGAAGCACTGCAGGTAGCAGATATGAACTGATGTAGTAATAGGGGATGGGGGAAAAGGTATACCTTCGAGATTATTTATGGAGAGTCCTTATGAAAGCTATAACCCTTGTATGTTTTAATTAGCTTGTGACAACCCAAAAACTGGGTGTGCTGCCAGGCAGGGAACCTTGGCCATATTTCACAGATCTGCACGACCAACCGGAAAGGCTGCCCTTTTTTGATTTTTATAGGTGCCAATAAATCCATTTTCTTCCTGTGCCAGATTGCCCATTGGTGACAAACGAAGAGCTTGCGGCACTTCCTGTGGTCCGAGTACTTCCTTCCGGCAAGTATACGGGGTCAAAGTTGAAGTCAACAGTGCGAATGCTGCGAGGCCTGTTGGAACAGGGGGTCCCTTCTAAGGAGATTGAGGTAAACAAGCACTCTTCTTCCTACTGGAAAGCTAGTAAGGGAGGGTTCAGTTCAGCTCATCACCAGAAGGAGATGGACTGTCACATCTGTATCCAGCCCTTCCTTCAGTGAGCCTAGAGGGAATCGTATTTAAACCTTACTAGAAGACTGCAAGATAGAGATGGAGACTTGGCCCGAAGCTGCCTAGTGGGCTTCATGGCTGAGTGAGGGATACTAAACTCAGGACTCCCCAGGCCTAGTCCACAGCTCGTTCCACAACACGGAAGTGTACCTCCCGTGCCTCTGATCTTGGAGGAAACAGTTAACTAGAGTTTCATCTGAGAGGTGACCAGACAGAGGTCATCCAGCGAGCATAATGGCAGAGTGAGGATTTGAACCCGTATCTTGCTTGTTAACCAGCTGTCCTTTCCAGCAAACCTTATATCATCTGTCTGCCTGTTTACAGAATCTTCAAGACTTGAAGCCTTTGGATGAGTGTTTGGTGGGCCAAACAAAAGAAAACAGAAAGAAGAACAGATATAAGAACATACTGCCCTGTAAGTCCCAGTGTCCAGAAGATTTTGTTTATTGTTATTATCATTTAATGGTCACCACCCATAGATTCTGAGCCAGGAGATAACTGCCAGAAAGTGTAGTGATGGTGGAAAGTGTCGTCAAGTTGCAGCTGACTTAGGGCAACCCCGCAGGTTTTTCAAAGCAAGAGACGAACAGAGGTGGTTTGCCATCGCCTGCCTCTGTGTCGAGACCCAGGACTTCCTTGATGGTCTCCCATCCAAGTTCTCACCGGGACCCAACCCTGCTTAGCTTCCAAGATCTGACGAGATTGGGCTAGCCTAGGCCATCCAGGGGCAGGGGTGAACTTAATCACACCCTTTTCAGTCAGGGTGTAATACCAAATTTGAAAAGTTGAACTTGAGAGGTAAGACCATGACACAGAAAGGTGAGGTGTTCCAACCTTGCGTGTTTCTAGAGGGCCAAACTAGAAGTAACAGGAGCAGCCATGTGAATAACATCCAGTATAGACCTCTGGTAAAAAGCATGATTTTCCTGGATGCCTGATCTTGGTCTTGGATGGCGGTTGCATTCAGGCGAATATAGTGTTGCCAACTTCCAGGTACTAGCTGGAGATCTCCTGCTACTACAACTGTTCTCCAGCCGATAGAGATCAGCTCACCTGGAGAAAATGGCCGCTTCGGTAATTGAATTCTATGGCGTTGAGGTCCCTCCCCTCCCCAAACCCCGTCCTCCTCAGGCTCCGCCCCAAAAATCTCCTGCCGGTGGCAGAGAGGGACCTGGCAAACCTAGGTGAATACCAGAAATGCCAGTTGGACTGCAGAGTGACTGGAGCCCCTTGCTCTGCCTTGTTAATTTGGGCGTAGCACATTTCCTAAGAGCAGTAACATACCTCACCCACTCAGTAAATTTCCCATAAGATCATTCATATAAAAACATCCCATGTAAAGCCTTTGACTGGTCACCCTGACCTGTCTTCCCAAATGATCCGTGAGAAGTTTAGTGCCCTGCCCTGATTCGCATTCTACTTCCCAGGTTTTTAGCATGAAAACGAGTTGCTCATTAAACCGGTACTAACCTTTGCTCCAGCCAGACACGTACCCCTCCACCATCATCCCTATGGTTGCTTTGGAAAAAAGCTCATAATGACCTGTTACGCACACTGGAGGTACTCCTGATTTTCTTGGGAGTCATTCTACAAGCACTGGAATCAGTTTGGGCTGGGTTCTTCCATACTTCTCCCCTCCCTGTGCATTTTTGCAGTTGTGGAATCAGTTTGTTTTCTTCTGCATGTGGCTTAAATAATGAGTATTTTCAAGGGAAGGAGCTGTCGTCATGGGTGTTGTTATAGGTGGTGTCACACCACCCTCCCTATGTTTTCAAAAAAAAGAACTGGCACTTCAGCTGAGCCCCACCATCAAAATTTATGAGCTGCCTTTGCATTTCAGTGTCAGGGAGATGCCTGTTCCTTTGAACTTGACACTGAGGCCATTTATGCAGGGTCGATTTTGATGCTCGCTCAAAGCTCTTTTTTTAAATGTGACCTTTAAAATGCCTATTCACAGTCCAGATGCAAAAGGAGAAATTCCACCTCCCACACTCGCCTGTGCCTTGGTTCCTTTCATTAGCAACCGCCGTTTGCATAGCTAACGCGCAGCTGTGATTTTGCATGCTTCCTTGAGGGGATTCTTGGAGGTGGGGCGGAGAAAACACAAAAGGTCTCATTAAAGGAGCTCTTAAGAAATGCGAAGAAGGTTTGCGCTGGCTTCGCAGTCACTTCCTGAATGACAGTTCAGCGTGAAAAACTCCCAAAAAATATGTGGGGCACTTCAGCCTGGAACACGCTGCTAATTACCAAGCATAAATGGCCTGAAAGTGCTAATGCATCTTCTTGCTTATCTGCAATGTACCACGCACAACTGTTTGGAGCCGCTTTGTAAAGGCAGTGGAATAGGTTGCAGGCAAGCTTACAATTCAGAGAACCCGGTTCTGTGTTTGGGGTTGCAGATGACACGACCAGAGTGCCTCTGGGGACCGAAGGGGGCTACATCAATGCCAGCTTCATCCGGATGCAAGTGGGGAGTAAAGAATACGTTTATATTGCGTGCCAAGGGCCCCTCCCTACCACTGTGGCGGACTTCTGGCAAATGGCCTGGGAACAAAACTGCACCATCATAGCCATGATGACCCAGGAAGTAGAAGGCGAGAAGATCAAATGCCAGCGGTATTGGCCTGACGAGCGCGGCAAAACCACGATGGTAAACGACAGGCTCCGGCTCGCCCTCGTGAAGGTGCAGCAGCTCAAAGGCTTTGCAGTAAGAGTCATGGAGCTAGAAGATATTCACGTAAGTGAGCCTGGATTCCTGATGCATATAATGGCTTTGTGGGCAATGGGAACAGGGGGCGGTCTGTTGCTATTCCAGTTCCTGTGATTGCCGGGATTCCTGAACCAGCTTGTGTTAAACAGTGGTTGAACTGTGGTCATTTTGTACAGTGTGCCGCTTGGGAAGCCACAGATTCTAATTCCACCTTTCAACTCGGGTGGCTTGGAGACAGCGGGGCAGGGGAAGGTGTGTTCCCTTTGAGAGCCAATTTGAGGGCAACAAAGATGGTGAGGGGTCTGGAGACCATGTCCTACGAGGAAAGGTTGAAGGAGCTGGGTATGTTTAGCCTGAAGAGGAGAAGACTGAGAGGGGATATGATAACCATCTTCAAGTACTTGTCATATAGAGGAGGGTGCCGAGTTGTTTTCTGTTGCCCCAGAAGGTCAGACCAGAACCAACAGGTTGAAATTAAATCAAAAGCGTTTCCGCCTAGACATTAGGAAGAATTTTCCAACAGAGCGGTTCCTCAGTGGAACAGGCTTCCTCGGGAGGTGGTGGGCTCTCCTTCCCTGGAGGTTTTTAAGCAGAGGTTAGATGGACATCTGTCAGCAGTGCTGATTCTATGATTTTAGGCAGATGATGAGAGAGAGGGCATCTTGGCCATCTTCTGGGCATGGAGTATGGGTCTCTTGGGGTGTGGGGGAGGTAGTTGTGACTTTCCTGCATTGTGCAGGGGGTTGGACTAGATGACCCTGGTGGTCCCTTCCAACTCTATGATTCTGTGGTGTAGCAGAAAGTGGGCAGGCTAATGAGATGACCACTGAAATTAGGACAAAAATGAGAAGAGGTGGGGTATAACACGAACGATCCATAATAAGACTTTCCTGCCCAGCAAAGGCCAAGTGGATTTCTTTCTCTTTTTTTAAGCTTATGTTGATAGGGTGCAATAGCATCTTGTAGTGGCAACAGAGTCTGGGGAGGGGGATAGCAGAGGGTGGGGTCATGTACCATCCATAGAAAGAAAGCTCCAGTTGTGTGCGGTGACTTATAAAATCAAGCCACTCTTCAAATCTCTGGCTTATACGCAACCAGCTGTGCCAGGGTAAAATCTGCCTTCAAGCAGTAATACCGTGTCTGTGAAGTGGATGAAAGGAAGAACGTGATGGCTACCTGTTGGATCTGATGAGGATGCCGGCAGGAACTGCCAAAGGACACATCCTACATCTGCTGAACTGTTGCTCTGCTCAGCAGATCTGATGCTGACTCTTCCTGTGTCTGCTTAAAACCTTAGACGGGTGAACTCCGGAGTGTGTCCCATTTGAACTTTACTGCCTGGCCAGACCACGACACTCCCTCTGAGCCAGACGATTTGCTCACTTTCATATCCTACATGAGGCACATCCACAAATCAGGACCAATCATCACTCACTGCAGCGCAGGCATTGGACGATCAGGGACGCTTATTTGCATCGACGTGGTCTTGGGACTCATCAGCCAAGATCTCGAGGTGAGAGAAATTTCTGGGGTGGCCCTGTTTATGGGCATTTGAGCTGCCCTTTTCCTGTTTTTTTTTCTTTTAAAAAACAGGTTTTTCTTCTCCACAGTGGCTCTGAAGCCTCTGAGGAGGTGCCGCGGCTTTGCTGCTTCCCGTTGCCACGGATCTACCCCCCGCCTTCAGGAATGGGCTGCCCGTCTTTTTAAAAATTATTCTGTGAGATCAGTACAACAGCTACATTTATATAGCATGTATATAGTATTTCTCTTAAGGGACTCAGGCAATCTGTTGGAGTCCAGAACTACACATCGAGCCATCAACCCAGGACCGGAACCGCAGATCTCCGCTGAACAGGATGAAAATGGCAGGGTGAAGGGGTGCTGTGGAGACGTGTGCAGCGGAGGAGTGCTTGACTCATCCCCTACGTCCTGCCTTTCTCTACTGTAGCCTTCCCTTGGCTACATTTCCTCCGGGATTGCAGTGTCATGGCAAAAAGGGCATGTTTACATAGGGAAAGTGGCAGATGAGAAAGGGCTAAGAACCTCCCCCCCCCCCCCCCGCCATGTTCTTTTCACCCTGCTGCAGTGTTTGGAAAAGACCCAGGACTGCTGCCAGTTCCAATGTAGTTACAGCCTTTTGCAGCTAATGCTCTTTGTACTGGTACTGTGCACTTTCTTTTTCGTAATGCTTCAGCAGATGCATCCATCACTGATATTCTCTGTGTGCTTTTTTTCCTAGTTTGACATCTCGGACATAGTGCGTTCCATGCGCCTGCAGAGGCACGGAATGGTGCAAACTGAGGTATGTTGTATCCAGACTGCTGGAGCGTGCAGTTCTGCTACTGATTTCAAGAATGCTTTTCTTCATTTTCTGTGACAGCGTGGTGTGATGGTTACAGTGTCAAACTGGGATTTGGGAGACAGAGGTTCGAATCCCTACTCTGCCATAGAAGCTTGCTAGGTGGCCTGGGTCCAGTCGCAGACTCTCAGCTTAACATACTTCATAGGTTTTTTGTGTGGATAAGATAGAGAAGAGAACAATGTAAGCCACATTAGTTCCCCATTGGGGAGAATGGCGGAGGGAGGGAGGGAGGGAGGGAGGGAGGGAGGGAGGAAGGAAGGAAGGAAGGAAGGAAGGAAGGAATTCAGCAAATCCCAGCCACTAAGCTAGGAACAGGTGTCTTCTGGCATCATCTTTTAACTTCTGTTTGAAGAAGTGAAATCAAATAATAAATCTTTAGGGATGAGAACATTTAAAACAAGAAATGTGTCTGCAACATGGTACCTGTGACCTCAACAACCTAGGGTTTTTTTTGCAATTGCGTGTTGTCACTGCTAATCAGTCTGCACATAGGCAGCCGCTGTGTGTGATCTGAGCCATTCAAGCCTCCATATTGGAATGTGGAGGGGTAAGCCACATTGGGCAGCAGAGGGAGAATGCGGTACGAGGCCCCCAGCATAACCCTTGGGATCTCCCAAAGGATCTGGGATATCAGGGCTGGGAACAAACTTCACCTAAGAACAGGAGAGTGGGTGCTAGTGAGAATAGGCAGCCACGAAATGGACCAGTGGTCTGGCTGTACAAGGTACACTGATACTCAGTGGCTCTTTGACATGCCACCTGCAAATGCGGGTCTCTGTGAGCCACAGAGTGAATACCACTCTAATCTGGCAAACCGGGTTTGATTCCCCACTCCTCCACATGAAGCCTGCAGGGTGATCTTGGGCCAGTCACAGTTCTCTCAGAACTCTCTCAGCCCCACCTACCTCACAGGGTACCTGTGTAGGGAGAGGAAAGAGTTGTGATTGTAAACCACTTTGAGACTCCTTAAGGTAGAGAAAAGCAGGGTATAAAAACCAACTCTTCTTATTCTTCAATGAATAAGGAACTAAACAGCGGAATAGGGTGGGGGTTGTACCAATGCACTTTTGCCGTGCATTAAACGACAATTGTTGAGTGGAATCTTCTCCATCCCAGCAACTATATTCCATTGTTTGGAATTTTTGTGCCTGAAAACTTACGTATGCTTTCCTTTGTTCCCAGGACCAATATATTTTCTGCTATCAAGTTATCCTCTATGTCCTAAAACGTCTTCAAGTAGAAGAACAGCAGAGAAACAACTAAATTTTGAAGCCAAGTATGCTTTTTAAAAAGGGGCGGGGTGGGGGGGTTGGACAGAGAAAAGAGGTTCCTGAATAATCCAGGCACATCTACACTACAGAGTCAAACTGGTTTCCCATTCGTCCTGTCTTCCGCAAGGGATTTCTGACACTGAATTCTCAGCAAATCACGGTTTGTGCAAATCCTTGGGGGGAAGCCATGACAGCTAAACTGGTATAAAGCTAATATGCATTTGTGGCCTGGATGTGCCTCGAGTTCACTCTTGCCAATATGGTCCCAGTTCCTGTTGAACATCATGTACTCCTGTTCTCCTCTCCTTTCTGAATTGCCCAGAGCACCCCCTTGAAAATCCCTGCAGTTTTTTGCAGTTTTTATGACACTATGGCCATTTTTGCATGGTAATTAGCAGCGTGTTCCAGGCTGAATTGCCCCGCATATTTTTTTGAATTTTGCACGAAGAACCGTCATTCCAGAAGTGACTGCGAAGCTGGCGCAGGCCTGCTTTGCATTACTAAAGAGCCCATTTAACTCGATCTTTGGTGTTTGCCGCGATTAATCCCTCTCAAGGAACAATGCAAAACAACAGAGGCGCGTTAGCTATGCATATGCTAATGGCTATGCAAACAGGAACAAAGCAGCAGGCGAGTGGGGGGAGTGGAACTTCTCCTTTTGCGTCGGGACCCTGAAAAGGCATTTTTAAAGTTGCATTTTAAAAAAGAGCTTTGAGCGAGCGTCAAAATTGACCATGCAAAAATGGCCGATGATAAAACAATTGACATTTTTAAACAGCTTTCTATTTTTTACAAGAAGTATTAATGTCTCCTACAGATTTATTTTTCCTCCCCAGCTATTTTATAGTATATTCTAATGCTGGACATGTGGGAGGGTGGGTGGGTGGGGAGAGATACAAACAGTATTTTATCCTGGTGGACTTTCTTACAGGGACATTTGTATTAGTCTATTTTTAAATTTTTATGTTTATAGCAAAGCTGTCTTTTTCCAGCATTTTTTAAATCAACACAGTAGAGCTTTTTATAGAAAATACTTGAAATCAGTATTTAAGCTTTACACCATATTAGTATAGGGGAAAGTAGCAACCATTGAACTGTAAGTATCCCATGTTATATTGTCTACTTGTGTATATATTTATATACTTTTACAAAAAAAAAAGTTGACTCATCAGGTGTCTGAGCGTATAACTAAAGAGACGCCACCACAGTGTAAATAAAAGTACACTTTTAAAATATGAAGAGTGGCAGTCTTGTTTCTTTCTGTCCATTTAATATATTACGTTTTCTTCCTGGTCTCAGGACCCTTTTCCTTTGCCTTCTGCCCCATGTCCAGAAATATCTGAGTTCTGTAGCAACTCACAAGTTGCGGTGGAATCAGACAGTTCCATTTTTGCATGTGATCATAACTGTAAACATGATGTCCTACCCCTGCTGTGGACAAGAAGCCCTTGTTTCTTTCATGATTCAGAAAAGGTCAGGCAGGGAAGTGGTGAAGTGGCCCCCTATCTGGGATCTGTGCCATTTTGCTTCTTGATAAGATGGGTCGTGCATTCATAAGAACATAAGAAAGGCCCTGCTGGATCAGACCAAGGCCCATCAAGACCAGCTGTCTGTTCACACAGTGGCCAACCAGGTGCTTCTAGGAAGCCCACAAACAAGACAACTGCAGCATCATTGTCCTTACTGTGTTCCACAGCACCTATTATAATAGGCATTCTCCTCTGATACTGGAGAGAATAGGTATGCATCATGACTAGTATTCATTTTGACTAGTAGCATTGGATAGCCTTATCCTCCATGAACATGTCCACTCCCCTCTTAAAGCCTTCCAAGTTGGCAGCCATCACCCCATCCTGGGGCAGGGAGTTCCACAATTTAGCTATACGTTATGTGAAGAAATACTTCCTTTTGTCTGTTTTGAAGCTCTCACCCTCCAGCTTCGCAGATGACCCCGCATTCTGGTATTATGAGAGAAAGAATTCAAATTGGGTGTGTATTAACATCAAAACAAAGCACACCCAGATAGGCAACTATAGAAGCAACCAAACATCAAGCACATTGCAGAAAAGAAAAAGGGTTGTCATTATTGGGCAGAAAATGGCTGTCATTGTGAGTTACTCTAGGTCAATTCAGAAATGCATTGTTTCCAGTAAGTGACTTGATACATGACCCAAAAACATGGCTTTGCTTGGGCTCATCCAGATTGTCCATGACTTGGGATATGTCTTTGTGTGTATATATAATGCCATCAAGTCACACCCAACTTCTGGCGAACCCAGCAAAGGGCTTTCAAGGCAAGTGAGAAGCAGAGGTGGTTTGCCATTGCCTTCCTCTGCAGAGTCTCCCTTCCAAGTATCGACCCTGCTTACCTTCTGAGATCTGACAAGATCGGGCTATACCATGGTGCCTTCCCTCCCAGGGATATGTCACATGAAGCTGCCTTATACTGAATCAGACCCTTGGCCCTTCAAAGTCAGTATTGTATACTCAGAGCGGCAGCGGCTCTCCAGGGTCTCAGGCAGGGGTCTTTCATATCACCTACTTGCCTAGTCCCTTTAACTGGAGATGCCAAGGACTGAACCTGGGACCTTCTGCATGTTGAGCAGATGCTCTACCACTGAGCCATGGCCCCTCCCCTACTCAGATTGGCAGTGGATCTCCTAGGTCTCGGAAAGAGCTCTTTCCCATCCTTACAGCTGTCCTTACAGCTGTCCCTGCCATGAGGCAGAGAAGACCATCACAGCATCTGTATAAATGTACACAGACAGCTAGACCTTAACAGTGACAACCCGTTTCTTGTTTATTAAATCTTTTGCTCCTTGGGGATGAATTCACAGAATTCCTTTAAGGGAAGTCATTTCATGTACAGCTCCTTGTTGAAACTGGCCAGCTTTGTTTTCCATCCTGGAATGCTCAGGGCCATCCTCTTCCTTTTCAAAGCCCACGTTGAGCTTGCTGCCGAAAACATCCAGCGTATTAACATGGGGTTCCAGTGCTTTCTCGTCTTGTCTTTTCCCCAAACATTTCTTGTAAATCTGATACACTGCATACAATACAAGCACATAGGAGGTCATGAGGTTCCCTCAAGGCCATTTTCTTATACTACAGGCTCTTAAATAGCTCTTGTCAAGCCATCAATATCTAAAGCAGGCCTAGGACCCAGCAAGAAGAAGAAGAAGAGTTGGCTTTTATATGCCGACTTTCTCTACCACTTAAGGAAGAATCAAACCAGCTTACAATCACCTTCCCTTCCCCTCCCCACAACCGACATCTTGTGAGGTGGGTGGGGCTGAGAGAGCTCTAAGAGAGCTGTGACTAGTCCAAGGTCACCCAGCTGGCTTCATGTGGAGGAGTGGGGAAACCAACCTGGTTCACCAGATTAGCATCTGCCTCTCATGTAGAGCAGGGAATCAAACCTGGTTCTCCAGATCAGAGTCCACCGCTCCAAACAGCCATTCTTAACCACGACACCACACTGGCTCCAAGACAAGTACAGCCCACAGGCTCCATCATGAGATTTGCCCAGGGTTTGGAATACCCTCAGTCCCAGTGCAGGAGAGGAAACAGATGGCTAGTTTAGCTCTGCCTGACTATGCTCAGCTTGGGGGATCATGAGATCTGCAGCCCTGGTGTATGTGCGCAGGCACTGTCAAGTCTCAACCAACTCATGGGAACCTCCTGACAAGGCAAGAGATGATCAGAGGCTGTTTGCCATTTGCCTTCCTCTGCATAGCAACCCAGGTCTTCCTGACCATTGCCAACCCTGCTTAGGTTCCAAGCTGGGTTTGTTACTAAGGGTGCATTTACACATCACTTTGAGCTGACATGTGCACAGACCTATGCTTGCACACTCTCCTTCCTTTCAGAACCCAGTAGCGTGGGGGAAATGGACTTTAAATGTTTTTAAAATATAAATAGGAAGCCAGCATGGTGTAGTGGTTAAGAACGGTGGTTTGGAGCGGTGGACTCTGATCTGGGGAACCAGGTTTGATTCCCCACTCCTCCACATGAGTGGCAAACGCTAATCTGGTGAACTGGGTTGGTTTCCCCACTCCTCCACATGAAGCCAGCTGGGTGACCTTGGGCAAGTTACAGCTCTGTTAGAGCTCTCTCAGCCCCGCCTACTACCTCACAGGGTGTCTGTTGTGGGGAGGGGAAGGGAAGGTGATTGTAAGCCGGTTTGATTCTCCCTTAAGTGGTAGAGAAAGTCAGCATATAAAAACCAACTCTTCATCTTCTTCCTAGAAACAGTTATGTACAGTATACAAATGCAGGTGCACAAGTTCCCCAGGTTCTCCCCAACAAACCAGAATTCTAAACTGGTGTTTAATCTTGCAGGGGGGGGGGGGAAGCAGGACCTCCTGATTGAAGGAAGTCTTGTCAGGGGAACAGACTTCCTCGCCTTCCCTCTTTCCCACCCACAGTCCAAAATTATCCCTGAATAGCAGGAGGGGGTGTTGGAAATCTGCTGTAGGGCGAGGGGAATTGGCACAACCCCCCCCCAAACCTTTTAATTAGAAGAAATTTTCTGCAGGATCCAACTCAATCTCAGGTTCCCCCCGTGCACCTGTATTCGTGTGTCAGAGGCCGGTTTCTAACCAGGATTTTCCCAACAAGATGTGTGTGTGCACAAGCCCAGTTTAACATCACCTTAAAAGGATATCTGAGTGCAGCCTAACTGTACGCTCAAGGAAGAGCTGCAGCCAATTCCGATTCTCCAGGTTTTCCTATAGACAATTTGTGTATTTGTTACATTCCCATTTTTAAAGTGTGCACTTGAATATGTAACATATGAAGAAGCTCTTAGGGTTGGTTCTTGTAGGTTATCCGGGCTGTGTAACCGTGGTCTTGGAATTTTCTTTCCTGACATTTCGCTAGCAGCTGTGGCAGGCATCTTCAGAGTAGTAACACTGAAGCTCTTAGGGATTTAATGAAGAGACCCAGATGAATAGGGTTGGCAGGTCCCCCTTTGCCACCGGTGGAAGGTTTTTGGGGCAGAGCCTGAGAAGGGAGGGGGGGACATCAATGCCATAGAGTCCAATTGCCAAAGTGGCCATGTTCTCCAGGTGAACTGATCTCTGTCGGCTGGGGATCACTTGTAATAGCGGGAGATCTCCAGCTACTACCTGGAGGTTGGCAACCCTGCAGATGAAGAAAGGCCTGATCTAACCATGATGCTGGCTGGGTGGGGTTGCCAGCCCTGGGTTGTGAAATACCTGGAGATTTTGGGGGTGGAGACTGAGGAGGGTGGAGTTTGGGGAAGGCGGGACTTCAATGGGGTATAATGCCATAGAAGCCACCTTCCAAAGCACCCATTTTCTCCAGGTGAATTGATTTATGTCTCCTGGAGATCAGTTGTAATCCCAGGAGATCTCCAGCCATCACCTGGAGGTTGGCATTCCTATGGCTAGAGCAAGAAACATCTCCTGTGCGGGGGGGGGGGGTTCACTTTCACTCTCCTTTCCACCAACCAAAGCAGCCCAGTTTAAAGAAGATGCCAGGCAAGTGTAAAACTCCCCAGGGGACAGTCCTATTACCTCACCAACATCACATTTAAATCGAGCCTAAGAGAGCTTTTAACATAAAAATTAGAAGAAGAAAAATGATCGTTAGAAAGCTGAAAATTAGCCTTTCTGTTCACCCACAGCTACCTTTCTGCCTGGCCTGTTTTCCCCACCTCCTGGGAACATATGTTTGAACAGAATGACCTACCAGCAGTTATGAGTAATCCGTTCAGCAGCTGAAAGGCACCGTAAAACATTGGAAGAGTGACTATCTGGGAGAACTGTTGAGAGCTCAAAGATAACCGGAGCACAGCCATGTACAACGCCATGTTCTGCGTCCCTGTCTCCAAAGCAATTGTTCGAGACCTGGAAACACCAACATTTTGTGATGCATTAAAAGTTTATTTCAATAGGCACTGAGTTCAGGGCCAAGAAAAAAAGACCTACTGCATAAAACTGTCAAATCACTTGAATTCTGGGAAGCAATGGCAGGTTCTCATCTTGCTGCTCTCAGTGCCTGCTGGCATCCTGTTCAGAGGTATCTTGTTTTCTTAATGCTTGTCACAGAAGACAAGGTGAAATAGTATTTTGCTCTGGTCTGCCAGGTTTAGCCACTTTCCATCTTTCACTAGATGCCACCACATTCTTCTCTGCATTAATAAGTACCAAGAATTTCTCAGATACCTGGGCCAAGACTGGCAGGTGATAAGGGCCAACAGAAAGCCGCCTGTGTAGCCAATGAACGATAAAACTGCCGAAGAAGTCACTATGGAGAGGTCCAGATTCAAAAAATATTGGAACAATAGTATGTCAGTTACTGATATAACCACAAGGATAGTTGCTCCCAAAATGCTTCCAACCTAATGCAAAGAAGAAGAAGAAAAAGAAGTAGCAGCAGCAAGGTGAACCGTGTCCTCCACTGACATATTATGTATGATTTACAAACACATTGGTCAGTTTGACCCTACAATGAAAACAATCACTGGATTCTAGGTAAGTGCATAAGACCATTGATCCTTCTGGAGCTCCAGTGTGAACCTTCAAGAATGACCTGCTCCAATGGGTTTATTAGGTCTCTAACTGTAGGGTTACATTGGGTTCAGATTTGTACTCTGGAGAAGCACACTAGGACAAACGGACCAGCTGCCAAATTAGTCAACTGGCTGTCAGCCACTTACGTTGACTGATGTTCACTTACCCATTTTAATATGTTGCTATGGTACCCTGTGGTTTCACCAGATTCGCATTATGCTCATAACCCTTGGCAAGAAGAAGAAGAGTTGGTTTTTATATGCCGACTTTCTCTACCACTTAAGGAAGAATCAAACCGGCTTACAATCACCTTCCTTTCCCCTCCCCACAACAGACACCCTGTGAGGTAGGTGCGGCTGAGAGAGTGTGACTTGCCCAAGGTCACCCAACTGGCTTTGTGTGTAGGAGTGGGGAAACAAATCCAGTTCACCAGATAAGCCTCCACCTTCATGTGGAGGAGTGGGGAAACAAACCCGGTTCTCCAGATCAGAGTCCACCGTTCCAAACCACTGCTCTTAACCACTACAATTTGGCTCTCCAACGGATTATATTAAATGCTAAAGAAGATATTTACTCAATAAAGGAAGCCACAGCCTTCAATTTGCAAGATCTGAGCAAGGCTGTCAAAGATAGGACATTTTGGAGGACTTTCATTCATAGGGTCGCCCTGAGTCGTAAGTGACTTGACGGCACTTAACACACACAAAGAAGAGAACTGATTACAGGTTGCACTCTCCCAACTTTTCTGCTCAGTCTCTTCCTTCCCTGTGCATTAAAGCTCCTGTCTTGCATAGCTTTTGTTCTCATGGGTTCCGTGATTCCCAGCAGAACCTTTTCTGTGGTGTAAAGGGTGCTCGCCTCCCTCTTACTGGTGGCAGTACAAGTAGTTTGGAGGAGAGGGTATAAAAGGGGCTCTGACACCTATCCATCTTCAGTCCTTTCTACCCATTCGGAAACATTTACCATGTTGTTCGATAGAGGTATTTCTTGTATTTTCTTTTTGGCTTCCATTCCTAAAACCTCTTCGACAGTTATCATCAAACAAGGTTTGACGAGTGTTTCTCCTATTGTGTGTGGTTGTGTGAGGCTCGCTTGCACCCTCCCCCGGCCTCCCCGCCCCCACATGTTCCTTACTTGTCGTGCGCCGCTCCCAAGAGTCACCACCGCATGCCGCCGCGCTCTGCGCCCGCGCCCCGCCGCCATGCCGCCCGCGTAAATATTAATTTATTATGGGTTTATAACTTTGTTTCGCGGACCCCTGGTTTAGTTCTCGTGGACCCCTGGTTGGGAACCAGTGGTTTACAGTAATTGTCTCTATTGGCATCTAGCCATTTGTTAAACAAAGAAAAAACTAGACTGAAAGCTCCTGTTTTAAAACTTAAACCTCCTTGAACACATGGGCAGAAAAGCAGTGCGTAAAGTCTGTAAATAAATTAAATCTGTTGGGGAGGGCTGTTCTTGTTGTTTTGCTAATCATAACTTCTTTGTCCCATTTTAAATAACAGGAATTAGCTTTGACAATTTACCTTGGCAATGATTTTGGAATGTTTAGGCCATCTATGGTTTACAAAGATCCCACAAGCAATTGGTATGATTAAGCTGAGAAGACTTGTGCCTAGAAAGGGGAAGAGGGGCGGGGAGGAAGCTGGAATTACACATGAGTCAAACCTGGGTCAACTGTGGTTCATCCAATTCAGATCAAAATCAGATTTGGATACTGCAGCTTTTCCAGAGCTTTTTGATGTCATCTTCATCCTTACCCTCCCATACCTCCTCCTGTGGCCATTCTACCTGGTAGCAATATAACAAGTGTATAAGTTATTTACTGGCACTCCAGTTTTGTTTGTTTTCCTTGTCCTTTATGGTCTCTTTTTCCTTTTGTGTCATGTGTACTATAGCATAGACCGGTGATCCCGAAGGTGGTGCCCGTGAGCCCAGGGGAGCTCACTGGTGTGCTTCCTGGTGCAACCGCTTGCTTCTTCCCAAAAGTGCCTCTTCCCCAAAGCAAAAATCCAGCCTTGGCCTTCTTCTCCTCGCTGGAGCAGGAGGTACTTCAAAAGGCTCCAGGAAGGATCAGGTTTGTGTCTGCAGGGAACTCCATTCAGCAATAACTGCCCCCTTCATAGGAGGATGCTTAGCTTAGAAACTGTAAACATTTTGCGATTGTGCCCTACACGGCAGTCATTTTGTGAATGGTCCCATCTTCTGTGGCAGCCCTTTTGTGGTGGTACCCACTGCCCTTTCTCAACATTTTGGAAATGCCCACAGGCTCACCAGGATTAGAGGTCCCTGGTGTAGACAATATTTTGAAATTGTCAGCCCCTTGGAACATGGTGGCAGAAAGCCAGGAAGTAAAAGTGGTACATAAAGCATCCTAAAAGAATATCTTATCGGCCCACTGATTCAAATCCCCCCTCCCACATGTAGAGGTTTTAGAGAAAGCAAGCAGAAATGATACCTATGGTCTGGTATGGAATTGGGATGCCATCTGCAAGTTCCCAGGAATATGTATAGATGTAGAGGCACAGTGGCATCATTCCCAGTGCAGCTATAGTAGAACATGTAGTCATAGTGATGCTGGAAATAAGTGACATTAGAGAGGACTGAGAGGTTGTTTTTTTAATGCAAGTTGACAGTGGAATCCCCTGCAATCACTTCCTAAAGAGCGCAAGTTGACTGTTTCTTCTTCCTCCCTTTCGTATCATGGCTGATTGATGAATTTCCTCCACAGAAATAGCTTCCATTTAGGTAGGAAATGCGCCAGCTCCACACATGGTTCATCATGCGTGACAAATGTATGACCTCTGCTTAGCTGCGTTTAACTGGATTGCAAGATCGAATCAAGGATCTATCAAACCCATCATGAGCTCCACAACTGTATCCTGCTTGATGCCTCTAGGTGTCTAAAAGCCCAAAGGTAACAATCCTCCCCTATTCTTTGTACTAAGTGCCCAGAATTCAGAGGGGGTACCCTACGCAGCTGCAGGAAGCCAGCATAAAACAGCCAAATCTACAGAAGCAATGGAATCACATGGTGTAACTTTTCCTAGACTGCAAGTAGAGGGTCACATATTTAAATGCTTCCCTTTCGAATTACTTTTAAAACCTTGAATGTAGAAAACTAATATTTCAGAGAGCAATGTTCTAGTTTGTGTTCTTATTGATAAACTATTTTTCTAAATGCAAGGAGGTGGGGGTGTACAGAAACACCGGGTGCATCCTGTGATTCCCCCTGCATCTGCAAACTGAATTTAATTCAATAGGTTTGGGTTGGGTTGGATCCAATGAGTTGGATCCAAACAATGAAAGTGGGGTTCCCTTTGACCACCAAAAAAAGCCAAGATCTGCATGTGCAAATCCCATGTGGGACAGAGGCTATAATAAGAAGGGAAAATGGGTAAGATTGAGTGAAAAGGATGGCTGGATCCAACCCTATATCGGTTTATGTGGGCTACAACATAGAGTGCAGGTGTAATAAGGTGCTATGGCTGTCCTACCTGAGATCCATGTCTCCATCGACCCAGTAAGTAAAAAGATTGGAGATTGATCCTCCAGGACAACAGCCAAGGATAAGGATGGCAACGTTCTGGGTTGTGGTTGTGCCAAGGCTAATGGCCAAGATATAGGCCATCAAAGGCATTAGCCCAAATTGGCACATCATCCCCACAGCGATCCCCCAAGGTCTCTTGATATTGTCCCACAACTTCTTCACCTCAGTAGTGCAACCCAAGGAGAACACCAGCAGAGCCATCACAAGCGTCACTGTCACTGATACAACCAGTCTGTAAAGGGTGCTTTCTTCCCGTTGCTCGTTCCAGTCACTTGTTCCATTGGCAGAAGCCAAGGAACTACTGGAGTTGTTGGCCATCCTTGTTCTCTTCTACTCTTGTCCTTCTCTTCAAGCCTGCTCTGGAACTGAGAGTGTCAGGAATGGCAATAGCCCATCCCACCAGGTTACTGAAACTGGAAATCCTTTAATGTCTAACACAACACAAACTCGCAGAATGGAATGGCTGTTGCTATGGGTTACCTCAGCAATCTTTACTAATGGGATTAGACAATAGTGACTTGGGAATGATCATTGGAAGATGTGGGTATGTGGGAGGGTCTTAGGAGATTTGTTTGATACCAGTTAATTTTTCATGTGGAGGGAGGTTCCAGTGTTTTTTCTAGCTCCCTGTAACCACAAAAAGCACAATAACAGGAAATTTGTGCGATTTTTCAAAAGCACAACCCAGCTAATGAGATGATGGTAATGGCAACGGAGGTACAAACCCTGAAGCATAAGAGAGGAGAACTTCAAGTGGGAATCCCATGGAATCCCAATGTCACAATAAAATTCACCCCAAACAAGCTTTCTACCAGGGAATCCAGTCCTGCATTTTTATGTACAATCTGCTACTGAAAGATTGCACGAAGAGAGAGAACCCTCCATTCTGTATTCACAACTTTTGGCCATTTTTAGTGGTCAACCTCCAGGTTTTTCCTCCACAGGGAAGCTTGTGTCTCATTAAAAAGATAAAACTTCCCTGCAAAATGTCTGGGCAGATGTTGCAGGGGAGGGGAGAGGTAAAACTGCATTTAATTTATTGTGGATAGCATAGATCACAGAGGCATGCAGTTGCAGTGTTATTATTACCCATTCATAATTTTTATAGTTTGTTTACCTTTGGGGCATTCTGTCCATGTTGGCTCAAACAGCTGTTTAGGGAGGAGCGGGAGGGAAATCAATCCTGCCGCCTAATTCTCTCGGAAACATTTGCCAGTTTGATGATTTTGTAAATGGAGTCAGCAAGTGCAATGGCGTAGACTGGGGGAAGGGGAGAGGACTGTCTCTACATGAAGCTAAAAGGAACTGGCACATATCAAGCCAGGACATAAAAACAGCATCAAGCAAGCATTGAGCGGTAGGGTTGCCAACCTCCAGGTACTAGCTGGAGATCTGCTGTTACAACTGATCTTCAGCCAATAGAGATCAGTTCACCTGGAGAAAATGGCCGCTTTGGCCATTGGACTCTATGGCATTGAAGTCCCTCCCCTCCCCAAACCCCACCCTCCTCAGGCTCCGCCCCAAAAACCTCCTGCCAGTAGCAAAGAGGGACCTGGCAACCCTATGTGGAGGAGTGGGGAATCAAACCTGATTCTCCAGATCAGAGGCCACTGCTCCAAACCACCGCTCTTAACCACTACACCACGCTGGCTCCCTCAAAAGGTGATCAGCCATCAGTTCAGCTCCTCCTCCAGATTGTGCTTTAAGGGGAGGAAAGTTGTTTTGTAGAGATATAATGACAAACGTGCCTCTTTGTGCTGTTCTGAAAACTCATGTTGCTGTGTAGGATGGTCAATGGCTGTGTAGGCCACAGGGCATTCCAACTCTGTATTTAATTATTACAATGATATGGCAATTACATAATGATGACACTGTGGCTGCAGAAATCCCCATTTGCCCATGGATGTAGTGAAGGGCGGAGCTGGCACATCAATGGGAGATAATGGGCGAAAACGCATGGTCACTTTATCCTCCTTTAATCCCTGTTTCAGCCAGGATTCAGCCAGGATCGAACGCATGCGTTTCACCTAATGTGCGTTCGATCCTGGCTAAAGCAGGGATTAAAGGAGGATAAAGTGACCATGCGTTTTCGCCCAATGATTAATTCCACAGTGACCCAGTGCAGGGCATCCTGGAGACGCTTGGTGGCAGAGGTCTCCTGGCCAAAAATGCCTCCCTTTTCAGTTTGGGTTCCATTTGCTGTGCAAGATGCCTTTGAAAATGTATCTGCTCAAGTCTTTGGCGTTCCAAAATCCTTTCGGACTGTAATGCTGTCAAGTAGAAAACAAAAAGAGAATAGGATATTTGAATATCCATAAAAGCACAACTATTCAGAACAGAGCCGGCCAACTTCTGTATTGTTAGGGGGCTGCTGCTGCCCTACTCTCCACGTAGCAAACTGCAGGGAGGTCTGAAAACTTACTTTCCCACATAACTGGTTAGGCTCCGTAATCAAATTTATGACTGTGATGGGCAGGAGAATATTCTGCTCTTTTTCTTCCCCCGTTCAGCTCGGGACAATCAGATTTGAAATGCAGACTGGAATATGGGGAGTGGGGGGGGGGAACCTGGGGCAGTTCAACGGCCAAGTGTAAAAACAGGAGTTGGGTTCTGGAGGAAGATGGGATAGTGAAGTGCCCTGGTTGTCTTATAGAGTCCAATAAAGACAACTAGGAGGAGGTTAAAATAAGCAACAGTTCTTTATTTAGCTAAACAGAGACCCTGGGGTGAAATAACCCACAAATAAGATGCAGAGTTACTCACCAGAGAAACAAAGGAAAGTCAGTATCATTTATGCATTCGCATGGGGCAGGCCCATGGCTGCTGACAAGCAGATTGATACACAAAAGCACCAATGCACATTAAGTGTCTACTTCACTCTAATTAGCAGAGCCATAGATCTTGGCCGAAGGCTGTCTCTAAGCAAGTCCTACGTCTCGTGATCTTAGTAACTAGAAAACACATTCCTAAGGATGAAGGTAATTAAGAGCTCTCTACTGGTGAGAGGCTGTACCAGGCACAGAGAGCATGATTTGTTGGTTCATGGCTCCTGGATGCCAACTTCCCAAAGCTTCCATGTGTGTGCGTATAAATACATAGTGTTCTAAAACAGCCCTTATATCTGGGCATTACAATAGGAGGTACATTGGAATAGGCAGGGGGTCATTTAGGCAGGCCTGTTTTGGGTGCCCTCAGGGTTTGTGACAGGGACAATCTAGTAGGGCTGCCAGGTCCCTCTTTGCTACCTGTGGAAGACTTTTTTTATTTATTTATAATTATTTTTATTTGTTACCCCGCTATCCCGGCCAAAGCCAGGCTCAGAGTGGATTTCGGGGGGACGGAGCCTGAGGAGGGCGGGGTTTGGGGAGGGGAAGGACTTCAATGCCATAGAGTCCCATGGCCAACGCGGCCGTTTTCTCCAGGAGAACTGATCTCTATCGGCTGGAAATCAGTTGTAACAGCAGGAGATCTCCAGCTAGTACCTTGAGGTTGGCAACCTTACAATCTAGAGATAAAGAGTTCAGCGACTTACATACAAAGATATAGATTTTCGATTTCATACATGAGCTATGTATAGGGTTGCCAGGTCCCTCTTGGCAACTGGCAGGAGGTTTTAGGGGTGGAGCCTGAGGAGGGGGGGTTGGGGAGGGGAGGGACCTCAATGCCATAGAGTCCAATGGCCAAAGCGGCCAGTTTCTCCAGGTGAACTGATCTCTATTGGCTGGAGATCAATTGTAATAGCAGGAGATCTCCAGCTAGTACCACATCCTGGGGCAGGGAATTCCACACTAACTATGCATTGTGTGAAAAAAATACTTCCTTTTATCTGTTTTGAATCTCTCACCCTCCAGCTTCAGCAGATGACCCCGCGTTCTAGTATTATGGGAAGCTTTTCTCCCTCTCTCCAAACCATTCTCTCCAAACCATGAATAACCATGATAGACCTCAATCATGACTCTCCTTAGCTGTCTTCTTTCCAAGCTAAAGAGCCCTAAGCGTTTTAACCACTCCTCATAGGGCAGTTGCTCTAATCCCCTAATCATTTTGGTTGTTCTTTTCTGCACCTTCTCAAGCTCTACAATATTCTTTTTTAGGTTTGATGGCAGAACTGTACACAGTATTGCAAGTGTAGTCTCCCCATAGATTTGTACAAGAGCAGTATGATAGCAGCAGTTTTATTCTCTGTTCCTCGTCTAATTATGGCCAGCACAGTCCCTTCCCATTAAATTTGATCGGGCTTTCAGGGAGGAATAAAATTTCCCCAAACCCTAGCCTCTCCCATTTCCAATAAATTACACTGTGGGGTTCTCACTGCTTCTTCTCAATGTATGTTGATTTTTTAAAAATGAATACTAGCATAGTAGATGTCATGTAGATACAATCCTGTTAATTCTCTGTGGGTTTTTTTTAAAAAAAAGATTTAACCTTGCATATTATTTTAACATTTTTATCACTGCCTTGTTTATATGTAAACTTGCCATTGGTTTAGGGTGTATTAGAAGAGTACAAATAGCAAAAGCATATGGCATTGCACAAGCAGTCAAAATTGGAGGAAAGAGAACGCATTAGCTCGACAATCAATTCCGTTCCTGTTCCAGATGATATACTGTTAGGGTTGCCAGCTCCTGGTTGCGATATACCTGCAGATTTTGGGGGTGGAGCCTGAGGTGGGTGGGGTTTGGGGTGGGGAGGGTAGGGACTTCATTGCCGTAGTCCTATTGCCAAAGCGGCCATTTTCTCCAGAGGAACTGATCTCTGTCGCCTGGAGATCAGTTTTAATAGCAGGAGATCTCCAGCCACCACCTGCAGGTTGGAGCAACCCAAAACAGCACTATGACAATTTCTTATGCAAAGAATAAGTGAATTTTATAATGGTGAAACAGTGAAAAAATATATACAAATATATACAAATTGGAGGTACAACAGGATACAAAATTTACAATATGCAATCCAGTAAATATGACCATTAGAAGGATATAACAGATCCTAATTCAACAGGTAAGTCAAAGTATATGACCCATAAAGGTATCTTTTGATATAAAGTCTTTGGTAATTCCAAAATTTGTTTTGAGGTTTCAACCAACTGAATACAACACAACTGGAGCAAAGCCACGAAAAGAAGATGTCAGGACGTGTCCTGGGTGACCTTGGGCCAGTCACAGTTCTCTCAGAACTCTCTCAGCCCAACGCTGAGGCAGGCAATGGCAAACCACCTCCAAATGTCTCTTGCCTTGAAAACCCTATGGGGTCGCCATAAGTTGGCTGCGGCTTGACAGCACACGCGCATACACCACCTCATGGAAAGCCACACACTTACCCTCTCGCGAGGGGAGCCACACTTTCCAAACAGTTGTCACTGGTCGCAGTTCGAAAGCACCACTAAACCTACGTATGTCATCGTGGAGAGGGTTGCTCTTTCGTTCTGGGCACAACAGTTCCTCCTGGGACTCTCTTAGCAAATTACTTTTAAGCGAAGCAAATTCTAAGCGGTCATACCTGAAATGTCAACATCACAGTTAGCAAGAAGACCTGGAAGCAAGAATGGTCCAAGAAATATGCAGGAAATGTTGATATGAACGCTCACACTTGAAGTTTTCTGCCACCAGAGGACATCTGTATGGTTTCTTACCGTGAAGGCAGAAATAAGGCCAAAGCTTCTGACAGGAAGGGCTCAAGCATCCAGCGTGACGGCAGAAGGCAACATCACACAGCACACGATGGCAGGTATGGGGTGGGGGTGGGCATTGCTACTGCCCCGTAATGAAATGGGGAGGCAGGGGCGGCCCTTCCTAAGGCTCTCAGGCTCCCACAGCTGCCCAGGAATGCCTGGCCCTGGGGCCGGCTCTGCAGAACAGTGCAGATGTTTTGCAGATGTTTTAGCGCAGAACTCCTTTTCCCCACTCCCACTGGTGACACATTGTGCATTTGTAGAGGTGTCGTGGTTAAGAGCGGCGGACTCTAATCTGGAGAGCTGGGTTTGATTCCCCTCTCCTCCACATGAGCAGCGGACTCTAATCCGATGAACCGGGTTGGTTTCCCTACTCCTACACATGAAGTCAGCTAGGTGACCTTGGGCTATGCACAGTTCTCTGAACACTCTCAGCCCCACCTACCTCACAAGGTGTCTGTTGTGGGGAGAGGAAGGAAGGAGATTATAAACTAGTTTGATTCTCCTTAAAAGGTAGAGAAGATTAGCATATAAAAACCAACTCTTCTTCTTCTTGTAGCATGGTAAGATGTGAAGAATCCTGCCATATGGCAAGAGACTGTTTGCAATCCCCTTCTGTACTTCTCATCTCTACATTGCTAAGGAGGTTTTTAAAAAAAAAAATACATCAAGGTAACTCTATTGTGTTAGTGCAATATGGGAATAAACACATACACTTTGTAAATGCTGGCTTTCAAGAGAGATGTTAATTTCTTCCTCCTGTGCAAATTGTATTCCATGGTTGATGGCTGGCACTGCTCATTTACATCACCATTTCAGAAACAGCTGGATTTGTGCTTGCCTGTAACAGGAATGATGAATGGAGCATTTAGTCACACAAGTTAGTACCTCCTAGTCATTTCCATGCAGTTAGCACAAGGAAGATTGGAAGTTTATATCAAATAGAAGAAAATGTTTCAATTAGCTTTCTTTTTAAAAATCCACCAGTTCTTAAATGGCTTTTTGAGACCTGAAATAGATGTTACAAACTAATAAAAGTCTTTTGTTAGTTTACATAACACTCCAACATGCTGGACTTGCATTGGCAATGGAGCTTTTACCCAGTGGTTTTCCCCATGCTTTCCTCTCCCCACTACCACCACCACTTATGGGGGGGGTTGGCTGCTTTTTAATTGATAATTTAATAATTTAGATTATTTAAATTATTTAATATATTTTTAATTTTAAAAATGTTTAAAATTACATATAGTGTGCTAACACTATATGATATAACTGCTACAAATAACTTATGAAATAACAAAAACATGGGGCGGGGGGAGGGAATGGTGGGCAAGAGGTAAAATGACACCAGATGTGGCCCAGATGTGGGCGGGATGGTGTGGAAATTCACACCCAAGCAGGTTGGGTGGAAGCCAGTAGCAAAAGCAGGGAAAAAACAGAAGGTGGGCAAATGCTTTGAAATGTCCTGCTGAACCCCAAATTAATAACTGCTGTGGCTTGTGGACTCCAAGTGGAAGCAACCTCTTGATTTCCTTACTCACTGTAGTTTTCAGGTGTGCTCACTCTTCAGTAACCAAACACCGTCCCCTCATTCACTTCTCCTTTCCTTTGAAAGAGGCGTTTGACATGGATCCTACATCACCCCCATCTTTATTTTGGCACTAGACTTGAGCTATCATCTCTGATATCCCTCAAAAATTTGCTACTGATGTAATAAAGAGTATTGTGCAGCATCACTGGTTTTATGTAGCTAGAGAAAAAACTGTTCAGTCAGCTGATGGTGTCTTTAAGTATGGGTTTGGTTTCCTTTGCATCAGAGATCGCTGAAAGCATTCTGATAAGATTGGCAAATATACAAATACAGCCCAATTGGAGGCACTCCTACAATGCAGCTGATCTGCTACCTCGTATCAGATCCCTTGAATGAGAGATCCTGCATATCCAATGTGCTTTTTTCTGCCAATTCCCAGCATGCTCTTTCTGCTTCCCTCCCCACCCCAAGGTGATTTTTTTTCACACACATACACCCCACTCCCGTCTCCTGTACTGGAAGAAGTCCCTTTCTTTAAGCTCTGATGGATGCTTAAACTAGTGTTGTTGCTGTCATTCCTGCTGCAAATGTGAATGTGGTGGCAGCAACAGGCCATCCACTTGATCAGCTGAGCAGAGAATTCCTGCCCCCACTCCAGCCATTATACACTTTCCCCTCCCCATTCTTTTCCAGGTAATTCAAAACTCCCTGCGCCTTTTCCCTTATATCTCTGCAATGAAAAGAGCCACAGACTTTTTAAAAAATGAAATCTGGAAATTCAGTGCAAAGAATACATTGAGGCAATAGATCATTATAACACTATTGCACTACAAGACAATAGCAATTATCATCTTTTACAATTATTCCAGTAGCATGGCCAGAAAACTGTCACCCACAAGGGGTTGACAGTCAGAAACTGGTGCTGATGTGGTTCTGACCTTCGAAAATGCACATCTTCCCGTCCAGATGACATGCAAATTTGCTTGGACTGTGCTGTTTTGAAAAATACTGTAGTAAAGCAGGTTGTGGAGGTAGAGTGGAAAGACTGGAGCAAAGCAGGGAGAAACCTGGAAAGTGGATATTTAGGGGAGGTTGTCATGTGAATTCTTTAAAAAAGGCTCCAAGTTGGAAGCAGAGAGAGAGAAAAAAGCATCGGTATAGTAGCAACCGAGGACTACAACTGAAAATTTGAATCTGACTTCTTTTTGTGCCCTCCCCTTTCTTTTGGAGGGGCGAGGTCAAGAATTCAGGAGCACTCGGACGTTTGCACACTGTTTTGTGATGCACACAGTTTTGTGATATTCTGGGTGGTCCTAATAAAAGGTGGGGGGTCCAGTCCCATGTAATTCAGCTCATTTTCTTGTGTGTAGAAAATGGCACCTCCCAATCCCTCAAGGTCTTGTTCTACTGACCTGCATGCAAAACACTCACCTGTCAAAGTTCTGTACTCTCACTGTTCTTGAAGATGTTTTCACAATGAAAGATGACATCGCCAGCAGGCTTCCTGGGACCTAAACCTCTTGCTCCAAACAATTGCTCAGATTGCGGTTGTGTTGTAATGCCCTGGTTGCTAAAACAGGGTGGTAAACGGCTCTCATGGCACGGACGACATCTAGTGGTAGTATGGGTTAACTAACAGCAGAGATCAGGCATTACAGATAAACACATCTTTAGTGATTTTAGCATGTTTGTGTTTGAGTGGCATGTCGCTCAACAAACTCATTTTGGAGATAATCTTATGGACCCATCATTCCAGAATACCTCTGCGTCTTCCTTGCTATTTTAATCACAAAATGTCAATCACGAAACTGGTCATAATGGGACATTTTTTGTCTCCTAACTCATCTTGATGCCGGAGCCTTTCACTTTTCAATGAAACAGTATTTTTACCTGTGACACTTAAAAGGATGTTTGCATTACTTTGAAAAATTTACACTTGCTAGAGTATACATTTGGTTTTTAAAAGACGATCTTCCACTTCCTATTAGGCATTAACAATATTCACACATGCGCACAAATAGCGTAATAGAGGCTGAAAGTATCAGGAGGCACTTCTGTGGCAAGTCATTGGCCAGCTATTTGTCACCTGAGTAAGGAACTGACTCTATAAAGGAAGCCACGGCCCTCAATTTGCAAGGTCTGAGCAAGGGTGTTAAGGCTGTTAAGGATAGGAAACTTTGGAGGACGTTGATTTGATTCATAGGGTCGCCATGAGTCGGAAACGACTTGACGGCACTTAACACACAGGCAAGGAAAATTAAATACAGAAGGGGAGAGTGAATAGGGGAATTTTGGGTAACGAGAGTCTAGTTACCCACATGATTTCCTCGGTTTCCCTTCTGCCTCTGAATGCTGAGTTCCATTTCTATATAAGTTACATTATGCAGCCTTGAGTTCCAAAGGCCAATCCTTTATAGCCTGAAGAAACCCTTGGCTTGGATCGTTCTCAGTGGTTTGCCTGCTTTCATTGGATGTGCTAAGGAATGTTAATGAAAGAACTCTGACTGCCTCAAGCAGAGAAAGGGTGGACCAAGAACTCCCATAGTGATGGAAATGATCACCTATCAATCAAAACCTAAACTACAACACCACCAAGCTGTACTCAACTAGATGAACCTGGTTGCCACATTTTCCCTTATCAGGGCTTCCGCGTCTAACAATTGCCCATTATGCAGAAATGTATTAGGAAAAGCTTTCCTGTTTTGGAAATAACATAGTGGAAACAGCTTCACCAGCTAAATTTCTGTATGGAAAGAAGAGCCCAGAATCCTGCCAATTCTTTTTAAAAAATTAGCAGCCAGAATGTGTAGCAATAATAAGGTAGTGCTTCTGGTCTTGGACAGAGTGCCTTTCTTTCATGAAGATAATTCACAGTGGGTAGCCGTGTTAGTCTGTTTGCAGTAGTCAAAAAGGGCAAGAGTCCAGTAGCTCCTTAAAGACTAACAAAAATATTTTCTGGTAGGGTATGAGCTTTCGTGAGTCACAGCTCACTTCTTCAGATACCTTGCATTCATGGCCCATTACCAATGCTGATTTCTCCACACCCATCTCTCCCCTGGACATCACAGACTCTTCTGCATATCACACCTAATCCCATCAAGCCTGCTATTCATATTTACATACTGTTCCTCTACTTAAAGACCGATGGATTCACATTCTAGCTGTATCTGAAGAAGTGAGCTGTGACTCACGAAAGCTCATACCCTACCAGAAAATATTTTTGTTAGTCTTTAAGGTGCTACTGGACTCTTGCCCTTTTCTTTCATGAGTGAGAGATCATAGGCCATCTCCACCCTTAGGAGGGATTAATGGGTAGGACTCTAAAACACAAGGCTTCCAGGCAGGTTGGAGCCCCTGTAATAAACCCCTGCCTATCAGGGCAGCAAGCACTATCCATAAGAAGTCATTTCTAGCTACAACTTCCATTTGTTACAGGCTCCTGAGATCTTTGTAGCCTGGGATCGGCCTTTTTCCTTTTTCAGTCTGGTGCTGTGTATATATGTACAGGAGGAGGTAGAGAGGCAAGAGAAGGGGACGCTGTGGACTGAAAGGAACAGAATGTTCCGCATATGCCTCGGTTCCCCTTTTGCCAGCCAAAGCTGTGAGCAAGCCAACAGTGGGATTTGTTTGTTTGTTTTCAGTGTTGTTCCAGCCAGGAGAATAGCATTGTCCAAAGCGGCGCCTCATCCCAGCTGGAAAGGAAGGGTGAAATTCCTAAGAGAAGACCTAGTTGAGTAACTTTGCTGAGCTGAGCAAGCTCACATTACTCAATTATGCATTGCACTGTTGACACTTGCCAGACTATTGCTGCCTTCAGCATCTCTCTGTTGCTAGCTCTGTGGAATGACACTATTTTTAAAAAGGAGGAGATAAAAATGGGAAGCTGAACTGCTGTCACAGAATTGTCCTGAATGTCTCCAGGATCTGGCTGCCAGGGCCACCAAGGAAATTGCCAGATTTAAAAAAAAAACACATAATAAAAACATTTAAACTAAACGAAAACACATCACCAAAACCATTAAAACCAAGCTAAAACACACATACAAAAACATAAAAACAACAAGTAAAACAGGGCAGGAAGGAGGGATCAGTGAGGGAACACAGACAAAACAAAAAAGGCTGCACCTGCTGGCAGAAGATAGCAACAAAAGGGGACAGGCGAGTCTCTCTGGGGAGAGAATTCCAGAGTGGTATTTTAAAAAGAAAAAAAAGGACAATGCTCTGAATTTTCAGGGCTTAAGAGTACCCATGCTGGATCAGACCAATGGTCCACCTAGCTCAGAAGTCCAATGGCACCTTAAAGACTTAACAACATTTTTTCCAGTATGAGCTTTTGTGAATCACAGTTCATTTCCCGAGCTCAAACTCTCAAAAACTCATGCTGGAATAAACATTATTAGACTTTAAGGCGCCTCTGGACTGCTGTTTTGTCTTGCTTCAGTAGAATATCAGAGCTGCTATTCTGGAACCATGTAGTTCAGCATCCTGTTTCACACAATGGCCAGCCAGATGCCCCCAGAAGTCCTGCAAGCAGAGCACAGACACTAGGGTGGCCAGGTGCCTCTTAGCCACTGGCGGGAGGTTTTTGGGGCGGAGCCTGAGGAGGGTGGGGTTTGGGGAGGGGAGGGACTTCAATGCCATAGAGTCCAATGGCCAAAGCGGCCACTTTCTCCAGGGGAACTGATCTCCATCAGCTGGAGATCAGTTGAAATAGGAGATCCCCAGCTAGTACCTGGAGGTTGGCAACCTTGCTCTATATACAAATGATAATATAACATGCATGTTGTCAGGTGGCTTTTAAGGTCTCATCTATAAGGTTGTAAAAGGCCCAGTCTTTTTACATACGTAAACAGAAATCTCCTAGGTAGGTAACATTTTATTTTTGTTGTTTTCCTAACCCCCTCTTGCTGGATCATAAACTCTTCTCTCACTGTGATTAATTTGCACTTCTTTTCTTTCTGTTTTCCTGGCTCTCCTGTGAAAGCTGCAGCACTCTTCAGCTGTGTTTGACTAACAACCTCTCCTTTTTTCCCACACACAAAAAGTGTGCATTTGTGAAGCTTTGTCTGTCAGAAGGAAACGTGCAACTTAAATCATGTCGACGTGTGCTGACCACCTTATGGGAAAAGACCAGATTAACTGATCTATTATTTCCACCAAGGTTAGTTTGTTTTGGTTTTGTGATAAGGCTGAGAAAGTCTGGCCCTGAACATCAGGTGGTCCCTTCTCACTAGGGTTGCCAGGTCCCTGTTTGCCGCAGGCGGGAGGTTTTTGGGGCGGAGCCTGAGGAGGGCATGCTTTGGGGAGGGGAGGGACTTCAATGCCATAGAGTCCAATTGCCAAAGTTGCCATTTTCTCCAGGTGAACTAATCTCTATCGGATGGAGATCAGTTGAAATAGCCGGAGATCTCCAGCTAGTATCTGGAGGTTGGCAACCCTACTTCTCACATATTCCTGGCAAAAATACATTTTGTTTGTCCATATCTCTAGGCCTGAAAGTTTTCTCAAAGTATCATAATTAACATAGGCATTTCTGAAAAGCTTTGTATTCTTTTAAGATAGTAAAAACTATTTTAAATATGTGATATTTACATCTGTATTGAATGCACTATTCTATTAATATAAAACTAATTGCTAACTATATTTAGTGCTGTGCTAGATACTCATAGTTGGGGAAGAGTTCTTTGGTCATTTATGTAATTTATCTGAAATATTTTAACACCATCACCCCACACCCTGCAAAGAAACTATCCACACAAAGGAATCAATGTAGCCTTGGGCATTATCAGGTTGAGATTTGTGCTTTAATTTAGAGATATGGCTAGGGTTACTAGGTCCTTCTTTGCCACTGGTGGGAAGTTTTTGGGGGCAGGGCCTGAGAAGGGCAGGGTTTAAGGAAGGGAAGGACTTCAATGCCATAGAGTCCGATTGCCAAAGCGGCCATTTTCCCCAGGGGAACTGATCTCTATTGGCTGGAGATCAGTTGTAAGAGCAGGAGATCTCCAGCTAGTACCTGGAGGTTGGCAACCCTAGATATGGTCATTATTATAAAGATGTTTTCTACTTGTTTTGATATTTGGACTCCGTAACAAAAGATGGATGTAATATGTTAATAAAATATATATTACATTTTAAAAGATTTAGAAAAACTAAAAAAGTCTCAGCAAACACCTCAATGCAGATCAGGGCTACTGTATTTCCAGCTGTTTGTGTAGGCACCTGGTACTCTGCCTCCAACTCTTAGGCCATTTATGCTTGGTAATTAGCAGCGCATTCCAGTGCCCCACATATTAAAAAAAAAAAATTCACCCTGAACCATCATTCCAGACGTCACTGCGAAGCCAGCGCATACCTGCTTCGCATTTCTTAAGAGCCTTTTTAACACAACCTTTTGTATTTGCTCCGCCCCTGCATCAAAGCCTTCACTGAAGGAAGCATGAGGAATCGCAGCCGCGGCTTAGCTATGCAAACGACAATTGCTAATGGCTATGCAAACGAACGAGCAGGCGAGTGCAGGGGAGTGGAATTTGTTTGACTTTTTCCTCTTGCATCGGGACCGTGAATAGTCATTTTAAAGGTCGGGTTTTAAAAAAGGAGCTTTGAGTGAGCATCAAAATCGACCCTGCATAAATGGCCTTACTCTATCTTCTCTCAAGCACAACAGCAGGGACAACACCATAGGCCACAGGTCTCTTCTTGTCATAGTACAACTCCCAGGTTCCTCCTTGTTCCTGTAGGCCAGTATCCATTTTGTTCCACCTCTTCCAGAACTCGCCTATCCCATGTCTGGGATGCAACTTCTCTCTGAGAGGCTGCGATTAGGCTTCAGCCCAGCCAAGCCCAGCCTAGCCCAGCCGACTGCCAGGCCTTACAAACTGAGAATATTGGAGCCACAATGGACAATGAGTTACATTGGCATACAAATGTTTGTGCATTTGGAGCATTGTCAAGAAGACACAGGTTGAATTAGGGTTGCCAGGTCCCTCTTCACCAATTAGGGTTGGCGGGTCCCTCTTCGCCAATAGAGTCCAATTGCCAAAGCGACCGTTTTCTCCAGGTAAACTGATTTCTATCAGCTGGAGATCAGTTGTACTATCAGGAGATCTCCAGGTGGCAACCCTAGGTTTCTGACCAGCCTTCAGAAAGATAGAGGCACCCATTGGGGTCCTCTGGTCAAATTGTGAGGTGTTTGTACCCATGAGGGTTCATCTTGAATGCAATGTGCAAGGACAGAAATGAAGATCAACTGATGAAGCAAGTCTTTTGCGAAACGAACACCAATCTAGAAGTGCCATTTTGCTGTGGTTTATAATTGGACCCTGCCTTTGTTCTGGAACTGGACTTTATACAACTGAAACTTTATACTATTGAAACAAGAACACTGTCAACGAGAGTACGCCATTGGGGTGCTGTAACCTGTGTAATAGAAATTGAAAGGAAACTTACCACTTCCTCGCCAGTATTTCTACTTACCTGTTTGTGTTTCTTGAAGATTTTGTTGTAAGAAGTCACCCATGAAATTGTTGTTTATTTGCAGAAACCAATGTTAGTAAATTGTGTTAGAATACGAGCCATGTGCTGTTGTTACTTTAACCTCCAGGTAGTAGCTGGGGATCTCCTGCTATTACAACTGATCTTCAGCCGATAGAGATCAGTTCCCCTGGAGAAAATGGCCGCTTTGGCAATTGGACTCTATGGCGTTGAAATCCCTCCCCTCCCTAAACCCCACCCTCCTCAGGCTCTGCCCCAAAAACCTCCCGATGGTGGAGAAGAGGGACCTGGCAACCCCATGCTCAGGTCATGCAAACTGAAGGCCATGGCTTCCTTTATTAAGTCAATCCATCTCATGGTGGGTCTTCCTGTTTTCCTACAGTCTTCAGTTTTTCCTAGCATTATTGTCTTTTCCAGTGAGTCTTTTCCAGTGACTAAAGTACAGTAGCTTCAGTTTGGTCATTTTAGCTTCTAGCAGCATATTTACCAGATAAAGCTTTTCTTGGGTTGTACTTTTATCAGACTGTGAAGGAGTTTATTCTGTCATTTAAAAGAGTTGTTGATTATATACGTTAATTATATAGGTATATATAAAGAAAAATATGTATATAATATATGGGGGGCATCATTTTGCACTTTTGCCCCCCTTCAAAAAAAATACGGATCTGGCCCTGGTACCACTTTCAGGTTGTTGGTGAGAAATTCAAATCTGTCATACTCCCCTAAGTCAAAATTCCCTGCATATCAGAAAAATTCATATACAGGAAGAAAAGGTGCTAACCCGGCTCTTTGCCTGCTGTGCTCGGCAACAATTTACATAAGAGGAATTTGACAAACGTAATCCCTCCCCTCCAGCCTGAAGTGGCAGTCTGTTCTACCACCTCAGCACCCGGCCACTTCATTGTGCCCTGTGTGTAAACTAGGCCACAGGTGTGAGTTTGTGCACGCACGCATGCGTGCATACATGTGGGGTCGTGAATCAGGGCTGCAGCCCTGGAGAAAGGCAGCTTAATTTGTTGCCCCTTGCTCAAAACAGGGCCCTTTGGTCTGCTTTAACACTGCAATGTAAAAAGACATGCACAGTGTTGCATCCTTTCCCCCCTTAAAAAAGGTAAAGGTCCCTGTGCAAGCACCAGGTCATTCCTGACCCATGGGGTGACGTCACACCCCGACGTTTCCTAGGCAGACTTTGTTTGCTGTCCAAGGGCTATTGGGCTGAGAACTGACTATATAACATACTACTACTCATCTTTAATAAACATATAACAATTTTATTAACAAAGAACAGTATTTTTATTGGAAACATTTTAATATTGGAAAAATTATGGCCACAACTAAAATTAATGGCAACAGTGTTATTGACGCATTGGCGAAGCATGGGAAGGCTGGATGGGGGCATCAGCCGTCCCGTTGCGAACTGATGCAGGCCTGAACTCCCAGCGGTCCTGCTGGGAGTAGTAGAGGATGACGGTATGTGGGATACACATGGGCTTGCGCCACTTGGTGTTCCCCCGTCACTCAGGTAGAGGCCAAACCTGCCGCCCCCTATGCGGCAACTCAACTCCTTGGCCTCCCCCAAAACCCCTTATTGGGGTCCCCCAGTTGGAGGAAGGGGCACACAGGCCGCTTCCCCCCATCAAAACCCATCCAGCCCCATGCGTAAACCGCCAACTAGCTGGGCATTACCCCGCCCAGCTACCGCCAACGCGCCTTAGCACTGCAGCCAGTTTTTTAGGGCATCTCGAATGCCATGTAGCCATATATCAGACCCCCACTCTGATAAGTGGACCCCATCTGGTCTGAATAATGCCGCCATCCAGTGGGAGATATCCCAATGCCGTATTATAAATCCCCCGAGGGATACCACGGTCTTTCCCACCGTGTTTGTGACCTTACGCCTGGCAACATCCAAAGGCCGGGCAGGTGCCCCCCAACACCAATTCCGCCTCTCCAATAAATCGGACCACCCGATGGTCATCTTGGGCCAGTGCTTTGCCAGCGCCCGTAGGTTTAGTTGTGCTGTTTCTGACAGATTCTTCCCTTTGCGGAAACCCAGGTCATTCTCCCCAAGCTGAATAATTAAAATGTCCGGGATTCCAAGCCGTTGGGAATAGCGCTGTATTGCAGGAAGGAAAGAAGACCATCTCATTCCGCGTTGGCCCAGCCACTGGATCGATATCTGTCCAATCCCCAGGTGGCGCCCCCATCCGGATGACTCAGCATACCGTCCGGCCCAGTATACCATGCTGTGTCCCAAAATCCAAACTTGTGTTGATCGGCACGCTGGAACTCAAAGAATGGAAAAAACAAAGCTTGTATTAGTTCAGTTCCAGGTGTGGGCGAATATAAGCCCTATAAGCAGCTGATTTCCACCTGCCAAGCGCCTGGATGTGCGTGACAGGCAACCCAAGCCGGCTGCCGTTGTGGCAGCCGCGATCCTAAATGAATGTGAACCAAATTCGTCCGCCGGTAAACCAGAGGAACACAAACATAACTTGAACACACGCACAAACTGGAACCTTGTCACAGGTGAACCATCCCTATGCATGAATAGCCAACCAGGCCTGGGAGGGCGAACATGCAGGAAGCGCTTTAGTGCCCTGACCGGGCATGGCCCATGCCCAAACCCCTTATACAAGCGTATAATCTCCCCTTTTGCTCTCTGGTCCGTTTTTGACCGTCTGACCCTTAAGCTCAATTTGCTCCCAGAGGTGGTAACATCCTGAATTCCCAAAGCCCTTTCGCTTCTATCATGCGATGATGCTGCGACCATCTCACTGGCCCTAAGAGCTCCGAAAAATGCAATAGCAAAAACGGCTTTAAATAACACCGCCTCAAAACTGGACCGGCATACTGACTCGGTGGCCCTAAACAGCCGTTTTAAAATGCCTATGGTAACTGGCCTGTGCCGGTCAGGTTTACTGGGTACTGCCCTCCGCCATCCGGCGGCTGCCCAGCGAGCCACGAATGACCCATATGGGTCAGGAAACCCATAGGCCTGTCTGAAAAAAGTTATGGCAGCCATATGGACCCCAATGGTCCTTGCCGCAAAACCACCCTCCTTCATATGGGCTAGGTAGCGAAGGGCCATGACTTCAGAGACAGGCCAGCCACTTGAGCCTCCTACCGCTGCAGTGAAAGCCAGAAATTTTTTGACTGCCGTTGAGTAGGACTGGAACGTAGATTGCGAGATGGAATCGAAAACTGCTTGCAGTATCACACGCTGCCAAGGGCCCATAGCTCCTGAGGAAACGTCTGGGGGAGGATGTCTGCCCCCGGGGCCAAACTCCGGAATCTGTCCCACTGTGATCGAGACAACGCATCAGCCACTGAATTGTCCACTCCGGGGACATGTCTGGCCGTGAACCCAATGTTATTATAAAGGCAAGTCAGTACGAAGTGCCTGACAAGCCGCATGACTCTTGGCGATTTGGACGTTTGTCTATTCACTATTCTCACCACTGCCTGGTTATCACACCAAAATATAACTTTTTTATTTTGGAACTGGTCAGCCCAAATCGTTACAGCCACCACCAGTGGAAAAAACTCCAAGAAAGTCAGATCCCTGACTAAGTTGGATGCCGACCAATGGCTAGGCCAAGGTTGTGCGCACCACTTGCCTGCAAAGAATACCCCGAAACCGATGCTGCCCGACGCATCGGACTGAACCTGCAAGTCGGCCCTGATTTCAAGCGGGTCTTGCCAAATGGCTACGCCATTGAAGTTGGAGAGAAAGCTAAGCCAAGTGGTGATGTCGTCTTTTATCCCCCGGGTAAGCCGAATTTTGTGGTGAGGGGCCCTGACTCCGGCTGTGGCTCGCAACAGCCGAGCACAGAAAGCCCGTCCAGGTGAAATGACCCTACAGGCGAAATTTAAATGCCCAACTACCGACTGCATCTCCCGCAGTGTGCATTTTTTCTTGGCCAACGACGCTGTCAAGAGTTCCCTTAATGCTGTCAACTTCACACCAGGAAGCCTGGAAGTGCCCGCAGTGGAGTCTATTTCTATCCCCAGGTAAACTAATTTTACTGCTGGGCCCTCAGTTTTTTCTTCTGCAAGTGGGACACCCAGCTCAGCAGCCAAGGAAGTGAATGCAGCCAAGAGCTGGATGCAGGAGTTAGTAGCAGCTGGCCCCACAAACAAAAAATCATCCAAATAGTGTGTTACGCTTGCCAGTCCAGAACGCTGAACCACCGCCCATTCTAAAAATGTGCTAAACGTTTCAAACACTGCACAGGCAATGGAGCAGCCCATAGGCATTGCTTTATCGACATACCAGCAGTCATTAAAATAAAACCCTAGTAAACAGAAATCCTGCGGGTGGACTGGGAGAAGCCAGAAGGCCAATTGAATATCGCACTTAGCCATAAGCGCACCTCTGCCGCAAGATCTTACCATTTTTACGGCGTCATCAAAAGAAGCGTACCTAACTGAGCATAACTCAGCTGGAATTGCTTCATTCACTGATGCTCCTTTTGGGTGCGACAGGTGGTGGATAAGGCGATATTGACCTGGTGCCTTCTTGGGTACCACCCCAAGGGGAGATACTCGTAAATTCGGAAATGGAGGGGCATTGAATGGGCCAGCGACACGTCCAGCCGCACATTCTTTTGCTATTTTATCAGCCACTATCTCAGGCATGTCTTGTGCTGACTTAAGGTTGCCTGAGTGCATGGGGACCCGAGGACCATTAAATGGGATGTGAAAGCCATGAGCAAAACCTTCCCATAAGTACAAGGCTTCATTCCTGGCAGGATACAGGGCAAGAAGCCTGGCCAAAGGCTCCAAAATTATGGGCGTTGAAGCCAGGCCTAGCCCACTGACCCCTTCACTTTCCCCCTGCATTGATATTGGTTGATCCCCCCTCCTTTTTTGTCGAGGGACGGCTCCCTCGAAAGGGCTGGGAGTTGGTACCGGCTCGTGGGCAATTAGATCTTGGATGAGGGCCATAGCACGAATCACAGCAATGCTCATACCTGCATTTTTGCCGTTGGCATCGACCTTGCCCGTAATCCCAGCAGATGCGCCTAGAGCTATCCTTCCGGATTGGTTTACTTTGACCTAAGCGCCCCCCATCTTGCTTAACCTTAACGTGGGGAGCCACTGTCACCAACCACAGTTTATCGTTGATGAGGTCCCATCTTGCACGCTCACTCTGCGATGCACGCTTCCGGAAGGCCTCATCATACTCAATCGCTGCCTGGTCCCCGGCAAGAGAGCGGGCTTTTAAAACATTACCCAAATGATTACCCAAATGCCACCCTCTTTCTGGGTAAGCTGATGCAATGACCCCCATGTAAATATTATAGCCAACCAACCATTTGTCAAAGGACTTGTCATTGCCTGCCCCTTTTTCTTTTCGCTTCTCCCTCCTGGAAGATTTGGACCTGCGGCCCTCATCGACCTCAGGTTTAGCAAGGGAGAAGACGTCGATGTAATAACCGTCCAAAGCATCCTCCCTGATTCTCCGAGGAGGTGGATACCTGGAGGGTCCTCCTCATCATTGAAGGTGGGTGGCAATGTGAGGAACTCCTCATCCCTGCCCCCCTCCCACACATGCTTTCTGGATGACCTGATCCCAACCTCCCTGGACCTCCTTCTTCTACGCAACGCCCAGGAGGGCAAGCCTGGTACATTGGCAGCTGCCAACCAGTAGTCTCCAATCTCTCTCACGGACTCGGACCCTGAAGAACTCTCACCCGACGAGCTGGTGCTTTCAGATGTATCTGGCCGCCGTCTGTACTTCTTCCCTTTGCGACCTCTCCCGGATGGCCTCTGTCTGCGGTGTGATGAATGCCTACTCGAATCAGAAGAATCAGAAGTTGAGGATTCCCCCCGGTGGCGCCGCCTAGTTGTAGATTGCGTGCTGCTGGTGCTGGGCTCCTCAGCGGAGGTGTCCATCCGCTCTTCGCTAGCTATGGCCTGGTGAGAGCGAAGCTGCCCAACTTCATCTGACAGCCGCTGTATCCCCACTGACAGCTCCTCAAGAGTCGCCTGCCCACTCGTGCAGTCATGAGGGGACTGAGCTCCTGCCCCAAAGGACAGCCTCCTAGAGTTAGAACGCCCCCTAGAGGCTACAGTTGGAGGGTACATACAACTAGTGTTAGATCGTCCAGTGATAGCTCGCCCCCTAGTGGTAGCTCGCCCCCTAGGGGCAACAGGTGAAGGGGGCTGCCCCCTAGAGACCACTGGTGTTGGGGCCTGCCTAGGCCTGCAAGTTGCAGAGGCCTGGCTGGTTGCCTGCTGGGATGTGCCTCGTGCGCCCGGCCCATTGCCCCTCCTCACAGCCCTGGCAGTAGAAGGGGCCCAAGATCTCCTCTCCGCTCCTGCCTGGCCCCTCGTGCGTGGGGGGGAAGGGTGCGATGATTTTGCTGCCGGCTTGGGCTTGGGTGGCATCTTTTTTTTCTTCCTACCGACCAGCAATGCCCAGATGTGATTTAAATTTTTTTTTTTGCTTGCTTGCTTGTTCGTTTATTAATTAGGGGCTGTTGGCCGCTCACAACGGCACAGCCCAAACGCCTGGAGGCACAACTGCCTAAAAGCGGCGGCAACGGTCTCCTCACGCGCGGGCCCGGTGGCGCAGCTCCCTCCTGTGGCGCGCGGGCGGCTCTGCGGCAAAACGCTGGTTTCGGCCGGCTGCCTCCCTTCCTCGGGGCCACCAGAGGAATTGCGCCGCAGCCTCCTGCCCGTCACCACCAGCTCTTCACCGCCGCCTCACTGGTAGGTCAGTTCGCTGCGCCGCCGCGCCTCCACCGCCCTCGGCCCGCTTATATGTCTCCAAAGCCGGAGACAGACTGAGGCAACTGTCGGGAACCGCCGGACATGCGCAGTGGGGGAGGGGGCCGAGCCAAGCCTCCCCTGCCTCGCAACAGCCTCCCGGCCCCGCCCGATTAATCGGGAGCAATCGGCTCCCTGGCCCAATCAGATGCGCCCCGTGAAGGGGGGGGAGAGGCGATACCGGGAGAGCGAAGCAACTCTGCCGCTCTCCGCCCCCGCCCCAGACACCAAAGCTGGCTCCAGGTGAGTCTGGAACCTTTGCTTACGGGGTGGTTTGCCAGTGCCTTCCCCAGTCATCTCCCCTTTACCCCCAGCAAGCTGGGTCCTCATTTCACCGACCTCGGAAGGATGGACGGCTGAGTCAACCCTGAGCCGGCTACCTGAAACCGACTTCCGTCGGGATCGAACTCAGGTCGTGAGCAGAGCTTTTGACTGCAGTACTGCAGCTTACCACTCTGTGCCACGGGGCTCCTTTCCCCACTTTACCCATGTTTAAAATAGTCCAGGAATGCAGTAGGGGCATGGCCACAAGAGGTGTGGCTTTTTGTGAAGTAGTGCCTAGACCAGTGTTTCTCAACATGGGGCCCATTGGTACTGACACCTTTCCTGGTACCACCAAAAGTTTTTAGAAAGCAGGCAGGGGTAAACGGAGTTTCTGATTGGCCACTGGAGATCTACCAGACACTGCCAGATGAGCGTTTCTTGTGTGTATGTGTATTTTTCAAGACAAAAAACTGACAGAGGGGGTTTGCCAGTGCCTTCCTCTGCACAGCAACCCTGGTATTCCCTAGTGGTCTCCCATCCAAATACTAACCAGGGCTGACCCTGCTTAGCTTCTGAGATCTGACAAGTTCAGGCTATACCAATGCTGCCTTCCCTTTACACCACTGGTTCCCAACCAGAGGTCCGTGGACCCCCAGGGGTCCGCGAGAACTAAATTAAGGTCCGCGAAACAAAGTTATAAACCCATAATAAATTAATATTTTCAATTAAAAGTTCTCTATTATAAAAATATATATTCAAATATTATTCTAACCTTAATGTTTAACTAACAGTTATGATTAAAGTTTATTTTCAAATTCTCGGAATTTTTATTTTGAACCTTGGGGTCCCTGCACTGAACAAAAAAGTCCTAGTGGTCCCTGGTCAAAAAAAGGTTGGGAACCACTTCTTTAGAGTGTTTCTTAGCTAGCCCAATATGTATATTTGTATGTTTACAAGAAAATATTTCAAACAATAAGTTCATCCTGCCTGAACTGTTGAAGAGCTGCTATTAGAGTTATGCGTAATCTCACTCCCTGACATTTTGTGGTTGTTCCCACCACCCTGTGTCAGATTTCCATAGGTGCCCACTGGCTCTAAAGGTTTGAGGACCCCCTGGCCTAGATATTGTAACTTTCTTCCCACAGCTGCTTACCTGGCATCTGGTCTTGCTAGCTTTAAACATCAGGTGAAAAATTTCTTGTTCACTCAGACTTGGTACTGGAGTCAGTGGACTTAGATGGGTATAACTCTGCTTAGGATTCCACTTTTAGCATAGCTGGGCGAGAACTGAGAAGTCCAGCTTCAAATCTCCAATCTGCCATTGACTGACTGGTTAACTGTCCGCTGAAGGGCATTGTTTGTTTCAGGTGCTGGAGTTTCACCTTTCCTTTGTGATCCAATTTTACAGTTTCTGTTTTCTCTGACTTTTAAATCAAATAATATGTACCCTGGCTGTTGTCTTTCAGCATTATGTGCACATGCATTCATGCTACGCGCTTTTATCAGTTCCTTCCAACTAGTGAACCTCTCCGCGCTGTTCTGAGGACTGAAAGAAGACATGGAGGACTGCTTTCCTGTGTTTCTTAGAGAAAGGGGTTTGTAAAAAAAAAAACCCCACCAAATTCTCTTATAAGTTATAACCTCAGAGTTGGCTGGGTAGCTGCTCTGTAAAGATGGTTGTGAGCTCTAGGTTGGTGGAGCCTGGGGAGGGCAGGATTTGGGGAGGTGAGGGCCCTCTGTGGGGTATAATGCCATAGAGTTCACCTTCCAAAGCAGACATTTCCTTCAGGGGAATGGATCTCTGTAGTCTGGAGATTAGTTGTATTTCCAGGAGATCTCCAGTCCCTACGTGGCAACCCTATCTATAAACAGTTATTTCGCATGGTTTTGTTTTGACATGAATCGCCTCGGAAGCCACTGGCTGAGGGCTGTGCAAGATATAAATATTTTTCAATCAAAGTACGATGAGGATGATGGAGGGGCCATGGCTCAGTGTTAGAGCATCTGCTCGGCATGCAGAAGGCCCCAGGTTCAATCCCCAGCATCTCCAGTTAAAGGGACTAGGCAAGTAGGTGATGTGAAAGACCTCTACCTGGGACCACTACCTGAGACCCTGGAGAGCTGCTGGTGGTCTAAGTAGACAATACTGACTTTGATGGACCAAGGGTCTGATTCAGTCTGAGGCAGCTTAATGTGTTCATTCATGATTAATACAGCATACATTAAAAAACCCTTTTAGTGAAATCTGCAATACGCCTCTACCATGCGACAGGCTCGTTAGATCCCCCCTCCCCGCGTCTGCTGAGCGCTCTCCTCCTGGGGCAGAGACTCTTGCCATTAATGCATGGGAGGTTTCGCCTTGGATTTGCCGCTCTCTAGATGCACATTTCCCCCCCATTCAAATTCTCAAAACTCTGCATGGGGGTTTATTGTTGAGTTTGGAGAATATGGACAGGGAAAATGTACATCTAGAGGGTGGCAAATCCAAGGCAAAACCTCCCGTGCATAAATTCTTTGGGTTTTCCCGGACATGCTTTGGCTGTCACGGAATAGGGAAAGGGCAAGAGTCTAGTAGCACCTTAAAGACTAACAAAAATATTTTCTGGTAGGGTATGAGCTTTCGTGAGCCACAGCTCACTTCTTCAGATCTGCAGTAGTAGAAAAGAGCAAGAGTCCAGTAGCGCCTTAAAGACTAACAAAAATATTTTCTGGTAGGGTATGAGCTTTCGTGAGCCACAGCTCACTTCTTCAGATCTGCAGTAGTAGAAAAGGGCAAGAGTCCAGTAGCACCTTAAAGACTAACACAAATATTTTCTGGTAGGGTATGAGCTTTCGTGAACCACAGCTCACATCTTCAGATCTGCAGAAGTAGAAAAAAGCAAGAGTCCAGTAGCACCTTAAAGACTAACAAAAATATTTTCTGGTAGGGTATGAGCTTTCGTGAACCACAGCTCACTTCTTCAGATCTGCAGTAGTAGAAAAGGGCAAGAGTCCAGTAGCACCTTAAAGACTAACAAAAATATTTTCTGGTAGGGTAGGAGCTTTCGTGAGCCACAGCTCACTTCTTCAGAAAGCTCATAACCCTACCAGAAAATATTCTTGTTAGTCTTTAAGGTGCTACTGGACTCTTGCCCTTTTCTACTTCAAAGTTTTGCAAAGTTTTGCTTTCGCTCATAACCCTGCCAGAAAATATTCTTGTTAGTCTTTAAGGTGCTACTAGACTCTTGCCCTTTTCTACTTCAAAGTTTTGCAAAGTTGTGCAAAGTTTTGCTTTCGCTCCTACCCTACCAGAAAATATTCTGGTTAGTCTTTACGGTGCTCCTGGACTCTTGCCCTTTTCTACTACTGCAGACAGACTAACACGGCCACCCGCTGTGAATTATCTTCACGGAGTGGGGAGAAAAAGAAGGCGGGGTTTCATCCTTAGGGGGCGTGCCCAGGGCTGGGGAGGCGGGGCCAGGGCCCCCTGCAGCGGCTGCCTGTTTTGCTGCAGGGCAGCCAATCCCAGCTTCGACCGCGTCCAGCCTCTTTGGCTGGGTGATGAGTGCGAAGCCTCAACAGCTGCTCTAGCAGCAGCAGGGCAGGGAGGGCGCGAGAGACCCCCAGTCCCCCCTCTCTGCAACCTTGCGGATGCTCCTGGGGGGTGCAGAAGGCACCCCCTTCCCCGCCTCCGGATGGGATCCGCGGGGTTTCAGCGAAGGTGAGAGTCCGTTTCTTCAATACAGGCTGCCCCAAAACTCCTGATTTGTTTTGCAAAGGATAGGGAGAGCTTTGCTTTGGGAAAGGGGGACGGGGGGGAGAAGACCAAAGAGGCTGGGGGGAGTTGCTTTTATTTTTTTATTTTTTTATTTTTTAAGTGTTGCTATTCCCCCACCCGCCTGAGAGTTTTTGGCTTTCCTTGCTAATCCTATTAGGTGTTCAGGAGTTCCTGATTTAATTGCTGTTTTAAAAAACTGTCACATGACAGATCGGTTGGAGGCTGCAAACTGTTGGAAAGTGCCATAACTGGCTCTTAAATACCTCTTTGGGAGGTGGGATCTTACTTAGTTGCAGGCATGTGGCTGGGAAACTGTGGAGATCTCGGGGAGTGTGTAGATCTGTTGTGCTAGTATTTTCCCATGTATTTTACCTTGCAGGCATGTGGCTGGGAAACTGTGGAGATCCGGGGGAGTGTGGAGATCTGTTGTGCTAGCATTTTCCCATGTATTTTATCTTGCGGCATCGAACTTCAGAAGGGCTTGCAACATTAAAACGTATATTAATCTATACCTTCTTTAGGCTGACGGTGGGCCAAAGTGCATTGTTTGTTTCGAATGCTGAAGTATCACCTTTCTCCTCCTTTGGTACCCAATTTTACCATTTTAAATTCTTTACATGCTCAGTTTTCTCTGACGTTTAAATCAAATAGTATGTATCCTAGCTGTTTTATCTTTCTGCGTTATGTAGACACACGCTGTGCGCTTTATTGATCCCTTTGAACTGAATACATTGCTTTTATTCCTGCTGTGAGTCACTTCACACAATCTTTTGAGAGTCAGAGTTCCCTTAGTCAGATATGGGTATCTGACGAAGAGAGCTTTGACTCTCTAAAGCTCATACCCCAAAAATCTTGTTGGTCTCTAAGGTACTACTGGATTCAAATCTTGCTCTTCTACTGAAGACCAGCATGGCCACCTGCCGAAGCTATCTTCACACAATCTGTGGCTGGAAAAGTAGGTATATGCTATAATGTGTGCACCTGACCAGCACCAATGGATAACTGCTTCTTAGCACGTTCACTTGTATGATACACAGAGCACTAAATGTGCATTTGCAGTGTGCATGAATCAGTTGTGTAATGTTGGGCACCTCACCCTGTCTAGACAGCCTTGACAGAAGGAAAGAGCCAGGTTAACAACTGGATGTGGTTTTGATAAATGTAAATACATATCTACCTTTCTATATTTTCTGTTATATAAAATCCCCCTCCCCATAGGATGTCTGTCTTCTTGCTTTGTTCTTGGCAACACTTGTGCTCTTGGTGGTGCTTGGAAGGAAAGCGAGAAATTCAGAGGTTGCGTCTAGAAACGTATCTTATAAAATGTTTTAAACGTGTACAAATTAAAAGTAAGTCTGGAGAAGCTGCATATGCATTTCCTAAATAAATCAAATAAAACCAGGATGTGTGAAGTGGTTATAGGGTCATAAGAACACAAGAAAGGCCATGCTGGATCAGACCAAGCCCCATCAAGTTCAGCAGTCTGTACACACAGCGGCCAACCAGGTGCCTCTAGGAAGCCCACAAAACAAGACAACTGCAGCAGCATTATCCTGCCTGTGTTCCAAAGCACCTAATATAATAGGCATGCTCCTCTGAACCTGGAGAGAATAGGTATGCATCATGACTAGTATTCATTTTGACTAGTAGCCATGGATAGCCCTCTCCTCCTTGAACATGTCCACTCCCCTCTTAAAGCCTTCCAAGTTGGCAGCCGCCACCTCATCCTGGGGCAGGGAAGTTATGGAGTGGAAGATTATGGCTAGGAGGATTGGTTTAAAACAGTGGTTCCCAAGCTTTTTTTGACCAGGGACCACTAGGACTTTTTTGTTTGGTGCAGGGACCCCAAGGTTCAAAATAAAAATTCTGAGAATTTGAAAATAAACTTTAATCATAACTGTTAGTTAAACAAACTTAGAATAATATTTGAATATATATTTTTATAATAGAGAACTTTTAATTGAAAATATTATTTTATTATGGATTTATAACTTTGTTTCATGGACCTTAATTTAGTTCTCGCGGACCCCTGGTTGGGAACCAGTGGTTTAAAACCTTGCCTTAGCTACAGACTGACAATTTGATAGCATTTATTGCTTATAGCCAAAGGCCATTACACTCAATCACAAGAAGATAAAACATAAATAACATTGTTAAAATAACCACTGTTAACACATTTTGCCATGTTAACATGTTTTGCTACAAACTCAACAAGTAACCTTCATCATCTCCTGTTATCTGCAGTATGGGGATGATGATGACCTACCTTACAGGGTCACTGTAAGCACTAAAACATGTGAGGGGGTTCGGACTCTGAAAGCACTATTTAAACTCTCCATATTATTTCTGTGTGGCAAAATAAATACTTATGCCAAGGTGAACTTTAAGTAATATACTGAATTACAAAGCAGATGGTGTAATAGATGATGCTGGGTTTGTTACTGGCGCATATTTATGGGTTATGCTAATAAATGGTTCCTACTGTGATCTCAGCCTTAGAAAGCTGGGTAGAATCCTGCCCACTAGAGGTCGCTCAGTCAGTCTTGTGGGCAGCCTTGCATAGCTGGTAATTGGTTGGCAATTTTATCTTGTTTGAATTGTAGAAACGAGAATTTTGCTATCACTGAAATGTTACTGCTCATTGAGAAGCCATTCGAGGACTGCCAGAGAGAGGAAGGCTTCAGTGATTCCGTGGAGCAGAAGACACGTTGTCTTCCTCTTCCAATAAATCTGCTAATTGATTTAACTGTTTTGCATGATTCCTCGTAATACGGACCTGAGGCCAATGTGGCAGAGATGCATTTTGGTCTTATGGGAGATGCTCTAGGAAGCAATATTAATTTTTAAAGAAAATATCCCCTTTCTTAACACTACCCAGTTTGTTTTCCATTCTAACTAGTACTGTGCCTTTTGCTTTATCTTCATTCTCTGGAGATAATCTTGTGGCATCTTAAAGACCAAGGAATTGTATTGTGGTGTGTGTGATGTTTCATGGGCCAAAGCCCACTTGCATGACATGGTAACTTCAGTGGACCAGTAGTGGTAGGCATGTGTGTGGTATATATATAAAAGTCATGAGGGGGGGAAATCTTTTTAGCAGTGAAGCGGAGGGGCCAGATAACACACAGTACATATGAAAATGACAGCAAATCAAAAGAGACAGTGGGTGTACCATATTCCTCTCACTTTGCCAATTCATCACTAGTTGGGAATGCGTCACACCTACTCTCACCGGGCCATTTACTCTTTTGATTGGATCTTAGTTTCATTTCTCTTCTGAACAATAGTATCTCGTATAGCTTGCCTATAAAACAATCTTCCTCCTTCTTTCCCCTGTACTCATGTTGTGTCCTTTCCGATGGTTACCACATCAGGCATCTGACAACATGGGCACTGCTGCATGAATACTTATCCCACAATATGTCTGAGAGTGTTTATGTATTACAAGTCAGCAGCTCTCCAGGGTCTTACATAGTGGTCTTTCACATCACCTACTACCAGATGGGGATGCCAGATCTCAGAAGCTAAGCAGAGTTGGCCTTGGATGAGAAACCACCAAGGAAGTCCAGGTTGCTACGAGGCAGGCAATGGCAAATCAACTGTGAATGTCTCTTGCCTTGAAAACCCTATGGGGTTGCTATAAGCTAGCTGTTGACTTGACGGCACTTTATGCTCAGAAAGAAAAGTTGTGTGTTTATGTGAAACGCATGTGATGAAGTTGGCTCTACTCTACAGTAACTTAAGCTAGAACAAAAACTAATTGGTCTTTAAGGTGCCAAGAGACTCCTATTCGTTTTTGCTGCAGCACAATAGGCATGAATCTGCACGTGGTGTGGATGAGACAAACGAGAGATGAATGGTCACGATAGCAAAACAACAGTGCAACATCCAATGAAGTGAGGAATCATTCTGGGACAAAAGTATAGCATAGGTGAGCATAAGGGCAATTGCATCTCTCTTTGTGATGATTCCCCCCCCCTTTTCTGGCCTCCCTCTTTTGGGGTTTTGTTTATACGTTTGTAGCTCATTTTCAAATTGTGAGAATGAAGTTCTAGTTCACACATGCATTTCAGCAGCAGCTACTTTTTAATTGGCATTTTATGTGTGCTGGGGGGAGGAGCAGGTATGCCAGCAACAGTTGAAAGGTGTCACAAAGTGGTATTCTTGCAGAGGCACTAATCGTTCCTTGGTTCTCTTGGATGCTGGTTTTCGAACTGATTCAAATCCCACAATGCCTTTTGCTTCCTGCTTGTTCCCATTACAATGCAGGTCGCCAGCTGTAGCCTGGGGGTTCAGCCCCAGATGGTTTGTTGTGGGGGTCCTTGGAGCGCCCATCCCAGATTGCACACAGCTTCATCTGCTGGCTCCAAGAAACAACACAAGTTGCTGGTGCGGTTGGGCCAGCCTTTTGGCAGCCTGTAATCTTCTTGTTCCCAGCCTACCATAAATGCTTCTTTAGTGATTAGGACTTGTTCCAGCTTATGCTGTTTACCTTTCTCCTTGAACTTTCTTGAGTTTCCAGCACAGCCTTTCCTCCCTCCCTTTTCCTATGGCACGCCATTTAGTGTCTGCAAGGAGTTACCTCCCGATAACAGTATATACTGTAGATAAAAAGCAGCATATACTGTAGAAACCTGGTGTTGCTTTCAGCAAGCCACTTCAGAGAACAGACTTCCTGCACTTTTATTTAAAGGAAACACTGGGTACCTTAGAAAACTTTAAATATGACCGGGGGGTGGGTGGGACACATGTATGTCTGGCAGACAGTGAAGGGAAGAATTTTTTCAGCTGCTGAAGGATGGGGGCTGTGTGGCTCGGTGACTGAGCATCCACTTGGCATGCAGAAGGTCCCAGGTTCAATCCCCGGCATCTCCAGTTAAAGGGACTAGGCAAGTAGGTGATGGGAAAGACCCCTGCCTGAGACCCTGGAGAGCTGCTGCCGGTCTGAGTAGACAATACTGACTCTGATGGACCGAGGGTCTGATTCGGTATAAGGCAGCTTCATGTGTTCGTGTGATGAAACTATTTACTCTATAGTTCGCCTTCCTCGTTGACACTCAAGGCACATTACATAATTCAGCAATGCAATAGGATGAGTATAAGGGCCAAACTAGATGATACTTCATCCCCAAGTCCACTGCAGAGATGTGGCGCCATTTTAGATCTTTTTTTTTTTTTAAATGCAAATACTATGGGAACCTGATCTTGTTGTGGGGGCGGCATGGCACAGGGGATGAGTAGTTTCTGTCTCTCCCTTAAGCTGTTTTCAAGAGCTAAAACAGCCACCATGTGTTTGTGTGTGTTGTTATACCCTGATCTTGTCAGATCTTGGAAGCATACAGAGGAGTATCCAGTCGCCATATTCTTTTCTAATTAATGTAACTATTCCATGATTGATTAAAAAGCAGCAGAAAGAGCTAGTAAAATCAAGAGAGGACATTACACCAGTGTGGTATAGTGGTTAAGAATGGTGGACTCTAATCTGGAGAACTGGGTTTGATTCCCCACTCCTCCACATGAGCGACGGAGGCTAATCTGGTGAACCGGGTTGGTTTCCGCACGCCTACACATGAAGCCATCTGGATGACCTTGGGCTAGTCACAGCTCTCTTAGAGCTCTCTCAGCCCCACCTACCTCACAAGGTGTCTGTTGTGGGGATGGGAAGGTGATTGTAAGCTGGTTTGATTCTCCTTTTAAAAAGGTAGAGAAAATTGGCATATAAAAGCCAACTCTTCTTCTTTTTCATTTTGGAAAAATCAAGTCAATTTTGTTGCCAATTCATTTCAGGGGGTGGGCTTATGATTGTTGTAAATATATATTGTTGTAAATATATATGTATATATATATTTCCGTTTGAAGACAAATAATTTGTGCTGTGTACTTGCAGCCAGGAACAGGTGTGGTGTATGAGGTCTAAGGACCCCATTTAGGAAGAGTTGAGGCAGCATCAGCGGATCCCACCCCCTTGTATGTTAGAAAATGAACAGATACAGGTAATGCTTACAGATAGTGTGTACTGGGCAGATGGGATGGGCCAGTGACTACAATAGCTTTGAAGTTACCTTATTAGGTTTGTAACTGCATTCTGCATAGTTTATAGGAAGGCAGTTGGTTGGTTGCATTGATTTCTAATTTTCTAGTCCTATTCCTATTGCATTGGACGTCTTATAATGTATGACTGCATCGGTTTTTCTTTTGGTTTTTTTTAATTCTGTAATCTGCAATGTTTGTACAGTCTTCTAATTCTGCAGTCTTAATCTTACCACATTATTAATTGGAAGGCAGTATTAATAGGAAGGCAGTTGTTTGTTTGCATTGACTTCTAATTTTCTATTCCTATTTCCATGGCATTGGACGTCTAACAGTTAGAGCGGTTCCTCAGTGGAACAGGCTTCCTCAGGAGGTAGTAAGCTCTCCTTCCCTGGAGGTTTTTAAGCAGAGCCTAGATGTCCATCTGTCAGCAATGCTGATTCTATGAACTTAGGCAGATCATGAGGGAGGGCACTTTGGCCATCTTCTGGGCATGGACTGGGAGTGTGTGTGTGTGGGGGAGATAGTTTGGAATTTCCTGCATTGTGCAGGGGGTTGAACTAGATGACCCTGGTGGTCCCTTCCAACTCTATGATTCTATGTATGACTGCATTGGTTTTTCTCGGACGTTCTATCGGCCCCTGACCAAATGGCTCAGGGTGATCTTGAGATGGAGAAGGAAATTAGAGAAGCATGTAATGAAGTAGTAATAATGGGAGACTTCAACTTCCCTCATATCGATTGGATAAATGTATGCTCCAGTCAAGCCAAAGAGATAAAATTTTAGACATCCTAAATGACTGTGCCCTCGAACAGTTGGTCATAAACCCAACCAGAGGGGAGGTGATCCTGGATTTAATACTCTGTGGTGCTGCCAGTGACTTAGTGCAGGATGTGGATGTAGTTGAGCCAGTTGGCAATAGTGATCACAATGGCATCAAATTTAATTTATATGTAAGTGGGAAAGTGACTGGGAAATCTCACACAATTACCTTTGACTTTAAAAGAGGGAACTTCTCTAAAATGAGAAAACTGGTAAAGAGGAAGTTGAAAGGAACAGTTGGGAGGGTTAAATCTCGTGAAAAGGCTTGGGGGTTACTCAAGTCCACATTACTAGAGGCTCAGCAAACTTGTATACCGCAGGTCAGGAAAGGCAGTAATAAGTCCAAGAGGTCACCACCATGGCTAACAGGTAAGGTGAAGGAAGCAATTAGAGAAAAAAAGTCTTCCTTCAGAGACTGGAAGGTTTGCCCAAACGAGGCGAACAGAAGCAAACACAAACTTGCACAAAGGAAATGCAAGCAGATAATTAGAGATGCAAAAAAAAAAAGATTTTGAGGGGCATATTGCTAAACACATCAAAACAAACAATAAGAAATTCTTTAAGTATATTAGGAGTAGGAAACCAGCTAGGGAAGCGGTTGGACCATTGGATGAAAATGAGAGTAAAGGAACTCTAAGGGAGGATACAGCGATTGCTGAAAAACTAAATGAATTCTTCTCATCTGTCTTCACTGTTGAAGATACAGGTCAGATTCTTTCTCCTGAACAGAGATTTTGGAGAGGGGAAAATGAGGAACTGAGGCAAATAGTGGTAACAAGGCAGGAAGTCCTAGAACGTCTAGACAAACTGCACACTAACAAGTCACAGGGACCAGATGGTATTCATCCTAGAGTTCTTCAAGTAGCCAAGTTTGCAGATGACACCAAATTATTTAGGGTGGTTAAAACATCGGACTGTGAAGAGCTCCAGAAGGATCTCTACATACTGGAAGAATGGGCATTAAAATGGCAAATGAGATTCAACGTGAGTAAGTGTAAAGTGATGCATATTGGGGCAAAAAATCCCAACTTCACGTATACACTATGGGATCTGTGCTGACAGCGACAGACCAAGAAAGGGATCTTGGGGTGGTAGTAGATAGCTCAATGAAGATGTCAACCCAGTGTGCGGCTGCTGTCAAAAAGGCAAATTCCATGCTGGCCATAATTAGACAAGGAATAGAGAATAAAACTGCTGATATCATACTGCCCTTGTACAAAGCTATGGTGAGACCACACTTGGAATACTGTGTACAGTTCTGGTCACCACACCTAAAAAAGGATATTACAGAGCTTGAGAAGGTGCAGAAAAGAGCAACCAAAATGATTAGGGGACTAGAACAAATGTCCTATAGGGAGCGGTTAGGACGCTTAGGGCTGTTTAGCTTGGAAAGAAGGTGGCTAAGGGGAGACATGATAGAGGTCTACAAAATTATGCATGGTTTGGAGAGAGTAGACAAGGAGAAGTTTTTCTCCCTCTCCCATAATACTAGAACACGGGGTCATCTGCTAAAGCTGGAGGGTGAGAAATTCAAAACAGATAAAAGGAAGTGTTTTTTCACACAAGGCCTAGTTAAATTGTGGAACTCCCTGCCCCAGGATGTGGTGATGACTGCCAGCTTGGAGGGCTTTAAGAGGGGACTGGACATGTTCATGGAGGAACGGGGTATTCATGACTATTAGTTAGAATGGATACTAGTCATGCTGCATACCTATTCTCTCTAGTATCAGAGGAGCATGCCTATTATTTTGGGGGCGGTGGAACACAGACAGGATGGTGCTGCTGCAGTCGTCTTGTTAGTGGCTTCCTAGAGGCACCTTGTTGGCCACTGTGTGAACAGACTTGTGGACTTGATGGGCCTTGGTCTGATCCAGCAGGGCCTTTCTTATGTTCTTATATTCTGTAATCTGCATTGCTCGTACAGTCTTCTGATTCTGCAATCTTAATCTTGCCGTATTATTAATTGGATGTCTTGCTCTGTATGGCTGCATTGTTTGCTTGCTTTGAAGTTTTGTAATCTGTTTTGAGTCCCCAGTGAGAAAGTAAATAAATACAAATGTTCATGATGGGAACGAGCAGTCCACTTCAGGGGAAGAACAAATTAAACGAAGAGCTTGCCAAACGTATCTTCAGTTGATGGCTGTTCCTAATGTCTTCTTTTTCAGATGAGCTGATTTGCACACCTCTGTCAAGATGGCTTCCATAAAAACTTCAAATAACAAAACCCGGTAAGATTTTAATCCAGGGTGATGACACAGTGGATATAATTTGAACTTCCTTTCACTGTGTGTGTGTGTGTGTGTGTGTGTGTTTAAACTTATATTTTAAAGAGTCACTTATCTTGATCTCATTCTCCTAAGTACTTTTTGAGGCTTTGAATAAGGAAAAACCTGCATTGCTTTATCATTTTTACAAGGACAAGATATTACTTGTAATTTAGAAGATTAATCCTTTTTACAGTTGAAATAAGCCCCTTTGTCCTACAGTTCTGGGGATACAATGGTGCTTTTTTTAAAGTTAAGGAGGCATAACTTTGAAGTTGAGGAGTAATGCTCTTTCCCTCATCTTTTGAAAGGTTGCTGATGGCCTTCGCACATTCTGTTTTATGCCTCATTGAAGCAAACAGAGTATGGATTATATCGTTATGGTACATGGAAATCTGCTTTACAGCTTCTTCCTTTTACTTCCAGTGAATGAAATCAGCCTTGGGTTTGTCAAATACTGGGTGATTCACAGCCCATTCCTGAGGTTGGGGGCTGAAAGTGGAGTGGAGGCGGCCTGACCCCGCCGCCAGCGTAAGTGCCTTCTTATCACGGAATAAGAGACACTTGCATTGGCAGTGGAGGCAGCGCCGGCTCCTGGGTGCTGCGGAGCTGCACGGTGCTCCTCTGATGCCGCAGCCTCTCCGGGACCTAAATCCTGGAAGAGAAATGCGGCGCCAGCATGGGGGGGGGGGGCATTACCAGGGGCAGAGCTAACTGTAGTCAGCTTCCTAAGCCCCTCCAGCCCGGGAACGCCCCCTCCAGCAACAGTGTGGTTGCACCAGGTTTTTCTTGGCACAGCATCGCTGTTTTCAATGGGGCTATTTTCCCCATTTTCGATTTGTTGTTTTTTAAAAGGGGGGGGGGTTGAGCCTTGCAGCAGCCCAGAAACGTCTTTGGAGGTGCCACCATGGCGCCTCGGCCACACCATCCCCTGACAGGCTCAGGAATGAGCTGTCAGGGTATCAGTTTTTTTAAAAACCCTTTATTTTAAGTTTATTTTATAACAACAACAAAATAAAAATACAACGGTAGGTTAAACATCGTGCAGTCGAGATATGTTTCAATACTTGGTTCCAATATATGTTCCAATATTATACATCAGTACTTTTTACAGAAATCATACCATTTGTTGTATTCACTTAGTAGAACTTAATAAATGCAAATCATACGATAGTTTAGAGGGCATCGTTTACTTTGTGATGCACCTATTCCCACGTATTCTAGGAAAGGCAGCCATCTATATAAAAAGTCCGAAATTATTTGCTACTTTGAGTTGTGAAGATACCTTATGCAAAATTAAAAGGTTCCACACCTTCTCATACAGGGTATCAGTTTTGATGGTGCATTCGTTTTAGCAGGTATGATAGGTCAGAGATCAGCAGATCTGTTCCCTGGCAACTCTTGTCAGATTTGATTCCAATATTGTCAGTTTTGCCCACAATATCACCTGTAAAGAAAACAGAAACAGAGTTATTTCTCATTTGAATATTATGTATCTTTTTGCTTTTTTGTGTATAATTCGTATGGTGCACCATGTGTTTCAGTTTACACTTATTTAATATGCAAGCATAATATCTGCATGCAATACTTTGCCTGTTCTCTGTATTGAGAAGCCCTTATTTTTTTACAAGTTCGATCACTTGGAAAGAGAGTAGTTATGTGTAGAAAAATGCATTTCCCGCTGCATGGTCCTTGTCTGCAAAACAGAGCAGCTCCTGAGAATACAGATCTTTTGTAAAGGAAGCGTGGATGGCAATGGATGATTCATGTGGCCAGGCCGTGCACGGTGATTCAGAAGAACACTGTTGCATCTGACAATCAGAGAAGCGTCATGCCATGTTATGGCACCTGCATTAATTTACTTGAAAACGTCTGAGTAGCCTCTCCAGTTTAAAAGTGCTCTTTGGTGGTTTTATATGGAAGTTGCAAGAAACAACCAGGATTCATTTTCAGTTTAATTCTCATCTATCCCACAGTGGTATCTAGACATTCCCTGAATGAACTTTCTGATACAAATTGCCCAATACAAAAATAAAATGGAGTTGTTGTCAGATATATATCAAGGACACCATATTCCAAAACTGCTCATAATCTTGCCTGTTGGTTGCATATCCAGATATGGAACCCCCAAGGACAAAACCATGGGATAGAGCAGGAATCAAACTGTACTGTTTTCTAGTTGTGGCAGGTTGCAAAAGGACTGAAAAATGATGCTTCCTGACGTCCAGCAGTTCCTGAAGTATTTGTTTTGTGGTTTACTTACTATCTTCTGGGCTTAAATGGTTAATATTTTGCTGTTTCACACATCAGAGGGGAGATTAATTGTGAGAAGATGGGCTGACAAGCCTCCCCCATTTTGTATCCACAAATAGGTTTGCTGTATGGGATTCCCCCCCCCCCCCCCAAAAAAACTGAACTAGATGGGCGAAGTGACCTAGATGGGTTGGACTAGATGGGCGAAGTGACCCCTTCCAACTCTTATGATTTTACGATTCTTTCCTTCATTAGCTGCAGAGTACATGGTGCTTCTTGTGTGTGTGTGTGTGTATAGTAATAGGAAGCAAGGGCTGCACTGTGTTGCTGCATGTTGTTTTTCCGTAGCAAACTGGGCATGTAAACCTGCTTTAAATCCTAGCTCAGGGACAGTTTGCTACTATTCATTAGCTGCTGACCCTGTCCATGTATTAAATGTGGATTTAACTTGCTTTCCCTGGGATTTCGGTTAATGAGCTGAAATCTTTAAGGGTTGATTGATTGTAAGAAGAAAGCCAAGGAGAAGCACTTTGCTTCTGTTTAAGCCATGCCCTTCTCAGTTAAGAAATGGTTTGGTCATAAATACCTTTTCTTGCTCCTTTTCTACTGGTGGGTGGGAAGAGAGAGGTCTTGTTATCTGTTGCTAATTAACTCAGGGTTGATGTTGTTTGTTTCCTGACCTTCTTGGATTCACAGCCTTGGTTCAGTCCTCCTTAGAAAAAGTGTGCTTTTTTGTTTTTCTTTCTGAAGGGTCCATGTTCACTGCTAGGGTTGCCAACCTCCAGGTGGAGCCTGGAAATCTCTTGGAACTACAACTGATCTCCAAGTTCCCCTGGAGGAAATGGCTGCTTTGGAGGGTGGACTCTATGGCATTGCACCCTGCTGGGGTTCCTCTTCCCCAAACCCCACCCTCCCATCTCCTGGAATTTCCCAACCGGGGCTTGGCAACCCTATGCAGTCAGAGGCCGGAATGGCATCTCCCATGGTGTAATCCTACTGCTGTGGTATGTACACAAATACTAAGACTGCCGTTGTTTGCCATCATTGTCCTTTTTCCCCAGGAGGGCAATGAGGGTGATAATCTTACGTATTGTGGATAACGCTGAACATCAGGGGTGTCGAACTCATTTGCTACGAGGGCTGGGTACGACATAAATGTCACTTGGTCGGGCCATGCTGAGCCTTGCCAGCCCAGATCAAGAATGGGGGCTCCCTTGGCTGGCTTGCCGGCCGGATAAGAGCTCTCAAGGGGTCGGCCCTGCTGGCCTTATGTTTGACACCCCTCTGTAATAGTTTTGGAGTGGTTAAAAGGCAGTGTGAAACGGATTCAGAATACTAGGGTGTTTCAGAGGGTAGCCATCTCGGCCTTCAATAGAAGGGCTGGATTTGAGTCCACTAGCACCGTAGAGACCCACAAGATCTTCAGGGTATAAGCTTTGGAGAGTCTGTCAAAGGTTTTGACCCTTGAAAGCTTATACCTGGAAAATCTTGTGGGTCTCTACAGTGCTACTGGACTTGACTCTAGAATACTACCGAAGATCCTTAAAAGATTGAATACTACCGAATATCCTTAAAAGAATGAATTCTATTGGGGGGGGGGGAAACCTGATGGATATTTACACGTCCAATTCCCCACCCTCGTGTGTATTTTTGTTGGCTTGGTGGGAGAAAAGGCCCATCTGCAATCTCAGTTGGGAAACTGCTTATTTTGGCAATGCTATGTAGTAGAGAACGTCATGGAGGGGCCAGCTATTGAAATCTCCCTCAATGGGACATTCAGGGACTGGGGCTAGTGGTCTGTTTGCAATTGAAAAAGCTGACTGCCTGCGAGCATGAAGTACTTGGAATCACAATACCCGGCTGACCTTTTTCACCTCCTACAGCAAAGGAATCTCCACTGGACATAAATGGGGGCTGTGTTAATTAATAGGCTTTTCCCTCTACTTTGTTTGCCTGGAAGCTTAATGGGACCCTGTGCGCATGCCAAATAATTGTGTGTGTGTTCCCCACCCCCTTTTACACACAGCGTTAGCTACAAATCTTACTTGAAAACGGAATATGAGCCAAGGGTTTTTAGCTCTTTTTGGAAGACAATGGGATAGGGAGTTTTGCTACCATATGGTAGAGATCAATACGTTGTTCTTCGTGGGGGTTTCTCAGCTTTGTGCAATAATTCCAGAGGGGTCGCCACATGGGCCTGATGCCTCTGGCAGGACTTCTAGCATAAACTTTATGGGTTAGTGCTCCCTTCATCAGCTGTCAGCTCCGTGCCTTTTTCTCAGAGTTTGCATACTGCGGAAGTGTCTGTCTGTAGGATTGCGATAATGCCTTGCAAACTGCCTGCCGGGTATGTGGGTTTGTATGTTTGTGTGAGCCGGTTTATATGCTCATTTTACACAGTCGACTCTGCTTAGGGCTTTGGATAATCTGCTTCAGTTTGACAGCAATTTACCAGCTCCTTTTTGCATGGAAGGATGGAGAAGGAGAAAGTCCTGTTCTTTATGCGTGGTTCTGCACAGCTGGAAGAAAGCTCCTTCCAGCGACCAGTGATGTTTTGAAATTGGAAACAGACTGTTGGCATTTGTATGATGGACTGTCCCACTTTCTCCTTCTTCTGCCTATTGGTTCTTCCAGAATTTTGTTATTTTTGATAACTCCTGAACAGTTGATATTGGAATGAAAACTATAGTTGGGTTTGTCTGCTTTTTATCAAGGGTGTTTTACACTTGACACTTAGTTTACAGAAAATTTAATCCCCCCCCCTTTGTCAATTTACTTAAACACTTAACAGAAATGCTAGAAATGTCAGGTCAACATTAGAGAACAAATCTCTGTCATGTTACAGATTTCTTTTTTTTTACAAGTCACGTCTTAATGCATTGTCTATTGGCTATCCCATCTTGTCGATTGCATTGACTTATTCTGTGTAATCCGCCTTGAGTTCCAGGGGGAAGGTGGACTATAAATAATGAAAATAAATAAATTGTATTCTCCATGGTACCCACAATGGCCAAGTTTGGAGAACCTCAAAAACTAGGTTGTGTTATAGGAACCAGGGCAGTATAGTGATTAGAGTATTAGCCTAGAATTGGGGAGATTCAGGCTCAAATCCCCACTCCATTGGAGGCCTCCAGAAGGTCTCTAAAAAGGTGGTATATACATTTTCTAATTAAAAAGATAGGCACCAGGCAAACCCTAAGGGGAATGCATTCTAAAGGTGAGGTGCCACCATTGGGAAAAAAATCCTCTCTGTTTGCAACTCACTTCAACCCTGTTGATGGGGACCCAGATAACAGGGCTTGGGCAGAGGATCTTAGCAGGCCGACTTGACCATATGGAAGGAAGTGGTCCTTCAAAAGCAAGGTCTATGATTAGGGTTGCTACCGGTGGGATGATTTTGGGGTGGAGCCTAAGGAGGGTGGGGTTTGGGTAGGGGAGGGACTTCAGTGCCATAGAGTCTAATTGCTGAGGCGGCCATTTTCTCCAGGTGAACTGATCTCTATTGGCTGGAGATCAGTTGTAATAGCAGGAGATCTCAAGCTGGTTCCTGGAGGCTGGCAACCCTATTTATGATTGAGACTTGGCTTTTTCTAGAGGTCCTGACTGCACGTGGAATAGCCTATGCACATATGCGTCTACAGGTCCCTGTGGACTTCCAGCAGAACACATGGATGTCCGGCCGGGGGTGGGGGGGATCACTGGATGCAATTCCCATTCGCCTCTATGGGTGTGATGTATGCACTCTATGATGTCTGTGCGGCCCTAAGGTATCACCTGCCCTTGTAAGATCGCAGAAAGAAGAATTCCAGACGGGTGAAGGCCTTGGCCAAGCTTAGCTCCCACACCTCTTTCTCATTAAGCAGTGTACCTCTGAACCTGTGTGCCGGAGACAGTCAAGGAAAGCTATTTCACTTTGACGCCCTGCTTGGGACCAAGTTGGAACTGGTTAGGGTGGGTCCTGATCTGGTGCCTTAAAAGACCTCGGGCACTTTCACACATGCTGAATAATGCACTTTCAGTGCTCTTTGCAGCTGGATTTTATTGTGTGAAAGGGCAAAATCCACTTGCAAATGATCGCTAAAGTGTATTGAAAGTGCATTATTCAGCATGTGTGAAAGCAGCCCTCCTCTGCAGGGGCGGACTGGCCAGGGTGTCAGCTTGCCCAATGGCAAGTGGGCCCCCCCTTAAACATTAGACAATATGTTAAAAATGGTAATGACCTTTTAGTAGCTTGAAAATATAATAGAAGTTCCAATGCTATCCCTGTATGCATCTAAAATTTTAATTGTACCTTTTTTCTACTTGTTATTTTTTGAAAATTTTATTGATTTCTTATAAAAATTAAACAATAGCCTTATAGTTGTGGGCGGGGGCCCTTTGTCTCCTGGCAACCAATGTTTTTGGACCTAGTCCGCCACTGCTCCTCTGCTGGGTGCAAACGGGGCCTCCAGCCCTCCCCTCCTGTCCCTGGACGGCTCGCAGCGAACGTTCAAGAACAGCCCGCCGGTATTATGGATGTATATGAGGATGGCCAAAATAAAAGAATTCCTACATGGAAAAGATACGGAAGCATTCAAAAAAATTTGGGCAAAGGCCATCACATATTGGGATAAACTGGCAAAAATGGATTTTACCATTTTAGTTAGTGAGTTAATAGAAATAAGTTTGATTACTTTTTTATTATACTGTTAATGGAAATTTTTAAAACGGTTAAGACACTTCTTCGGAAGTCTGGTGATGGGTCACTTAAGGTGGGTGGAGGGTCAAACGGGTATTTTTTGTTTTCTGAACTTTACAATTTTG